>NC_059379.1:41107211-41447043 GCF_019703515.2 Myxocyprinus asiaticus
CTGGCCACCTGGCCAAACTGAGCGATTGGGGGAGAAGGGCCTTAGTCAGGGAGGTGACCAAGAACCCGATGGTCGCTCTGACAGAGCTCCAGCATTTTTCTGTGGAGAGAGGAGAATCTTCCAGAAGAACAACCATCTCTGCAGCACTCCACCAATCAGGCCTGTATGGTAGAGTGGCCAGACGGAAGCCACTCCTCAGTAAAAGTCACATGACAGCCCGCCTGGAGTTTGCCAAATGGCACCTGAAGAACTCCCAGACCATGAGAAACAAAGATTGAACACTTTGGCCTGAATGGCAAGCGTCATGTCTGGAGGAAACCAGGCACTGCTCATCACCTGGCCAATACCATCCCTACAGTGAAGTATGGTGGTGGCAGCATCATGCTGTGGGGATGTTTTTCAGCGGCAGGAACTGGGAGACTAGTCAGGATCAAGGGAAAGATGAATGCAGCAATGTACAGAGACATCCTTGATGAAAACCTGCTCCAGAGCACTCTGGACCTCAGACTGGGGTGAAGGTTCATCTTCCAACAGGACAACGACCCCAAGCACACAGCCAAGATAACAAAGGAGTGGCTACGGGACAACTCTGTGAATGTCCTTGAGTGGCCCAGACAGAGCCCAGACTTGAACCCGATTGAACATCTCTGGAGAGATCTGAAAATGGCTGTGCACGACGCTCCCCATCCAACCTGATGGAGCTTGAGAGGTCCTGCAAAGAAGAATGGGAGAAACTGCCCAAAAATAGGTGTGCCAAGCTTGTAGCATCATACACAAAAAGACTTGAGGCTGTAATTGGTGCCAAAGGTGCTTCAACAAAGTATTGAGCAAAGGCTGTGAATACTTATGTACATGTGATTTTTTTTTAATTTTTTTTATTTATTTATTTTTTTTTATAAATTTGCAAAGATTTCAAACAAACTTCTTTCACGTTGTCATTATGAGGTATTGTTTGTAGAATTTTGAGGAAAATAATGAATTTAATCCATTTTGGAATAAGGCTGTAACATAACAAAATGTGGAAAAAGCACTGTGAATACTTTCCGAATGCACTGTACAATCACTTTGCTTTTAGCTTACTGACATACAATTTAATTGCATCTGTTGTAAATTTTAATTAATGTTAATGTCATGCTAAAGTGTCACACACAATTACACACATATCACTATAGCTTCTGCCTAGACAAATTATAAATGAAGTGCATTTTTAACTTTAATAAACAGAAACTAATTCAGTGAAATATGCACCAATGAAAAGCACAGGCTTTGATAAGCTTAACTTATCTTTGACAAGCACAGCAACTGATTGAAAATCTATTTCACAAATTCTTTTAATCCAGGGGTTCTCAACCTTTTGGAACTTGGGCCCCCCTCAAATGTTACGCCCCAACCCCCATGAGCTTGTGCACATATTTGTGGAGGTACAGTATGACTATCTATACCTAACCTTTATCTGTTTTTCGGCAGGCAGGCAGCTTACACAAGTTACTGATTTGTTTGACAATTATTAGGTGATTACAGTATTTGAAAATAAGACAGTATGTTTCACTTCAGAACAAGGAGTCAAATTGTCTTTAAGATTTTAGCAATTTTTCATTAACAATTTAGTAAAACCAATAATAAGCCATAATTACGGTCTTAATATAGTTAAATAAACTTAAAATACAACCTAATAAGTGCAAAACAAACCAATAATTTGAATAGGTTAAACTTTCACTTTAGAACAAGGGGTCAAGTTTTAGCAACTTATTAGTAACAACTTAGTAAAAGCAAAACTTAGTCATAATTACTATTTTAAATATATTTAAATAAATGCAAATACAACTTAATAAATGCAAAACAAACCAATAACTTTAATAGGTACAATTTTCACTTTAGATCAGGGGGTCTTTAAGAGAAGATTTTAGTAATTTATTCATAACAGCTTTGTAAAGCCAGTAATTATTAGCCTTAATATTGTTTAGTAAACTTGATATATGATATCTGAAATAGAGCATTAATTGCATTACTTTCTACACAAAATAAGACATTTAATAAGTTGTAACTTATTTTACATTGTAAAACAAGTCGATCGAAAGATGAAAAGGAAGAGAAGAGTTGTTTTAAAAACCTGGTCTCACTAGCAATGACATTATGAAATTAATCAGTGAGACACCTGTCTTTGCTTCTTTTTACAAAGAAGCACAATATGTGGTTCAATATTGAATAGCGCAAGCCTAATGTCATCCTCCACCTGGAGGCGATTTCGGTACTTTGTTTTCAAGGCTGTCAATTTTGAAAACCCGGCCTCGCACAGATAAGTTGAGACGAATGGAAGGAATAACTTTATGGCGGCATCAGAAAACTGAGGACATTCACTCATCACAGTCAACCAAAATGAGGGCAGAGAGCAAGAGCTATAGAGGTGTCACAGTCTGGTGTTGCTCTTTAAGGTGCACTAAATAAAAAAATTTCACATTAAAAAAAGTTTAACTCCTAAAGACATTAATGGTGATTTTGCCATATGGAAATCATGACCACTCACATTAAAACGAAGACTCCAGTTATATCAGTAAGCTTATAAAAGCAGTTTTATTTAACATGGAGAGGGTCCGTACATGGGGGCTGCCATGTTAGAATCACATGGCCAGCCAAATACTACTTGCTAAATCTCAGTCACCATCCTATTATTTGACACTTTTGCTCATTGATTAAAGTAATCATGGCTGACTGTGAATACTAAATTTTTTCGATGGCAACTGAAAACTATTGATTTTAAATGATGCTGCATCCAAGCCGCTAGGCATCAGTGTAAGACCAAGATGACACAAAGACAAAAGTTAATAAGTGCACCTTTAATTCGACTAACTGCCCCTCCAATTCGATTGTAAGGTCTTTTCTAAAGTAGATGAAGCATATTGATGTTACATGTTCTAATTATGTTTACAGTTCACATTAGGCTCATGTATATTTGCTCAGTACTTCAGTACTGAAGCCTATCTGAAGTCAATCAAAAATTAAACCTTAGAAAAAAAAAATAAAAAAAAATTAATCACACCCCCTCAGTTGAGAACCACTGTTTTAAACAGTACAAACAACAGTGCATCAGATTCAGATTCTGGGAATAGATCAGGAAGCCTGGAAGGCTGCCACAGGGCAGGGACTGGGTCAGGAGGCCTGGGAGGCGGCAACAGGGCATGGACTGGGTCATGAGGCCTGGGAGGCGGCAACAGGGCTATGGACTGGGTCAGGAGGCCTGGGAGGCGGCCATAGGGCAAGGACTGGGTCGGGAGGCAGAATCGCTGGAGAAGTGGGCGGTGCCACAGGAGGCGGAGACGTGAGAGGCTCGAGGGGCAGAGCCGAGGAAGGCGGAGCCGTGAGAGGCTCGAGTGGCAGAGCCGTGGAAGGTCGAGGCTACAGGCACTGGCTCGTTAACCGTGGCAGGCATGGGCTCGCTAATCGTGGCAGGCATGGGCACTGGCTCACTAACCGTGGTCGCTACCGCTGATTATGGATGTTCAGTGTAGCTATTATATAATCCACTAGGGAAAGATTCTCCACCTCCGGAAGCGCTGTAGGTCGTGAAAATTTAAACCCATACCGTAAATTGACTTTAGGTATAAATCCGATATGGAGGTTGTAGCGGTGAGTTGGTAGAATTTTGTAGAATACTCCAGGAGGGGAAGATCCTGCCTGAAAAGCTCCATGAATAACCTTGTTGGCCCCATGCTCATGTGGGTCTGGATGAGTGGAAGAGAAGGGTCGCTGGAGTAGTGGATGATGTTTGGAAGAGCAGGTAAGTATATCCATATCCTTTGTGGGTAAGTCCTTCTGTAACGTTGGGGTCTAAGAGTGGAAGAGGAAGAGAGGAGATGCAGGAGCAGATTCTTTAAATCCTTTAATAATAATCGCTGGAGTGGAAACAAACGCTGGAGTGGAAACAAACGCTGGAGTGGAAACACACAATAAATCTTAGCACTAGTAATCGCTGGAGTGGAACTAACAATAAATCGTAACACGACACTTCACTAACTCAACATATCACTTCATGGACTGACCAAGGAGTGAGTAAAACTAGAGGATATTTATACAAAAGGAATTAATGAGGGAATAGAATACAGGTGAGGATAATAAGAAACAGATGGAAGTGATGAGGGCAGTGCACTGTGGGAAATGAAGTCCGGGGGAAATCTTCAAAATAAGAGTCCTTGAAGAAGACTGTGACAATGGTGATAAGCAGCTCACTTTTCATAGGTTCAACAGAGCATCTGTTCCTAGAGTCACTCCACTTGTTTTTTATTATGGAGAATATCCTCTCCAAGTAGCCTGTTGATGATGGAATGCTCAGGTCAAATGAGACTAACACCGTGTTCTAACCAGACGAGATGCACGACAAGCGACAGCGATATGGCATTTGTCTGTCCACACCAGACATATCATTCACAAATCACAACCAATCAGAAGGGCAGCTTCTCTCTGTAAGCACACTGCTGTCTAACTCGCAACAAAATGGGTAAGTACTTAATAAAAAGAATAAAAAGTAAACCATTTTAATATTATTCAAAACACATAATCAGTGCCTGAGATAATAATTCTCATAGGGTACACAGCTTGTATGTTCTTGTTTCCTTTAATTTTTACGATCTGAGGAAAACTTCTGATCCATCCTATCCATTTAGTTATGTCTACTATAAAGACACGCTCAATTATATTTTCACTCTATGTTTGAAAATGAAATATTGCTTTTGAGATAAATCTATTTTTACTATTAAAGACCGATGTACAGACAGGAGCTCTGGAGGAGGAAGAGAGTGGCAACCTTGATCCTGCTCCAGAGGAAAAAGGCAAGGATGTGGGTTCATCCAATAAATCAGAGAAGAGCAGAGCAAGGGGCCTACCACAAATTAGTCCTGGAACTTGACCTGGACAAGAGTCTTTTTTTACATTATTTTCAGATGTCCTCCACTGATATGGAAAATGTGCTCTCCTGTATTGGCGAGGACCTTAGGAAGCAGACCAAATCATACCATGTTCCAGTGGAGCCCCAACAACGTCTTGTTGTAATATTAAGGTAACCAACATTTTAAATAAAGTAATTTTTACAGTGCAATGGTGGCAATGAAGTGGGATATAGGTATACCAGAAAAGGTGTATTTACAGAGACTGTTTAAAGCTGCTGCTCAGAGGTGGCACAAATGTATTAGAGCAATCACAATTGCATAAAAATTGTTATTAGATTGTTTTAAACATAAAATTATGAATACAGAAATATGAAATATGAAATAAATGAAAATATAAACTTATACTTTTAAATATTAAACTTCATTTTTGAAATGTATACAGTCATGACAACAACACAGTTTAATTTAATTTCAGTTTAGTCATTTCATTTACACAGAACCAAACAGTGGTAATATCTCAGGGCCAGCAAAGCCTTCTCTGCTGGCGTAACATGCCTAATAAATAAATATTTTTTCATCCTTTCATTCTCATTGACCTTTTTGCCTATGTATTTTCAATTGCTTTCCACTCCTAATTAATCTACAAACGAATAGCAAAAAAACAAAAAAATTTCAGAATTTATTCCTCGACGCTTACAATCAAAATGTGACAACTGTTTCGCAAATCGCATGCTCGAAGCCATGCTCCTTAGCCGAAGCAGCGCGTGAGTCTGAGCTCCACCCCGTCAGGCCTTCAGAATTTCCATAGAATCCCTCAAAACTGCAGTGAATAGGCATCTAAAGTCAGATTGTCAGATTCATCAGCCAATCAGATTTATTTATTTGTTCTTGGTGGGTGTGGTCTTTAGGATATGTCCCAGTCGAGGCCTTCTAGCTGGCCTTGAGTGATGCAATCAGGCTTTAAGTGATGTACATAATTTGACAGCGAAGAGCGCGAGATCTTGCTGACGAGTCGGCTGTCATCACTGCTGTTATTGCCGTTGAGAAAGAGATCCTTATGGATTTAAAAACCTGAGATGTTCTGCATGATCATGCAATTGATTAATTAAACAGGAAAGGAGGACTGATTTTCACCTCAAGCAAATTGGTAAGTGCTTTTTGCATTGTTATAGCAACATCAGGAGTTTTCTAAATGTAAATTAGGCTACTTGAGCATTCAGTGTCAGATCAAGTTTTGAAAAGTAACCGTGTACCCTGACGAAACAAATTGTATTGCAAGCAAAATTTAAATTGGAAATATTATTAGAGAGTTTTTCTTGGTATTAGACCTCCTTGGTTCTGGCTTTCGTGTGTGGACGTATTTTTAAAATGTCAATTGGTATTATTAGTTGACTGCCACGTAATATATGATGGGCATACAGCGTCTTATTCATTGTGAAACTGTGTTTTCTTAATTGCATGAATCGCACTGAAGTCCTAGACTTAAAATGCACAGGCCGCGGCTGGAACCAAAGCAGATTCAGATCTGTCTTTGATACTTGGGCTGAGGTGGGTCAGAGCAGGCATCATTTAGTCTGGCTTTTATGCAGTATTGTGTCTTTACACAGAATTTTGAGCAGGCACAGTGCAGATGTGTAAAGACGCCTTTAGTGACATTATTGTGGTCATTATTTTTGCAACTCCATTTAGGGGTGCTAGTGGCGCAGATATTGTACACTCCAGCTTTAAACATGATTGGTTAATTCTAGACCCTATGTGCGAAGAAATAACTATACAGAAAAAAAAATCTGTATGAGAAACTGGTTGTGTATCCTCAACAGGACATTTTGTACATATAAATTTTGGACCACACAAATGTGCTGTAATGTAGACATTAAAAACAATCCGAACAACACAACATTAGCAGTAAATGTGAGTTTGTAACAAAATCTTGGAAAATTACATCCCTTTCGTTAAAATATAGAACTATGTAATCAGTATATTGGTAGTGCACAAGGGAGACTGGTTGTAAACCTTTAACAAGACATTTTGAACATCAACCTTATTAAGATAGGACCACAAACGTGCAGCAATGTGGACTAAACATTATTCTGCAATATTGTTAAACTACATTTCTTGTTTGTCAGTTTTGTTAGTGTGTCTGTCTGTGTGTGTTTCTGTATGCTTGCCTGTGTGTGGTTGTGTCTATATGTGTACTTGCGTGTGTGTGTGTGTGTGTGTCTCTGAATGCGTACTTACATGCGTGTCTGTGAGTGCATACCTTTGAACCCATGTTAGGGCAAACACCGAGCATTTGACCCAAATGATCAGAAACTGATTAATTGTGTGAATAATCACTGTGTGAACTTCCCTAGCTATGTTGTGATGGTTCAGGTGAAAACTCAGGATGATCTGGCAGGCTGTGTGTGTGATTGGGTACATAGTTATCTTCCTCAACTTGGGTGCCAAACTCGGTAAAAACAAAAAAAACAAAAACAAAAAAAAAAAAAGAAGCTCATCAGGGTCTTCATGTGGCATGGAGAATTTTGTACAGCTCTTTGGTTTCCATTTGGGCAGCAGACCTCTTCTTGTAGGTATTGATGTAGTAGCATTTTCTCTCCAGTCTCTTGTCACTGTGTTCTCTCTCCTCTCACTTCCTCTTTCTCCCTCATCTGTCAAGTGTTCTCTATTTCCTTTTTCTGTTTTTTTATAATTTTCTCCATCTTCATCTTGTTCTTCATATCCATATTCATCGGTGTGTCTGTAGCCATCCAAGTTGCTTCTGGACCTGAGCAAAGCATAGAGCAAATACAGAACAAAGGAATGATATATAAATAAAATAAATAAAAATAAACAAACAATGTTTACAGCAAAGTGTGACAGAATGTTGACATTTAAGAACATTTATTGAAAACAAGAGAAAAAATTATTTACACAAAGAATCTTACATTCTTGTCTAAACATATGGCAAAAGGAATGTCATATTTTGATAGTATTTCCATTCCTTTTGGAAAGTTGCTCCTGAAACACTCGGAGGATGGGGTCTGCTTGCGATTCTCACAAATGTATCTCTCAAATTTTTCTACTTTATCTTGAGAGCTTCATAATCTGTGGAAAAAACAGAACCGCATTATTCAAAAACTCTACACATTCTAGCAGTATTTTTTTATTTATTTATTAACAGGTATTTGGCAACTGGGGGACTAGATGCACAGTCTGGCATACAGCTACTGCCTCAGAGTGCAGACTGTGTCTGACTGCATCAAGGAGACATGCAAGGCCAGTGAAGACCGAATGTTGTCATTGTATCTCCCGAAGTCCACAGAGAGGATGTGGAAGGACATAGCTCAGTCCTTTTAATCTCAGTGAGAATTTCCCAACTGCATTGGGGCACTAGATGGGAAACAAATCCGCATCACTGCTCCACCAAAATCAGGAAGCCTTTTTTACAACTACAAAGGCTCTTTCTCCATCCTACTGCTCACTCATGTTGATGCCAAATACACTATATTGCCAAAAGTATTCGCTCATCTGCCTTTAGACACATATGAACTTAAGTGACATCCCATTCTTAATCCATAGGGTTTAATATGATGTCGGCCCACCCTTTGCAGCTATAACAGCTTCAACTCTTCTGGGAAGGCTTTCCACAAGGTTTAGGAGTGTGTTTATGGGAATTTTTGACCATTCTTCCAGAAGCGCATTTGTGAGGTCAGACACTGATGTTGGACGAGAAGGCCTGGCTCGCAGTCTTCGCTCTAATTCATCCCAAAGGTGCTCTATCGGGTTGAGGTCAGGACTCTGTGCAGGCCAGTCAAGTTCTTCCACACCAAACTCGCTCATCCATGTCTTTATGGACCTTGCTTTGTGCACTGGTGCGCAGTCATGTTGGAACAGGAAGGAGCCATCCCCAAACTGTTCCCACAAAGTTGGGAGCATGGAATTGTCCAAAATCTCTTGGTATGCTGAAGCATTCAGAGTTCCTTTCACTGGAACTAAGGGGCCAAGCCCAGCTCCTGAAAAACAACCCCACACCATAATCCCCCCTCCACCAAACTTCACAGTTGGCACAATGCAGTCAGACAAGTACCGTTCTCCTGGCAACCGCCAAACCCAGACTCGTCCATCAGATTGCCAGATGGAGAAGCGTGATTCATCACTCCAGAGAACGCATCTCCACTGCTCTAGAGTCCAGTGGCGGCGTGCTTTACACCACTGCATCCAACGCTTTGCATTGCACTTGGTGATGTATGGCTTGGATGCAGCTGCTCGGCCATGGAAACTCATTCCATGAAGCTCTCTACGCACTGTTCTTGAGCTAATCTGAAGGCCACATGAACTTTGGAGGTCTGTAGCGATTGACTCTGCAGAAAGTTGGCGACCTCTGCGCACTATGCGCCTCAGCATCCGCTGACCCCGCTCTGTCATTTTACATGGCCTACCACTTCGTGGCTGAGTTGCTGTCATTCCCAATTGCTTCCACTTTGTTATAATACCACTGACAGTTGACTGTGGAATATTTAGTAGCGAGGAAATTTCACGACTGGACTTGTTGCACAGGTGGCATCCTATCACAGTACCATGCTGGAATTCACTGAGCTCCTGAGAGCGGCCCATTCTTTCACAAATGTTTGTAGAAGCAGTCTGCATGCCTAGGTGCTTCATTTTATACACCTGTGGCCATGGAAGTGATTGGAACACCTGAATTCAATTATTTGGATGGGTGAGCGAATACTTTTGGCAATATAGTGTATAAGTTCATCACAATCTAGGTCGGTGATTTTGGGAAAGCAATGACAGGGGAGTCTACAGCAGCTCAGCACTAGGCAGAGGAATGAGGGTATTCCTGAGGAAAAGTGTCTGCCTGGTGCTGAGGAGCTGGGAAGATTCCCCTGTGTGATGGTTGGGGATGCACCTTTCCCTCTCAAGACCTACTTAATGAGACCCTACCCAGTGAAGAATCTGGAGAGAAGAAATTCTAATTTCAATTACCACCTTAGTCGAGCCCATATGACAGTTGAAAAAGCATTTGGCATACTATCCTCACTTTGGCGCATTTTCCACAGAGACATTAACATGATGCCAGAGACCACAGACACCATGATTGTCACGACATGCATCCTGCACAACATGCTGACACACCCAGGTGAAGCACTGGCTCAGAGATGCATCTGGAGATGTGTCCTTGAGGAGGCTTACTGAAAGCCCCAACAGGGCAAGCCTAGAGGCATCAAATGTGCGAGAGAAGTTTGCAGATTACTTCAGCTCTGAGGCAGTAATTCGTTAGGAATCATCCATGACTATTGAACTTGAACGTTTAATGTTGCTGTCTGACTCAGTCTACTTCATCCTTTATAGTTTATACTTCAGTTTACTTCACAAATTTGCCAAATATTTGATGCAATTTGTTTGATGCAAACTTGTTAAATAAAATGTTGTACTATCTTTAACTTTTTTAACTATCAGCAGTTTGGAATAAAATTGATTCAGTTTTAATTAGCTTGTTTTGTACTGTCTTTTGATAATCCACTGCACATTTTGGACATATCCATTGTCTGACACACTTCAGTTCAACTGAAGAGCTATTATGATTTGAATCAGTGTGTTAGATAAGGGATACGTCCAAAATGTGTAGTGCTATGGTCCACAGTGACTGTGCATTAGGGGAGGGGGTTATCATATTAGCCCATATGTTTGATATTTGGTTTTAGAACTATTTGATGAAATGTGTCAATGTAAAGATATGGCACCAAGATGTTATATGATAAAAATATGGACTAACATGTTAAATTGCCATGTTAATTTTACTATGTTACCATGTTTTTATTATATATTGTCAAAGTGCCATATCTTAACATTAAAACATGTCATCATGTAGTTCTAAAACACAATATCTACAACATTAAAACCTAATTCCATAAAATGTAGTTCAACAAATAACGTCCAAATGCTTGTAAAATGAAAAAAGTTAAGTGTGTCACTGTGTATATAGATGTAGTGACACTAGGGGTTCGATCTTGAGAGCCCCAATCACCTTTGCTTAAAATAGAAAAGGCCAATGAAAATTGGCGAGTGGAATTTGCTTGCCACTCTCCGCCCCGGACATACGGGTATAAAAGGAGATGACGTGCATCACTCATTCAGATTTTTTCTTCAGAGCTGAATGCATGTGTGTGTGTGTTCGTCCTCTCACATCTTGCTATGCTGCTGGATTTTTATGGCGCATATTAGCGGTCACCCTCGCACGGTTGAGTGCTGTGCTTCCCCTGGGCACTTCGGCAGCCTGAGTCTGCAGGTGCTAAAAGAGAATATTCAAGAAAGAGTATATTTTCCTTCTAAAAGAGCTCGCACAAACGCTTGCCGTCTTTTTAAAGATGTCCTTCCGTGTATGCGCTACTGGATGTGGCTGTTATCTCTCCCCTCCGGATACCCATGAAATCTGCCTCGAGTGTCTGGGGCACCAGCCGGCTCAGCCCCCACAGACCTACCCTCCCCCAGCACGCTCATTCTGTCCAGACGAGCTGTTGAGCGATGCAGGCGGTCTGCCTCACGGCGGGTTTAATGTGTCGTTCGTGGCTCGCGACGAGGATGAGCTTTCGGTCATGGCATCGGAGGGTGGGCTTCTGCTATCGGAAGCAGACGAATCTTCTGAGCTCCCACCCACGGGTGGTAGAGCACAGGATGAGGCGGATGCTGAGATGGCAGCCGTGCTTGCCCGGGTGGCTGCGAACATCGGGCTGAAGTGGAACCCTCCACCCTGCCCTGAGTGTTCACGGCTGGTTGATTGGTTCACTATACTCCTGGGCACTGGCAAGGGGGGCCTCTCTTGCAGACATATGCAGAGCTGCGGGTTGGGCTACACCCAATACCTTTGCGAGGTTTTATAACCTATGCATAGTCCCAGTTTCGACCCAAGTGTTACACGGTAACAGCAAGTAGACCGGGCGGCCGGTTAGGTGTACCGCATGCATTGCGCCTTTCCCCTTTTTCAAAAGTGATAATGTGCGCTTTTTGTCCATAACAGTTCCCCGTTCCGGCGAACTCCGGACGCCTCTTTAATTCTTTAGCACATTCTAAAATAATCTCTAATATTCTGAGTGGGCCTAGGTCTAATTTGGGTGGGCCCAGGCCCACCCCGGCCCACCCCTGTCTAAGCCACTGAAAACAGCATGGGTTTTTCCTCTATTACATTTAAACAGATTGATGCTTTGCAGAAAGCTAAGAACTGAGGCATTTCTCAATATGCATTCTTGTCTGTACGTGTGTTCTTGTGGACTTGTGAAATGTAATCAATCGCAGCCCAAGTACTGTTCCAATTCAAAGTCTGCATCTAGCCAATTACAGTCCAAGTGCAAGGATGTGTTCTTGCTCCGGCCGTTTATCGAGGACACATCGGGAGGTGACTTTTGTGAACTTTGGACAGCCAACTATCCCAGAATGCATTTCGCACCAACCAGCGGCAATGGCAGAGGAGAAAACGCACAACTGTAAGTTATAATTTTCTAAATATTACTGTTGTTGTGTCGCTGAATGTAGTTTTAAGATTTTTAGTTGTTTCAAATTTCAAACTTCAAATCTGTGGTCGATTTATCAAGATAGAGCCTACTTGAAAATTTGCTCTGACATTTTTGGAAATGTGAGGTCCCACTAGCGGGACAGCCAGCATGCCTCGTCAGCTATCAAGATGACCGGGCAGTCAGCGCTCATGGTACCCCGCTGAGAACAGCCTTATCTCGGCAAATACTTTTGAAATTTGCCTCTGGCTGGCTCTGTAGTGGTTAAACATGAGATATAATTTGTTTTGGGTATATCTAATGGGCAATCTTTGGTCTCAGTCAAAGTCTATTATTTGTTTCCAGGCAAATCCGTTTGGCTGAGGACAAAGTTAAGGTTCATAATTTTATATTTTTATTTAACTTTAACGTTGTACTAGAGCACTGCCTTTGTTTTTTTTTGACTGAATTGTTTGTTTGTCTTTATTCCATATTGTACAAACTTGTTATAATGGTTATAATGGCTATTATTGTGCATTAAAACTAACATTTAAGCAATATTTTAATCAAGGGACACCTGAGGAAACCTGGGCCCTCATTGACTGGCGGACTGCCAACGAGAGCCTTTTCACCGGCAGGCAAAATTCTTCAAAAAGCATATTGATGTTGTATCGGGATAGCCTGAAGGCTGGTTTCAAGTCAGCTGCAGAAAAGAACATGGCGAGGGTAGGCACATGGTCATTCATTTGTGCATACCTTTGTAAGGGATTTTGGTTAGGCATGGGTGGATCGATACCAGAGTATCAATACTTCCAATACTGATGTGGTATCAAGAATCAGAATTAGCTTTATTGCAAGTATGCTTACACATACAAGGAATTTGTCTTGGTGACAGAAGCTTCCAGTGCACAAACAATATCGATCCTCACATAAAAATATTGATTCTGAAGTTTGTTTGTTTTTAAAACTAGTGACCTTATTATTTAGATTACATGAATATTAATACATCTCATAAGTTTCGATGTGGAAAAACGTCATGGTTACTTGTGTAACCTCCGTTCCCTGATGGAGGGAACGAGACGTTGTGTCGATGTAGTGACACTAGGGGTCACTCTTGGGAGCCCGAGTCACCTCTGGTCTTTGATAAAAGGCCAATGAAAATTGGCGAGTGGTATTTGAATGCCACTTCTCTGGACATACGGGTATAAAAGGAGCTGGTATGCAACGACTCATTCAGGTTTTATGCTGAGGAACTGATATAAGGTCTGGCCATTTCAGCGGGTAGTTCAGCATTGTGGCAGGAGGGACACAACGTCTAGTTCCCTCCATCAGGGAACGGAGGTTACACAAGTAACCATGACGTTCCCTATCTGTCACTCACTCGACATTGTGTCGATGTAGTGACACTAGGGGTCCCTATACAAAATGCCACAATTGGCTGAACTGTGTTCCGTGAACTGGCGGTGTGTCGTGGGCAGACTACTGTGTGCCTCATAGCCAGCACACCAGGTCGACACGTAACCTCCCCCAACATAGTTATGAGTATCGAATGGCCCTTTTTTTGGGACAAGTCGACTACCCAAGAGATAGAGACAGGCTTAAACCTGTCGTGGCCTCTTTACCCCTTCTCTTTTTTCCACTCCCTAAAAAAGAAGGGGGATTATCTGACTGGGCCACCAGATCTAGTCGGGGGGTGTCCCTTCCAAGAGGAAGTCACAGCGGAGACCACACCTCGCCCAAAGTGAGGGGGGGATATTTAAGTGGAAGGATACGTCACATGGTCTTTCCAACCATGTGGAGAGTCTTCAAGGAAGATACTGCCCAATGGGGGAGGAGTTACTACAAACATGGAGACTGGGGCAGAGGGGCTCTGCCCAAGGAAGACGCAGTTTGCCAGCAGGGAAACGAACTAGCGGAGGATATATATCGCATGGGGTTACCTTACAGGGAACCGCCACATGCGGAGCACCTACCCGAGAACAGGGCTCTTAGTTAGCACGTGTACTGGGCCGGCAGTGAGTCTCTCCGAAAACTCGACTGCCACAGGGCTCGGAGGAAGTCAACCAGGGAACATAGTTTGTAAACACTACTGGGAATTAATGGTGCACGTCTTCAGCTCAGAGGAGGTGAAAGGCACTATGTGCAAGCGATACACCCGGCCGGCTATCCCGGGCTTATCCACTTGTATTGCGTGCCACTACCTGGGACGAAACTGGTTCCACTCGGAGGTTGTAGAACCTTGCAAAGGTGTTGGGTGTTGCCCAGCCTGCTGCTCTGCAAATGCAAGCTCGAAGGAGGCCACTACACCCCTGGTAGAATGGGCTCGTAGCCCTACCGGGGGCGGCACGTCCTGGGCGTGATATGCCATAGCTATGGCGTCAATGAGCCAGTAGGCGATCCTCTGCTTGGAGACAATGCTTCCTTTCCGCTGTGCACCAAAAGCAGACAAAGAGCTGCTCAGAGATCCTAAAGCTATGTGTGCGATCCAAATAGATGGTTAAAGTGTGCACCGGACACAGCAACGACAGGGCTGGGTCTGCCTCCTCCTGGGGTAGCGCTCGCAGGTTCAACACCTGGTCCCTAAAAGAGGTCGTGGGAACCTTGGGCACATAGCCCGGTCGGGGTCTCAAGATCACATGAGAGTAGCCCGGACCGAAATCCAGGCATGTTTCGCTGACAGAGAATGCTTGCAGGTCTCCTACCCTCTTGATGGAAGTGAGTGCAGTCAGGAGGGCAGTCTTCAAGGAGAGTGCCTTAAGCTCAGCTGACTGCAAAGGCTCAAAGAGGGCCCTCTGTAGACCCTGAAGAACTACAGAGAGGTCCCATGAGGGAACGCGGCACGGTCTGGAGGGGTTCAGCCTCCTGGCACCTCTCAGGAACCTGATGATCAGGTCGTGCTTCCCTAAGGACTTACCGTCCACTGTGTCATGGTGTGCTGCTATGGCAGCAATGTACACCTTCAAGGTGGAAGGGGACAGCTGCCCTTCCAACCTCTCCTGCAGGAAGGAAATCACTGATCTGACTGCGCATCTCTGGGGGTCTTCCTGTTGGGAAGAACACCACTTAGCAAATAGACGGCACTTAAAGGCATACAGGCACCACATAGAGGGGGCCCTAGCCTGAGCGATCGTGTCTACCACCACGGGTGGTAGACTACTTAGGTCTTCCGCGTCCCGTCCAGGGGCCAGAGATTCCAAAGGTCTGGTTGCGGGTGCCAGATGGTGCCCCGTCCCTGAGAAAGCAGGTCCTTCCTCAGGGGAATTTGCCAGGGGGGGCTGTCGCGAGGAGCGTGAGGTCCGAGAACCACGTCTGGGTGGGCCAGCAGGGTGCTACCAGGATGACCTGTTCCTCGTTCTCCCTGAGCTTGCATAGAGTCTGTGCAAGTAGGCTCACTATGGGAATTGCATATTTTCGTAGGCCAGGAGGCCAGCTGTGTGCCAGCACATGTCGAGGGGTGCCTCGGTCAGGGCATACCAGAGCGGGCAGTGTGAGGATTCTTGAGAGGCGAACAGGTCTGAATCGACTCCAAATCAGCTGGACCACCTAAGGGTGGAGTCTCCACTCTCCCCTGAGGGTAACCTGCCATGACGGCACGTCCGCTACAGTGTTGTGGTCACCCGGGATGTGAGTGGCTCGCAGTGTTGCGACTCCAGAGGAGGAGACGGCGGGCGAGTTGTGACATACAACGAGAGCGCAGACCGCCTTGGCGGTTGACATATGCTACCATTGCCGTGTTGTCTGTCCGAAATAACACGTGCTTGCCCTGGATCAATGGCCGGAACCTCCGTAGGGTGAGCAGAATTGCCAACAACTCGAGGCAGTTGATGTGCCAACGCAGCCGCGGGCCTGTCCATAAGCTGGCAGCTGCGTGCCCATTGCAAACAGCGCCCCAGCCCATTTTGGAGGCGTCTGTCTTGACCACGACATGCCTGGAGACCTGCTCTAGGGGAACACCTGCCCATAGAAACGAGAGGTTGGTCCAAGGCCTGAAAAGACGGTGACAGACCAGCATGATGACCACGCAATGTGTCCCGTGGCGCAATGCCCATCTCAGGACTCAAGTCTGAAGCCAGTGCTGAAGCGGTCTCATATGCATCAACCCGAGCGGGATGGCCACCGCTGAGGATGCCATATGCCCCAAGAGGCTCTGAAAGAGTTTCAGTGGAACCGCTGTTTTCTGTTTGAACGCTTCAAACAGGCCAGCACCGACTGTACATGCTCGTTCATGAGGCGCGCTGTCAAAGAGACTGAGTCCAACTCCAAACCGAGAAAAGAGATGCTCTGAACCGGGAGGAACCTCCTTTTCGGTACGATGTTGTAGGGGCTGTAAAACCCCTTCTTCATCTCGGCCGGAGGGACAGGCTCTATCGCACCCTTCCGTAGGAGGGTAGCGATCTCCACGCGCAAGGTAGCAGCATTTTTGTCCTTCACCAAGGTGATGTGGATACCGCTGAACCTGGGCAGATGCCTTGTGAACTGAATCACGTAGCCGAGTCGGACGGTCCGGACCAGCCATCACGATGGATTGGAAAGCACAAGCCACGCATCCAAGTTCCACACAAGGGGGACCAAAGGGACAATACTGGAAGGTGGAGCCTCGCAGCGGGGTGGAGCTCGAGGTGCCACACCATGTCATGGCCGTGCTGAGTCTAGGGACATCGAAGCACTTACCTGGCTCCTTGTGACCACCCCTGGAACAGCCTGTGATGGGGGAGGAAGAGACCTGTCCTCGCAACCCATGGAGACTGCCACAGCTGGGCGCGTAGGGGCAGGGAGACCGCCGCTGGAGCGCCAAAGGTGGACGGTAGTCATGATGACGACCCTGCACACTGGGTATGTGACCCAGGGAAGGAGGAAACCGCCCTTTTGCTGAACTGTTGGGTACCGCAGCCACTTGGGCTTGCGGCAAAATCAAATAAAAAGGCAACAAAAGATTCTCCACCCGGCAATCCACCGGAAGATGGTCTTACTACCAGCTCCAATGCAGTGGGTTTTGTCGACCCTGGGTCGCCCGTCTCAGGGGCGCTTTGACGACCTTCGTGGGTTCTTGGTGGCCGGCCGTGAGATGGGTGGCATCTGCTTCCTGCAGTGGGCTCCATGCTGGGGCCGGGCCAAAGGGGTGGGCTGCGGCGGAGCCTTTGGTGATGAGCAGACAGGGTGCGGGATCTTGAGCCGTGCCAGGGCAGGATTTGCCGGATAGCCTCCTTCTGCTGCTTCACCGTCGAGAACTGCTCGGCAAAGTCCTCGACGGTGTCGCCGAATAGGCCAGCCTGGGAGATGGGGGCAGCAAAGAACCGTGTCTTGTCGGCCTCACCCATCTCGACCAGGTTGAGCCAATGGCGGCGTTCCTGGACCACTAATGTGGACATCGTCCGCCCATGAGATCGTGCCGTGACCTTCATTGCTCGGAGAGCAAGGTCGGTCGCCGAGCGCAGTTCCTGCATCAGATCTGGGGCAGATTTACCTTCGTGCAGTTCTTTTAGCGCCTTGGCTTGGTGGACCTGCAGGAGAGTCATGGTGTGCAGGGCAGAGGCGGCTTGTCCAGCAGCACTGTAAGCTTTGGCTGTCAGGGATGATGTGAACCTACAGGGCTTGGATGGGAGCTTTGGGCGTCCGCACCAGGTGGCGGCGCTCTGCAGGCATAGGTGCACCGCGAGCGCCTTATCCACTGGGGGAATCACTGTATAGCCCCTGGCCGTCCCGCCATCGAGGGTAGTGAGGGTGGGGGAACTGAGAAATCGGGACTGGGTAGTAAAAGGTGCCTCCCACGATTTTGTCAGCTCCTCGTGCACTTCCGGGAAGAAAGGCATTGTAGCAGGGTGTGGCTGCTTTGAGCAGTGCCGCGAGCCCAGGAACCAATCATCGAGCCGCGAGGGTTCAGGGGAGAGCAGAGGGTTCCACTCTAGCCTGATGCTCGCGGCCGCCTGGGAAAGCATGTCCATCATCTCTGCATCTGCCCGAGACTGGGCAATCGACCCCGAAGGGGGGAGACCAGCTGAGGCTTCTGCATCCGACTGGACAAGCCCGCTCTCCGATGCTGCGCTCGAGAGCTCATCAGCTTCGCGGGCTCCGAACAAGAGATCGAACTCGCTGTGTGACGAGCCGGCAGACTCATCCGGAAGCCCGATCGGGGCAGACGAGCATGCTGGGGAATGGGAGGTCCGTGGGGGGATACCCAGCGGAGGCGATCCCATTGGGGTCCCCAAATCACCCCCATTGCTAGCCGCGCTGTCCTCAAACCTGTAGGTAGAAGGACCGAGGCGGGGAGACACTGGGGTGGCTTGCTTTCTTACAAAAGCAAGCCGTGACCGCAACGTTGCCATGGTCATGTTCTCGCAGTGAGAACATGAACCATCCACGAACGCTGCCTCCGTGTGGGAGACACGAAAGACAGCGATCGTGACCGTCTGAAGTTGAGAGGTAACGACCGCAACCAGGAATAACATACAATCGGAAAGGCATCTTTAAAAAGATGTGTCTTTAAACACACATTGACAAGATGAGCTGAGATGGTGACGTCATCAAGTACGCTGCTGTTCCAATTGCAGAATGACTGTACTGCATCCTCCCATCCTCGGGAGTTTATACTCCCAAGTCAAACTTGCCAAGTCCGAACTACCAACTACGCAGGTCCGAACTTGGCGTACTTGCTATTGAGAAACGCCCCAGGACTAAGCACAACACAGCTGAAAAAAGTATAAACTACACGTACCTTGTATTTGCAATACTTCTCCGATGCTTCTCCAGATGCCATCCTTTTTTCGATTGTCTGTGGAATTTGTGGGATTTATCGTAGAGAATTGTATGTTTCTGAACCTCCACAATCAATCTCTCATCATCCATATTTGATGATTAATATTCATGAGGTGCAGAATTTCGGTCGAATGAGATCTCTGTGTGGGCGTGGCTTTCAGCCGCAATGTCGCAGAAATAGAAACCATTCCAAAAATAGAAAGCGCTATCGCTCGTTGTGTGTCACGGCTGGTTAGGACAAAAACTCTGATTAACATGGAAAAGACACCTTTTATCTCGTGTCACGTCGCGACTGGTTGGGACATGATGTAAAGCCAGTATGTTTGGAAGATCTGCTGCTTGAAGCACTTTCATCCACTTTTCAGCTGTGACTATATAACTCTCAGCTTCTCCAAAATGGAGTTGGCAGTGACACACTCATCTTAAAGTGTGTCCATGTTGATCTGTAGCTTTTGGATGAGGTTAAATTTCTCTGCAACCTTCTCCATCTCACCAAAGGTAAGTTTCCCAGACTAGAGAGACACTCCTTGCAGGTGAAAAAGCCAGTTATCATCAGAAAAGTCAAACCAGTTCTTGGTACACTTGATGGCAGTGTGAGGAAGGCTTTGAACTCCTTTTTGGCAGTGTTTGCATCAGATGGAGTAAGATGATGGAGCTTCTGTTTTGTCAAATATCCATAGAACTCATCATCTCTTCTCTGACTGAACTTGTCCAGAAAAGACTTTGTGATGGCATGCAAATCAACAGATGTTGTATCATCTTTTTCATCATCTCTTCAAAGAGGGAGAGGATATTATAGCAGAAGAGGAGATATACTTCTACAAAATCTTCTTCCCCTTGCAACTCTTCTGCATTCATGTCCAAGTGCAGTAAAATCCTCAGGTGAATTGGACAGTCTTCTGAATTAGAATCAGAATCAGAATGAGCTTTATTGCCAAGTATGCTTACACACACAAGGAATTTGTCATGGTGACAGAAGCTTCCAGTGCAAGAGAATGCAATGTATATACATACATACAAACATATACATTTAAACATATATACATATAGTGACATCAAATAAAAAATAAGATATAACAGATAAAAAAAGAGAAATATACAATAGCACAATAATGTTGTTAGAATATTTTATATACAGATATACAGTTATGTGCAGGTGATGTAATGTATTGAAGAAGAGGTAGGATATGTTAAAGAATATAAATGAAATATGGATATTAGTAGGAATGGATGGATTGAATATTGCACATGGTTGTATTGACCAAAGGAAAGTATTTGAGGGCAGTTTTAACTGTTCATGAGGTGGATGGCCAGAAGGGAAAAACTGTTCCTGTGCCTGGCTGTTCTGGTGCTCAGTGCTCTGTAGCACCAGAACAGCCTGAGGGCAACAGTTAGAAAAGGAAGTGTGCTGGGTGAATGGGGTCATGAGTTTTTTTTTTTTTTACCAGCCCTTTTTGTTACTCTGGATGTGTACAGTTCTAGCAGGGTGAGTAGGGTAATGCCAATAATCCTCTCAGCAGTTCAAACTATCCTTTGAAGTCTTCTGATGTCTGAATTTGTAGCTGAACCAAACCAGACAGTTATAGAAGTGCAGAGATCAGACTCAATGACTGCTGAGTAGAACTGTATCAACAGCGGCTGTGGCAGGTTAAACTTCCTCAGTTGGTGAAGAAAGTACAACCTCTGCTGGGCCTTTTTCAAAATTAAGTCTATGTGGGTCTCCCACTTCAGGTCCTGTGAGATGTAGAGCCCAGGAACCTGAATGACTCCACTGCTGCCACAGTGCTGTTCAGAATGGTGAGTGAGGTCAATGTTGGGGTGTTCCTCCTAAAGTCCACTATCATCTCCACTGTTTTAAGTGTGTTCAGCTCCAGGTTGTTTTGACTGCACCAGACAGCCAGCTGTTCAACCTCCCTTCTGTATGCAGACTTATCATCATCTCGGATCAGGCCAATGTAGTGTTGTCTGCGAACTTCAGGAGCTTGACAGAGGGGTCCTTGGTGGTGCAGTCATTTGTGTACAGGGAGAAGAGTAGTGGGGAGGGCACACATCCCTGGGGGGCACCAGTGCTGATTGTGCATGTGCTGGAGGTGAATTTCCCCATTCTCACTAGCTGCTGCCTGTCTGTCAGAAAGCTTGTGGTCCACTGACAGATAAAGCAGAGAACAGAGAGCTTGGTTAATTTAGTCCATAGGAGAGTGTGGTTGATGGTGTTAAAAGCTGAACTGAAGTCAACAAATAGTATCCTTGCATAAGTACCTGGTCTGTCTAGATTTTGAAGTATGTAATGCAGTCTCATATTGACTGCATCATCCAAAGACCTGTTTGCTCTATAAGCAAATTGAACGGGGTCCAGAAAGAGTTCAGTGATGTCCTTCAGGTGGGCCAACACCAGTCCCTCAAATGACTTCATGAGCACAGACGTCAGAGTGACGGGTCTGTAGTCATTAAGACCTTTGATCTTGGGTTTCTTTGGGATGGGGATGATTGTGGAGCATTTGAAGCAGCAGAGAACTTCACACTGCTCCAGTGATCTGTTGAAGATCTGTGTGAAGATGGAGGCCAGTTGGTCAGCACAGTATTTTAGACAAGTGGGTGAAACACCATCTGGGCCCTGTGCTTTTCTTGTCTTCTGTTTCCAGAAGACCTGACACACATCATCTTCACAGATCTTAAGTGCATGTTGAGTAGCAGGAGAGGGGAGGAGGGTGGTGGCAGGAGGTGTAAATGTTTGTGTGCTGTGAAGGTGTGGCAGAATATAGACACTCACAAGAATACACAAGAAAAACTCCCACGGAAAGTAGAAAGGCTTACAGTTTATGAAGAGCACCTCTAAATTAGGACAGCACATCTTCTTCAGCATTGTTACATCTGTACAACAACATTTGTTGACGTAAAAACACGTTCCTCCGCCTCTCGTTTTCCCCGTTAACTCCACGCTGTGATCCACTCTGAACAGCTGGAAGCCCGGTAGATGTAATGTGCTGTCTGGAATGGCTTAACTCAGCCAGGTTTCTGTGAAGCACAATGCAGCAGAATTTGCAAAGTCCTTATTTTTGCAGGTGAGGAGAAGTAATCCATCCGTTTTGTTAGGAAGAAAGCGGAGATTCGCTAGATGGATGCTCGGCAGCGCGGTTCGAAAGTCGCGTGGTCAGAGCTTGACCAGTGTGCTGGCTCGCTTCCCACATTTGCGTCTCTTACTGTGCTTGTACAGCACTGCAGGTCCTCTGACTATAATGTCCAACAGAACATCCGAACAATCAAAAACTGGTAAAAAATTGTCTGGCATGTGCTACCGAATATTCAGCAGCTTGTTTCTGGTCAAACTCATTGGAAATAAATTACTAAACAAAGGACAAACAAACAAAAACAGCAAAAGAACCGAGACAGCCATCCACAGCGCCATCTTAGATGTATTTCTTTATTAAAAAAGACTTGAGAGCAGTCCAGTTCTGCATGAGATGACTGAGTACAGGGGTTTAGAGACAGCCATCTGGTCACAACATGACGCAAGAATTCACGCAACTTTGCATCACAAAACTTGATGCAAAACTTTTGCAGAGCTTGAATACAGTACCTCCACTCCCTATACACATATTATGCAGTCTGTGTAGGGCACCAAGATATTTATTTTATTTCTGAATTAAAAAATATTTACAAATGAAGGTCTCAAGAATTACTGTAAGTAGGCATTTTTACTCGATGATGTTACTAATACAAATGATTAATTATATATTGGTTTTCTAGTATGAACTTGTGTATCAGCAATAACATCCTAAAACGACACTAAATGCAGACAACTAGATGCCTGAGACCGAGTTCGAAACGAATGATTTGGACTCATAAATACTGTAAATTCAATCTGATTGCAGATTCCGAATGTACTGTTTATATGTTCCCTAAAATTTGCAGTCCGATACGAATATTCGTTTACATGTTCAATACATGTATTACAAACAAAACTTCTGCGCATGTGAAGAGCGTCACCAGTCGTTGCGTTCTGAAGAAGCGGAGAAAGGCTGGGAAAATAAGAATGGCACCAAAGTCCGTAATCGTCGTTTTTGCTTTGTTGAGATATCTAAACAAATATGCCAGAGAAGCTTTCTTCTTATGTTACTCAGTTTACTTGGGGTAACAGATAAAGGATCAGTCAACATAAATTTTAATGATATAAATGAACTTGAAACAAACATAAACACAGACACACATGCAACACGGCTGCGTGCTTCCAGTATCTCTGGCTGCCCCTTATCTCACTCTCCCACTGATCAGCTGATTCAGCGCTGGCCATGCTCCATCACGGCCCAGCCACGCCCTCCTCCTCGTCACACTCCTTTCCCGCCCGATTCTGGCCGGGGCACCACCCGCCGGTGGTCCAGCCTGCCTCCTGCGAATCTGGGCGAGAGACGTGGGGAGAGGGAAAGGGCAAGCGGAGACACAGAGAGAGAGAGAGAGAGAGAGAGAGAGAGAGAGAGAGAAATTGCACACCTGTTCCCAACTTGCTCCTCCCCTGGCGGACGGAACCGCTCCTCCACTTCTCGGCAGATGGCCGCGGTTCCTCTGGCTCTTGGCGGCCGGCAGCAACCCCTCCGTCCCCAGGCAGACAGCCACAGCTGCTCCCTGGTGGATGGCTGTGGAGTGGACTCCGCGACAGCACCTCCCTTCTTGGTTTCGGCACCACTTTAACAGATAAATGATGGGCAAAGAGAAGGCAGGAACTGGCTGAACAGTCAACGTAAACTTTAATTATATAAATGAACTTAAAACAAACATAAACAAACACAGACACACATGCAACGTGGCCGCGTGCGTCTCTCTCTCTCTTGAAACGGCGTCTCCGGCTGCCCCTTATCTCACTCTCCCGCTGATCAGCTGATTCAGTGCCGGCCGTGCTCCATCGCGGCCTGGCCACGCCTTCCTCCTCGTCACACTTGGCAAACGAAAAATTAGAAGCAGTGTCTAATACCCTCTCTGACTTAACCATATACAGTATTTGCCTCATGCCCATTTCTCCTCCAATATAACCATAGACATCTCTGCTCTGGATGTGAGCACAAAGTAAAGACAGGTGGGTGTTGTCCCTTGTTGTCTTTAAAGGAGTTTACAGATGTGGAATGGAAACAAAATAATATAGACTTTAAGCAACAGCTGCAGATGGGACACTACTCAAAAATCACTAAGCAATAATGAAGCGGAAAGGAGCATTTAATAATTAAAAACAGAAAAAAGGTATTAAAAACAGCAAGAAAATTATGCTTGCCATGTTAAATAACTGTCAGCTGAAGAGTTTTATTCTTGTGCGCTATAAATAGCCTACATCTAAAACCAAAATATTAGCCTACTAATAATAGGCTATCGATATATTTGAGGTTTATTCAAAGCCTATAACCGACCATGTGTAATACATTTAACATGAGTTTTTAAGAGGATGTTTAGGCTATTTACTGTGTTCCCTTCATCACTGTCACTATGGCAAAGAAATTATGGTTACGACTTCAGCGAATGAGTGAAGTCGCATATACGCAATGTAACAGAATGCCGTATAGCTACACCTGCTGCTTAAAGTCCCTATTGTGAATGACACAATATTATTTTTTGCTGTATGAGATGCCATTAAACAACATACAGTATGTGCTCTGCATAATATTCAGTGCGAGCCTGCATACCCTTAATAATGCCCATTGTCATTGTTTTGTGCAAATTAGGTTCCTGCGATGAGTATGTATCATAAATGAACATACACATATGCACCACTGCTCTGTGCCTGAGCACAAGTTTTTTTAAACTGATTATTTTAGATCTACACCACCCCTTTCAATCAGATGGAAATTTAATTAGGATCCAGCTCAATTGTATCATTTTTGTGTTTACATGAAGGCTTTTCAATCAGATTGAGCTATCATTTGGATTATAAACGGATTAGTTGGTTTATGTCGCATGTGCTCACCTAATTTCATGAAGTTCTGAATTTTTGTTTAGGAATTATGGGCTTATTTGTACGATTGACCAAGCCCATTTTCTAAATTACACTGTTATAGCTACCCAAAGGGTAAAGTTCAATATTTTTTTTTTTTTAATAATTATTGACCTAGAGAGTCCAGAGAATTGTACTGCATTGGTTTTATTGAGGTTGAGCGAAAAACCTAGGACTAGTTCACAAAAGTAGTTTTTTTTACATAATCGTGAATATTTAATGAACGATTTGATTGACAGCAGTAGTTCTTGAGGCAAAGCTGTTCAGTATGAGAAGATCTAACAAATGATATGAATTATAGCTGCGTCCCAATTCAGAGGCTGCATCCTTCAAAGGTCGCATTCGAAGGCCGATTGCATCACTCCTGCGCGACAAAGGCTGTCCCAATTCGAAGGCTCCTTCAAATGCGGCCTCCAAATGCGTCCTGCATTTCCCGTTAAATGAAGGATACAACAGATGGATCCTTCGCGGCCTTGCCTACCCCAGAATTCATTGCGCGCCAGTGACGACAGGATTTTTTTGAGAGAAATTGCCAAATTACACTTTTAAACGTAAGTACTGGGTTTCAAGTTACTCAAATATCTAATGATACAAATGTAAAAATAAACAACCTTTAAAGTAGTTCAAATGTTGACATATCTTACTAAGATGCGATTATATATAGTTTATACTCTTTAATATATACAGAAATGGACCATGGTGAAAATTTTTAGACAGTTTGTGAACGCTGTTTTGTTTTCAGACAGTTTAATATAACTTTCAAAAAAGTCCAGTACAAACGTTACAGTCACTCAGCAGCTGTCACAGTTGTTAGGCGACAAGAACAGTCCTCCATAGGCTAGATTGTCCCAATTAATAATGCTCAGTCCGACCTTCGCGGCCTTCGAAGGCGTGGCCTTTGAAATCCGAGTCCTTCGAAGGATGCAGCCTTTGAATTGGGACACAGCCATTGTGTGTATGTGTGAAACACCACATGATTATAGAGGCGTAAAACTCGTTAGCGCCATCCATTGGCCGATTTCTTTCAAATTTCTCACAGATCTCTATGGCCAGGAGTCGAACAGGCCCACCAAGTTTTGTGCCGATCAGCCTCCGTTAACCTTGTCTAATAGGTGCTCAAATTTCATTGGCCGATGGTGGCCATGTTTTTTGAGATATGCCAATGTCCTCATAGACAGTCATGGCACCTTGGACAAAGACACTGCATGCCGATTTTCAACTCAATCAGACTAACGGTTGTGTAGTTAGAGCTGTTTTCATGTTTTTTTCCTGTTATAGCGCGACCAAGTGGCCAAACTCCTTTTTTTTTTACTGTGACCTCAGATTAAGCTCATACACATGTGTATCAAGTTTGGTGAAAATATCTCATTTCGTTCGGGCATTATAGCCATTTTAGTAAAAATGGCACGCCGTTTTCGAACGTTTTGGCACCCCTTAGCGACCGTGAGTCGAAATGTCAACTTTTTTGATAATTATTGGTAATCAGACTCCAGAGTATATCTCTGCACTGGTTTGGTTCCAATTGGGTGAAAAACCTAGGACTAGTTTGCAAAAGTAGGTTTTTAACATTATCTTAAATATTTACCAAATGGTTTGACAGACACCAATGCTTCTTGAGGCAAAGTTGTTTAGAATGAGAAGAGCTATCAGATGATAAATATTACTTGTGTTTTTTCACAACACTGCATTATATACAACCATTAACACCTATAAAAACCGTGATAGCACCACCTAGTGGCCGATTTTTTAAAAACTTTGCACAACCCTCTCACACCAAGAGTCAAATAGGTCCACCAAGTTTCGTTTCGATTGGTCATTATTAACCTTGTGTAATAGCGGCTGAAATTTGATTGGCCGATGGCGGCCATGTTTTTCAACATACGTGAATGTCCATACCAACAATGATGGCAGCTGAGACAAAGACAATGTATACAAATTTTGAAGTCAATAGGATTAACGGTTTCATAGTTACAGCCAATTTCATGTTTTTTTGGTATTATAGCACCACCATGTGGCAAAACCACGGCAACTTTTCTGGGCGACCAAATATTGTCCACTTTTATAAGCATGCCAAGTTTGGTGAAGATATCTCATTTCATTCAAGAGTTATAGCCATTTACGTAAAATTGGCCACTCCTACTTCCAATGTTTTCACATACCGTAGCTAGCTCGAGTCGAAAGTTCAAACTTTTTTTGATAACTTTTGATATTGAGACTCCATAGAATCATTTGGCACTGGTTTGGTCCCGATCGGACGAAAAACCTAGGACTAGTTCGCAAAAGTAGGTTTTATGAAAAATCCAAGATGGCGGAAAATTTTTATAGACGGAAATGAAATTGGAGATATACGTTTTGTTTGGTTTGAGCCAAGGATTCCAGTGGTATAAAACACTTGAGTCTATAACAAACGGTCTAGAAGTTATGAGCAGTTTCACGTTTTTGATCGCTGTAGCGCCCCCTATTCACCGCTTTCGCCGAGTCCGTGTTTCTGAGTAGCGAGCAATACTACAACCATCTGACCAAGTTTCAAGTCTCTAGGCCTTATGATTTGCTCTGCCCGATCAGTTTTCTGGCAGAATAATAATAATAATAATAATAATAAAATCTTAACAATTACAATAGGGTTTCAGCGCTAAGCGCTTGAACCCCTAATAATAATAATAATAATAATAAAAATCGTAACAATTACAATAGGGTTTCAGCGCCAAGCACTTGAACCCCTAAAATTCTTAACAATTACAATAGGGTTTCAGCGCTAAGCGCTTGAACCCCTAATAAAAATCTTAACAGTTACAATAAGGTTTCAGTGCTAGGCGCTTGAACCCCTAATAATAACAATAATCTTAACAATTATAATAGGGTTTCAGTGCTAAGCGCTTGAACCCCTAATAATAAAAATCTTAACAATTACAATAGGGTTTCTGCGCTAAGCGCTTGAACCCCTAAAAAAAAAAAAAAAAAAAAACTGGAAACTGCTCCTTGGGTCCTGTGCAGCCGTTCCTTCGATGATTCTCTGGGAACGCATGTTGATTAACATTGCAAAATCTCTCTTGCAAAGTTTACAGTTCCCCATATAAATGTTTTCCCAGATTTTGCCAATGTTTTTTTCCATTCTGTTTTATATTTTTGTAATTGTTTTCATTTGCAAGTTGGACAATCTGTTGCCATGATGACATCTACTTAGCTTTAACCTCCCCCCACTGTCAAATGTCGCATCCAGGTAACGTAGCAACACCCAATGGCAAACCTCTCAATCATACCGTCACAAACACATGCAGCTCACATAGTTCTGTTTCACACCCATTTCTCACAATGTTTATCTAATCTGCGATTTTTCAACACTTGTATGCAAAGCAGTTTCAAATGTGATAAATAATTTTGGAGTTCTCAGCTGTTTGGGTGTGAGAGGCTAAAATACGAGACAAACCACATTCCATATGGATTTAATATGGAATGCAATTCTGATACCACTAATACTGGACGATTCCATATTATTCGGGATGATTGGCAACCCTATGTGCACTTCATGTAAGGAGCGCTATTTGTGTGTTGTGCAGAGTTGCCGCCTATGTAGAGCGCTTCAAGTCAGTCAGTAATGAGGGTCCATTTCAGTTAGGATGCTGCCTTAAAAGGTAGCTGCCTAGGTACAGAGCCCAAGTGTTTGTGTGCATGTGGCAGCAGTAAATGTGTCAGGCGAGTGACATATGGGGAGGTGCAGGAGCTGTAATAGACAGATGAACAGAAGGCGAGATGGAGGAGGGGAGGGACAGACAGATCACAGGTATAATGATGGTGTGGAATGCTATACTGGACCACAGCTGGTGTTAGAAACAGAGATTTTGAAGAAGAAAAAAAAAAAGACTGACAATGAAAGTATCGAAAGCACCAGAGCCATTTTAGAGCATAAAAAAAATGAATAAAGGCCTCTGCACACTTCCTATGGAATCGAAGAATGAATGGATGTGATGTCATTTAGAACAAAATCTGTCCAAAATGAGTTTATTTAGGAGGTTCGTAACAGCTCTCTATGGTGAACTTTTAGAAAAAACGTGTTTCTGGCTGCTAAACACCTTACTGCTATTGGTCCACATCATCGGTAGGTGTGACCTGGAGCTCCAATACTTTGAAACCGACAGCTAATTCCCATTCAGTCAGTTAAGATCAGTCAACATGAACACACTGGCATGCAGAATTAACAGCGAGCTGGTGCTCTATAGTTCAATATATCCAAGCCTAGGTTGTTTACCATTGTAATGTCGTAATCAGACAAACTCTCACCTCTGTGACTTAAAATGGACTCGAAAGCTATGAAATTTTCCTTTACATTCCCGATCTCATTGACGAACCTGAAAACGAATGTTAACTGGTCTATATGGAACAGATCTGGTGTTGAATCAACAAAGACTGAAATTTGTATTGCAACCTTTAATTCATTTACAATTACTTGTTTAGGTTTCTCTTCCATTACTTTAATAAACTCATCACATATAGTAGATGACAAATAAGATACACTTCCCCTTCCTTTTTGGGCACGCATTTTGACAGGCTCTGATAGAAACGGGTCAAATTGAGATATTTGCTGTAAAATTCCTAGATAGTGGTCATCTTCCTCTTTCTTACCGTGATCGACCTGCATGACCTGACTTGGTGTTGCCGACAGGCTTTGGTAATCAGAGGTCGGAACAGAACTGCTGCTATAAGGTTACTAGCGGGAGGAATGATGTTGTTGGCGTCAAGTCAAGTCATATTTATTTGAATAGTGCTTTTCACAGCACACATTGTTTCAAAGCAGCTTTTCAGAAAATTATGCTGTAAAAAAAAATGCAATTAATGTCCTCATTGTGCGATTATGATGTATAACGATATTAAAAATCATGCCTTAAAATGATAGTCTAGGTCCCCAGTGAGTAAGCCAAATGAGACTGTGGCAAGGACCATAAAGTTCCCCTCTGGCTTAACAGCATGAATATAACACCAGTATTGGTTAACTATGTGTATTACAAGTCTTGTTTTGAGTAAGTAAACGGAGTAGATGTTGGTGGCCAGTGTTTAAACGAAAGTATTTTGTATGAACTGTAAGATTAAAGATTAAGTGTCTATGAATTCCATCCAAAAATGTTTGCAGCAGTGCACGTAGATGTAGTGTCCATTTATTTGGCTGATTAAGGCTTTAGTTGGTATTCATTTATCATCTATGTATTGTATTATAAGAGAGTGTAGTCCATCCTATGACCAAGATGATGCTGGCAGTGGTCAGTGAGGTGTGCCTCGTTGTCCGGCTAGAAGCTTGGCAGTTCATTTCGGTGGAGTCCATCCTAAGCCTGAGGTGCAAGCCATGGACAGTGAAGTATTCCATGTATTACAGTTGGAGTTGGCAGCAGTTCATCCTCTGTGAAGCCCATCGTAGAAGACTGAAGTGATTATCATCGAAGCGCCCCTCGCTGTCTGGTTGGCATAGACTGCAGTTAGTAGTCATCAATCAGTGACACATAGCAGTGGGAGTGGGACATCGGGCAGGACTGAAGCTGGATGTATCCCGAGGTTGAGACAGGGAAACAAATATAATAATATTAGCGTAGATGCTATTCACTTTAAAGCAAAGTATTTCCGGCAGACCTAACTAAAGCAGCATAACTATGAGTTGAGGTATAAATTAAATGTATGGCTGTCTGAATAGATGAGTCTTTAGTCTAGACTTAAACTGAGAGAATGTGTCTTGAGTCCCGTACACTGCTCGGAAGGCTATTCCATAATTTAGGAGCCAAATAGGAAAAGTATCTACCTCCTTTTGTGGATTTTGATATTCTAGGTAACTGTACTCTCAACAGACCAGACTTTTGTGATCGTAGTGAAAATGATGGATTATAGCATGATAGAAGGTCGCTTAAAGGGATAGTTCACCCAAAAATGAAAATTCTCACATCATTTACTCACCCTCATGACATCCCAGATATGTATGACTTTCTTTCTTCTGCAGAACACAAATTGTGATTTTTAGAAGAATATTTCTGCTCCATAGGTCCATACAATGCAAGTGAATAGGTGCCAAAAATTTTATGCTCCAAAAAGTACATAAAGCAAAAATAAAAGTAATCCATATGACTCCAGTGTTTTAATCCATATCTTCAGAAGTGATATGATAGGTGTGGGTGAGAAACAGATCAATATTAAAGTCTTTTTGTTATTGCATGAAATTCTTCTCCCTGCCCATGTGAATCACAAGAAGAAGAATGTGCAAGTGATCTGTTTCTTACCAACACCTATCACATCGCTTTTGAAAACGTTGATTTAACCACTGGAGTCCATTTCAAGAGTGCAGTCCTTCAATAGACAAAGGTGATGCAGGCAGAGATCAATGAGGTGCATCGCAGTTCAACCGGCAGTTCATTTCGGTGAGGTTCGATGGGGTCCATCCTAAGTCCAAGTTTCAGGCAGTGGCATATGTATTATCTGATGTCTTACAATTGGAGTTGGCATCAGTTCATCCTCTGAAGTCCATTGTAAAAGACCGAAGTGAAGTCTTTGCTAGCACCGGCTGTAGTTTGTCGTTATCACTCAGCGACACGTAGAAGTGGAGTCCAACACCAAGCAGGAACGGAGCTGGATCTGGCCGGCTCTGGTAACCTCAGGATAACAGTATTCTGCTACAGTATTCGACATTAGTAATGTTCAGTTTGTGAATAAAAATGTCTTTTCAAAAATTGAGTCACTGAGATGAATCAAAATCACCATCACTGTTCAAAATTGCTCTGTTATTGACATAAAACAATAATTATTAAATGAAAAAATACACATTTAGTAAATATGCCTGCAGCTCAGCAGGGCCCCCTGCTGCTCTGGTGCCCTGGAGGAATACCCAGTGGAGACCTATGCATGAATCTGTCCCTGCCCAGCAGTGTGGTCCGCGTCTGAATGTTCGCAAATAGTTGCCAGTTGGCGTGACAACTCTAAACTCAAACAGTCCATGTATGCCTACAGAGTCCCCGCGACAACTTTGCCAGAGGATTGCTCAAGTCCGGTGCTTCTATACAAATTTTGTGAGACAGAATTACACAACAGAAAATAATCTATAAAAAAACTCCAGCCAGTAGGCAGGATAAACACGTGTAGACGTGTAGATTCATCCACATACTGTTCCGAAGGTGTGTTCCTCCACAAAACAAACTCCAGCTGCTAGGAGAACCAGCACAAAAAGAAACAAAAAAGGCGGCCAGTTTCCTTGGACAGTCAAGTGAATGTTCAGTGAGTCAGTCTTACTTGGCTGTTACATGAGTGCAAAAAATGCCCTAATCACTCCAATGTTTTGCAAGAAATATTCCACAGAACAAACTCCAACCAATAGGAAGCGTAAGAACAAAGAACGTGCAGATTCATCCACAAACTGTCCGGAAGGAGTGTTTCTCCACAAAATATACTCCAGCCGCTAAGCGGAACCAGCACAAAAAGAAACAAAGGAGGTGCTCAGTTCCTCGGACGAACAAGTGAATGTTCAGTGAGTCAGGTCCACTCGGCTGAATAGAAAGTATCAAACAATGACCTACTCATTCCACTGACTTTATGAAGGACATTGCTTGCTGTGGGCATGTAAATATTTTGTGGCCATCCGTAGTATCCATTCTCAATTTGGCCGGGAACATCAGTGCAAAAGCGACCTTCCATTGATGTAAGTGTTTCTTGCATTCCTTGAATCAATCACATTTCTCTCTTCAAATTCACAAAGTCTGGGAACAAGGAAATGTTGTGGTTCTTCCAAGAAAGCCTTACTTTACACTTCGCCTCGCGTAACACGAGATCTTTATCGGATGATCTCAGAAATTTGGCCAGAATTGACCGGGGCCTGTCTCCCTCAGCGGCTCTCCAAGCCGGAACCCTGTGAGCTCACTCGATTTCCAGCTTATGGCCTGTTATGTCGAGCGGACTCGGGAAGAGCTCGTCTAGGAATTTCACCATATCACGGCCTTCTTTGTTCTCAGGAATTCCAACAATTCGGATGTTGTTTCGCCGGCTATGATTCTCTAAGTCTTCCAACTTTTAGCTCCAAGTATATCTTGGTCGCTAGCAGGTTAGCAGCTAATTCCCTCTCCGTTTCTCAACGTCCGACACTCTTGTAACCACCTCAGAGAATTTCGTCTCCATGGCAATGATCGATCGATGTATTACAGAAAGATCCTCCAAGTCAGCTACGACCTTTGCCAGCATTTCCAGCATGCTCCACTGGATCAAGACCCTGTCATGGCCAGCCCAATCTCCAGACCTGAACTCCATTAAAAACCTCTGGAATGTGTTCAAAAGGAAGATGGATGGCCACAAGCCATCAAAAAATCCGAGCTGCTTGAATATTTGCGCCAGGAGTGGCATAATGTCATCCAACAGCAATGTGAAAGACTGGTAGAAAGCATGCTCTGACAGCATACTGCCTGATAATTGCTTTTCAGCCGGGTGCCTTCCAGTGGCCCAAACAGGGCATTAAGTATTTGGGTATTTTATTCCCAGCAAATTTGTGTGATTTAGTTAGAGTTCATTTTGACCCTTTAATAAAAAGGTTTTTGAGCGATGTGGGCAGGTGGGCTTCATTACATTTATCGATGATTGGGAAGGTTAATGTGATTAAAATTAATTGTATTCCAAAATTCAACTACCTGCTACAGTCACTCCCTGTAGATGTCCCCCTCTCTTATTTCAAGCAATTTAATAGCATAGCGAAGTCCTTCATTTGGAATGGGAAACGTCTCAGAATACATTTCAGAATGCTGCACAGGACGATTGACAAAGGTGGGCTAGGTCTACCCAAGATCTTGTTTTATTATTATGCGTTCAGTCTCAGACATTTGGCTCATTGGTCTCTTCCACCTAAGAGACCCACCCTGGTTTTAAATTGAACAGGAAGTTCTTGCCCCTATTTCACCATTGCAAAGCCTTTCTATCAAACTAACTGGAGAAGTTAAATTACACCCCGTTATCTTTCATTTACACTTGGTATGGACAAAAGTGTCCAGAGTGTTTAATTCTGACATTTATTTAAATGTTGCCTCGAGCATATGGCTAAACCCAAAATTACATATTAATAAGTCCCCTTTCTGTTGGTCAGAGTGGATTGTGAAGGAGGTTAATACGCTCGGTGACCTATATGAGAGTGGAATGTTGAGATCGTTTGAAAATATTGTCCAACATTTCAGGATTCCCAGATCTCAGTTCTTTAGGTATTTACCGCTGCGCCACCTGCTCTGTACTATTTTTGGGAGTAGCATACACCCCCCTAAAGGGGCAGATACTCTAGAAGTGGTGATTACTGCTTTTGGAAAAGGTCATGAGGCATCAGTGTGTTACTCCCTGTTAATTCAGGGGGGACGGAGCTTCAGCTTCTCTCAAGAGATTATGGGAGAGAGATTTAAACTTGGTATTGGAGGAGGGAGTGTGGGCTAGGATTCTAAAAAAACGTCAAGTCTACATCTAGAGATTCAAGGGTGCATCTGATGCAGTTTAAGATTTTGCATTGATTATATTGGACACCCTCTAGATTGTATAGACACCCACCTGCTGGCGATGCAATTCAGAAAATGAGGACACAACCCATATTTTTTGGGGATGTGTTAAGATACAAGAATTTTGGTTGAGGGTTCAGAGATTTATGTGTGACGCATTGGACACACAATTTTCATTTTGCTCCAGACTCTGCTTCTTAGGTGATGAGGCGGTCATTCATTTTGGGGATAGCCTCTTAAAAAGTTGGGTCAAAGCTGGAGTGATGGTTGGCAGACAAATTATTCTTGGGGGAGGTGGAGGGGGGGGGGGGGGGGCTGGGGCACCATCGTTTCGGTAATGGTGCGGGGAGATGGGCAGGGTGGCAGCATTTGAGGGGGTGATTTTAGAAGGTTGGGAAAATGGGATTTGTTTAAAAGGAAGTGGGGTGGATATTTGGCTTTTTTAGAGGGTTCTCGGGGAGGGGCAGTGGAGAAGGATTTTAAATTTTTAGTTTGATGTGTATGTGCATTCTTGTTTTTTGAAAGTATATTTTTTTTTAGTTAAAAAAAAAAAATATATATATATATATATATATATAATGTTATAATTGTAAGTGACTACTGTAGTGCGTGTTTGTGTTGGGTGGGGTGGTTGAATGTTCGGGGGGGGGGTGGTTTAATTTATATAACTGATACCGTATTTTATGTTGTGTTTATCTGTCTTGTGGATGGAAACAATAAAAAATGTAATAACAAAAAAGAACAAAAAAGAGCCATTTGCTTAGTGACGTCTTTTTCAAGATGCCGTTCCACAAATGTTTCCAACTTGTGAGTGATATATCCCTCTGTCAGACAGGAATGAGTGCTGTTTTCCATATACACCCCAAACTAATCCCCTCTCCTCCCATGGCAGCTGCAGAGGGACACACGAGGGAGGTGCGTGAGGATGGGGTAGAGTGTGGAGATTTGAGGAGGATTTGTTGCCAGCCCAGCCTTGCATGCCTCTGTCCTCCAGCCAGGGCTGGGAGCACGCTGACACAGAGCTCGCTGAGATTGATTGTGAGTGCATGAAATCTTGAAACGCTTTACTTTCGTTTTCAATTTGAATAAACAACTACACTCCGCTGTATCCATAGTAACGCTGCTCACTCATCTGCCAATGCCTCGATGCCATGGTGGTTTGTTAGAGGCATGCTAATTAGCTGACACAGCAACACACAAAGTACTAACACAGGATCGTAAAACATTTTAAAATGCATTCTACTTATTATTATTGTCTTAGCAATAAATGTGTAATTCAAGTAATGTAATTTTATTCATGTCTGTAACTGTAATCAGATTACTTAATTTTAGCATTACGCATTACGTTACTGCTTTACTGCAAAATGTAATTAGATTACAGTAACGTGTTACATTGTAATGCATTACACCCAACACTGCTCCCGACATGCTACCTATGTTTAAACTTTACATACTGTATCACTGTTTTTACTGCTGGTTGCACATCCTGAGCAGGTAGCACAGATTGTCAGAACACTGCTTCTCACTGTGCACGTGGTGCTGGGTAGCCAAGCACGTGATTGGCTGTAGCTGTAACCAATCAATTGATCTGCCTCGGTTGGACCGCGATTGCCAAGCACACGACTGGCTGCTGCTGTAGTCAATCATGAGGGTGAAAGCGCCCTTAACCGCTAATGTTGTTTCACAATGTGCAGCCACCAGCAGTGTGAAAACGATACAAATCTGTGTATTTGACTCCTATTCCGAGTCCGATCGTTACCATGTTTTTGTTCATGTTACGGAAACCTTGCTAGCAGCACAGTCAAATGGTTATATAAATATTTTCCAGGACAAATCATTATTTTCCAGGACATTTAGGTATTTTTCTAATTTTTCATGACTTTTGCATGACTGGAAAACTGCATTGCAAAATTCCATGTTTTCCAGGATGTGTGGGAACCCTGATAATGTTCTGAAACTTTGCTTGGTGAAAAACAACCTGTAAATCATGTTTAATGGTGTAACAGTCACTTGAAGTCTTCTTTGCAACCTGAACATCTTCGGAACGCAACACAACGAATGAAACACAACAGTGTTTTGAGATGCATTTATAAAATTAAAGTTCTTTTTAACTTTACTTGGTGTCTAAAAATGAGGCAAAATACAAAACAGTGAGATTCAGCACAACAGTCAAAGACGTCCATCCAGCACGTGTTAACAGTATAGAAAAACAGCGCAGATGCACATAAAAGCATGTTTGAACTCAACTTATACTTGAAAAACCGACCCAAACCCAGCCAAAAAACAAACAAAAAAACAACAGTTTGAAGACCTCTATTTGCATGTATATAACAACCGAACAGTGATTTTGGTATTCGAATAGAGGGGCGTCAAACAGTTAACTGAATGTCGACCATCCGTGCACTTCCTAGTATTAAGCAGATCCTGCCAAATATAGTCATCATCTGGGTATTTCATGCATACAGAAAATTAGCTTACTATGCACAATATACATACTGGATACTGTAGAAATGGTAAGATTAGTATAAAAGTATGTGGTTTCTGAACACAGCTAGTGAAATCAGACCAGACCATTCATCAACCATGTTAGCATGCTGTCTCGTGCTGTGTTGCTGTGTCCCGGCAGCAGAGACTGGCACACTAGTTAGAAGATTTCTCTTAGCCAAACACAAAGTGGTTTGTGCTGGATAACTCAAAACATTCAGCCAGGTCAATGCTGTAGTGGCTTCCAGACAAGTCTTTAAGTGTTCTCGAGTGGCCCAGCCAAAGCCTGGATGTGAACTCCATAGAAATCCGTGGCTAGACCTCAAGATTGCAGCTCACAGACGAGGGAGTCTGAAGAGAAGACTGTGAGAAGCTGCCAGTTCCAGATGGACAGGAAAGCTGTACATATTACAGTTCTGCAGAGTATTGAAAAAAAAGTGACTGTATAATACGAGGGACTATTTGAGGTGCATTTTTTAATGCAAATAATGACACAAAAATTACAAGTTTATAATTTTGCATTTGTGTATACTATGCTGTCCAATAGCGTTAAAAAGTGAATTGTATTTTGAAATAAAGGTTTGAAAAAAAGCTGAAATTAATCTGTGGATTTTTCTTTGATTAATCAAAAAACAAACAAACAAAATGTAGAGAAACAAAATGTTATTCTACAGTACATCTTGCCAAATGTTCTTTTCCAATATACAAATTTAAGGTCTTCAACAAACCCAAGAGAGTGCATGTTAATCCACCCCCAAACTTTGTTTGCTTAAAGTTTTGTTAATAAATTCAGCAGGCTTACACATCATGAATGTGAGACCAAACCTTGTGTTTCTTGAATTCAAGCAGATGGACAGCTATATCTGGGCCTATAAAATGAAAATGAATAGATAGAAACCAATAATAAAAGTGAATTTTTTTTTCTTTTTTTTTTTTTTTTGGAATTAAAGTTTTTATTGATTTTAGGAAAGTCTGGTACATGCATACAATACAACTAGTGTTGTCATGTTACCAAAATTTCATGACGGTACCGATACCAGTGAAATTGCATGGTTCTCGATACCAATTTCGATAACACAGCAAAAATATGCTAATATTATAATGTGCTATCTGAACACACCAGTTTAGTTATTTTAATTATTTAATAATTATTATTAATAATTATAGTTTAATAATTATTATTATTTTTCAAAACATTTTTTAAAGTTTAATTTATTTTCATCATCAAAATGGTGTCTAATAAATAAATTCTTACAACTTTTAACAAGTGAAAATAGTACTTTTCAACATGTCATTGCATTTTTTTGCCAAAATTTTATTCAACAGCAGTCTTGCTTGTGATATTTTGATTATTATTATTATTTCAGTGAATATTACATTTTATTATACAGTTGTAATATATTTTTATTCAATTTCTTCAGTTTCATGCATCTAGCATTTATTATGAATCGTGCTTTTATTATGACATGTTTTTTGCCAGAAGCTTTACTTTTTCGGATGAACAGTTCGCAACATTGCCCAGTGTGATCATTAAGACTTCTGAAATCTCATCTGTTTACACTGGTCTTTGAGTCTGATAAATAAATATATAGGACACAGTTTTGAATTGTTTGTATTTTAGATTATTGGTGTTTGTGTATGTGGTAATTTTGAAATGTTATGTTTTAAACTGTATTACTGTGAAGTCAACTCTGTTTAAATGTGATATAAATAAAGCTGAGCTGAGATTAAAGCACAAATGCTGTGATGTAATTATATAAATATATAGTTTACATGTGCTGCGTGGTTCACAGTAGATTAGTGCTCTGCTTTGTCATCTGATACAACATGAATGATTCTCAATGTTTGTGGAGTTTCCAGTGTTTGAGCGGTCAGATTTATTTAAAGTACACAGCTCGTCCACACAAAGATTGCAGCCTTTAGCGGTTTAATAAATCACACTAGGACATGTCACGATTTTAATTTGATTAATTGTCCATTTCAGTGTAAGGTGTAAAAGAGCACATGCTCAAAATGAGCATTTTAAATCGTGTGTCAGTCATACTGTGCGCTGGTACCGGATTGAATCGACGTTCGGTACTACCGGTACTGCAGAATCACTGGTATCGTTACATCTTTTTTATTTTAGTATCGACTTGGTACCAAAGTACCGGTACTTTTGACAACACTAAATACAACCATATACTGTACATATTTAGGGTCCCATGTTCATAAGGCACATTTCTTACACAGGGAGAAAATAATATATACAGAGAGAGAGAGAGAGAGAAAACAACAACAACTAATCTTTCATTTTTATGTACATCCAGAACTTATATAGGCATATCCCCTCCTCTCTTTCACCATTTTCTCTACTAAGCATAGATTCATTTGATGCAACTTCCACCATTGCAGTAGCAATGCAGTAGTTGTCTTCCAATGTCTTAAAATTATTCTGCTGGCTGATGTGATGCCCACCATAATAACAGAAAATGCACATTTTGATTCATTTGGTATTTGGGACTGATAACCCAGTAGACATAACTTTGGTGTTAAGGATATTTTAGATCCAAACCAGCAACTTAAAACATCTATAACCCGTATCCAAAATTGTTTAACACAACTACATTCCCATATACAGTGTAGGAAAGTTCTTGTTACCACCCTGCATTTCCAACATAAATTATCATTCATCAGTTTTATCCTATAAAGTCTTGATGGAGTGTGGTAATATCTATGAAGTATCTTGTATTGTGTGAACTTCCCCCTTGCTTCTTTTACATATTTCCCACACCCAGCCAGAATGCTAGACCACTTTTCAGAATCAATTTCTTCACCAAGATCCCTTTGCCATATCATTTTTTAATTTCCAAAATCATTGTTCCTAAAAGTGTTAACCATTTTATAAAATTGTGACGCTTTGCAAGCTTTGTTTGTTTGAGATATTCTATGATGAAATTATCAGTCACATTGCAAAATTTGGCCATTATACTGTTCCGTATTTGTAAGTACTTCCAGAAAGTATCTTTCCCCACTAGATTATTGTGCTCTGTTAAATTCTCATATGACCTGAAAACCACATCCTCATACAAATCATCAACTGTTCTTATACCCTGGTGATGCCAATGCTTCCAATACCCCCCCCCCCCCAATACAGATTACAGGGTTGTACCATAGCGAAGAGTATTTATGTGAACTGTGTGAAAGTTTATACATTTTAGGAATTTTGGTCCAGACATCCTTTGAATGTAAGAGAACAGGATTTGTAACATTAACAGCAGTCTGTGATAATACTTCAGTGGGAGTGAAAAGTAAACACAATTTATATTAAATATCCAGTCTGTTTTATCCTCTACCTGATTCCTATTTTTGCCATTGCAAAAGATAAATGATATAGCCTACAGTCAGGAAAACCCAAACCTCCTTTCTCTTTTGGGGCACATAACTTACTTTATTTAATCCATGGCCTTTTCCCAACCCACAGGAAATGCTTCGTTATAACATCAAATCGTTTAACAATTGTTGTTGGAATGTTAATGTCCCTCAAGAAATGATAAAAAAGGGAGAGACTTCTCCATTAGTATTCACAGCAGCCTTTGGTTCTTTATATAACATTTTTACCCATGAGATAAAGTTGGGCCCAAAACCAAAGTGCAAGAAGGTGGAGAACAAAAATTGCCATTCCACCTTATCAAAGGCTTTCTCTGCATCCAGAGAGAGAGAGAGAGAGAGAGAGAGAGAGAGAGAGAGAGAGAGAGAGAGAGAGAGAGAGAGAGAGAGAGAGAGAGAGAGAGAGAGAGAGCGAGCGCAGTTATTGGGGTACTTTTTGACTGACACAACCACATAGGGTGAAACAGCAATCTCATGTTGTCGGATGAAGATCTGTTCATAAAACCCCCTTGGTTGGAGTAAATAATATTTGGCAAAACCCTTTGCAGATGAATGGCTAAAATTTTTGTCAGAATTTTTAGATCAAGATTAAGCAAACTGATGGGTCTAAAATTAAAGGGCTCCATAGTGTCTTTACCTTTCTTAGGAATTAGAAAGATCAAAGCTTAAATAAATGTTGGAGGTACATGCCGCTTCATAAACATCTCCTGATACAACTCCTAAAGTATCGGTGCAAGAATGTCAATACATTCTTTAAAATACTCAACTGGAGGACTGTCATAACCTGGTGATTTTCAGATTTTCATTGAAGAAATTGCCGTTCAATCTCTTCTTGGATAGAATTAGTATTTGTTGATGTATATAACTTATAATATTGTTGGAATACTTTATTTATATATTTAGCTGCAAATATATGTTTATCCTCCAGTTTAATCACTGGTATTTTATTGGAAAAGTTTTTTTCCCTCAGCTGTCTGGCTAATAATTTTCATCCCATCATCCTGTTTGAAAACAGAACAGCAACATTCCAAACAAAACACATTTTGGAACAAATGAACATAAACAAAAATAAAAAAAATAAAAGTGTCCAACTGCTCCTCTTTATTCATCCCGAAGTGACAAGTTCACGGGGAGAGGGGAAAAGAAAAAAAAAGAGAGAAAGAAATCCCTTCGGTACGCAGGATTGCCACAGCTACTATCCGCGCTGTCTTCTTGGTCGTTTCTGCTTAAACTACCCAGAGATACGTTCAGTTTACTTCATACATACCCATAGTCAGATCCAAAATGCTTATTACAACACTGGCTCACCTTGATTTAATGTCCTGAAATGTCCCCTTTTCCGTGACAGTGCTCATTAATGAATTTCTCAGCTGCTGAGGCAGTAGGAGAGCTCTCGTTCTTCCCGTTATATTTGAAGCATAGGTGAGTGAGAAATGCACATTGAGGTCCCGCTGTTTCCGTTTCACAGGTGTGAAATTCTTCCTCTGTACAGCAAGTTCTTTAGACATATCTGAAAATAGGGAAAGATGGCATCCTTCCCAAACAATTCCTTGCTTTCCTTTAGCTGCATAAATCACATTGTCTCTCACCGACTGTCTCATAAAGCAGATCAAAACTGGTCTGGAGGGCTGATCTGGGTTTGGCATTGGTGCGATTTGCTGATTCCCCTCTCAATCTCGAATTCCCCACCTGTTTCAACATTGAGCCCCTCACTCAGGATCTTCTGAACGCAGTCTTACAGTGTTCCATTAGTGCCGTAAGTCTCTTTCAAACCCACCAGCCTCACATTATTTAGTCTACTGTGGTTTTCAAGGACTTGTAATCGGTTCCATAAGGCATCAATTTGTTTGTCTCTGACACTGCTGTCATTTAGTAGCAGCTCTGAGGTCTTCTCCAAGTGGGTAATGCGTGCCTCTGCTTCCCCCAGCCTCTCATTCATAGCCGTCACTGTTGCTTTCAACTCTGCCATTGTTTGTTTAATAGTTGAAACATCAGTCGCAACGTTTGACAGTGTGGAACTCATTTTTGTCATTTCTGTAAACAGTTTCTCGAGACTAACAGTTGCATCTGTAGGGCTATGGGAGCTGTCTGAGGCATCATCCTCGAGTTCAGGTGGTGGAGTTTTCCGCGTGGCCAGGTGACTTGAATATTTAAAATATTTTGATGTTGCCATGTCTTCCTTCTTTTACTGGCACGGAAAAGTTTTTTAGCTAGCTGAGATGAGCTTAAATGTACTTACATATGTGGGATATTAGACGATAAAAGTGGATTTAGCTCTTAAGCAGTGAAGAAATCTCTAAAAAACAGCCATCTTGTTCGCTGCATCCATGTGACTCCAAAAAGTGATATTGTTAATATATTTTTATATATTAACAATATTATTATATTATATTATATTATATTTTTATATATTTATATAATATATTTTAATTCATTAATTAATTAATTTTATAGTTTTAACAGTGGTATTTGTAACAAGACCTTAGTAAACACATGGAAGCATGGATCTGCTTCACTAACATGATAAGATATAACATTTCTATAAAACAAAGTATGGCATTTTTGTAATTATTTACAATAGACCTACTCTAAACACATGTAAAAACAATCAATACAGAATATAAAATGTATAAATTGTAATAAAAATGTATTATATTCCCTCATTCCCCTAATGTAGCCTATGACAAATTTAATAGAGCGGAAGTAGTGATATGATAATATTTATTGTCAATCTATTTCTGCCTAAAGTCACACTGCAAAACCAGATACTTCAGATGCGTCGCTAGACTTCAAAATCAGATGAACTGTGGTACAAATGCGTACCAACCCGTATAGTTTAGAACCAACTGATATACTCCAAGTCTAGATAATCGTTTTAATGCAAAGAGGAACTTGACGATATATTTGATTATTATGACTGATAAACACCCCCATTTGGAACCCAATGCCCCCTCTCTACTAATTTGCTCTCAGCGCCCCCTGGCATCTTTTGAATGCCCCCATTGAGAACCCCTGCATTATACCATGCATGTTCCATTGACTCAAATCTAGCACATCACTGTTTCTCCTACAGTCATTGTACAGGTATGCTGTCAAAAATGGGATTACACTCTTTTGCTCAGTGTTTTTGCACCGCCTACCGACAGTCTGATGATAATTGTCATAAAATACAATTTAAAAAAAACATTTTTGCATGTGTTTTTTTTTTTATTATTATCATATTTGATACATCAGACTTTTATGGTAATTTCTTGATCATAAAATGTTTTATCTGAAAAAAAAAAAAAAAAAAATTAAGTACTTTTCGTTGCATTTACAATCTTTTGAGCATTTCATTCATTTAAAAATGTTTCTATTTCTATTTATTTTCTATGTCTATATATTTATTTTGTATTAGTTATCTGTACTAAACCCCTGCATTTAGAAACCTACAACTTCTCATGTATCTAGTATCACATATCAAATATATGATACATTTGGTGTTTGTCAAGCCCGGCTCGTAAGCCTCAACAATAAGGGAAACTACATGTTGGATATTTTGCTCAAAGTATAATTTATTAAAAAGAAGTAATACCATAAAATAACTGGTAACAAAAGAGAATGATAACTGAAACGGGGAGAGGCATTTAAAGACTGGCAGAGCGCCGGTTTTAAGACCAATGGAACCCTCAGCACAGTTGAATCCTGTCAGGACTAATCAATGCGGTTCATCAACTCCTTAACTCTGCAACTACCAATCTGCAAAACAGAGAAACAACTAAAACAGAAAGTTACAATCCAAAGAATGGATTGTAACACCCTTCCCCAAAAGAAAAAGGATCTACAAGAGACCCAAAACAATTTTTAAAAACACCAAAAACCAAAATAGTCCAGTCACCCTTCTGGAAAACTCCAACCTTGATCGCCATCCCCTTTCCAGCCTTCAGCAACCATGGGCCCTGTAGAAGCAAATTAAGAAGACAGGAACAACAGGGCAAACAGGAGAGAGAGCAAACCATTAAAGGTGCTATGTGTAATATTTTTACTGTACTAAATCATAAAATGACCATAATATGTCATTAGAGAATTAGGAAACATGCTAAGTTGACATACTGGCTTCTCCGATAACAATGCTACAGCCAGTATATTCTACTTTGAAGTTTGCATTCCAGGCCAGAATTTTTGTTTATAATTTGGCCTGTGTGATCCCGCCCACTGCCCACTCACCAATAGTATTTCAACACAGCCGGGTTGCCAGATTTGAACAGGTTTGCAAGCAAACAACACGGCATGCTGCAGCCATGGAAGCCAGCAAACGAACTGGATCAGAGATAACAGATTCCACTCGACCTAAAAAGCCTCACCATCTGTCTAAAAACCACCATGACTAGAGGCGTAGTAAAACAAGGATAAATATTGGAGATGCCTTTGGAAGATGGAGACAGCTTAAAGCCCAGAAATCCTTTAAAATGGATACTGAGTTGGCTAATTTGCATGTCAACATTCTGGCAACCTGCATGAGCTTCAAGTCTAGGGCGGGACAGACAACTCTTCAATATTTTGAATTTGGACTGCAGTACCCATTTCAAAAGCTTGTTGTCAATCTCACATATAGCACCTTTAAGGAGTCACTAGCGCTTAACCAAGGAGGTTAACAAAACTCTTAGGGCAAAAGGGCCCTAGACAATGCGTCAGCCAAAACATTGTCAGACCTTTTAATGTGTCTAATATCCAGTGCATAGGACTGTAAAAACAGACACCATCTTTTGAGGTGCTGATTAGAACACCGCAAAAAATGTAAATATGTGAGAGGCTTGTGATCAGTGTACACCACCAATGGAACAACCACAGACCCAACATAAACCTGAAAATGTTGCAGGACCCAAATCAAAGCCAACACCTCCTTCTCAACCACAAAATAATTCAGTTGATAAGAGGAGAACTTTTTTGAAAAGTAACTGACAGGATGATCAACACCCTCATCATCAGCCTGAAGTAATACCGCTCCTGCAACAACGTTACAGGCATTAATACACAACTTAAAAGGTCAATCAAAATGTGATGCCACCAGCACTGGACCAGAAGTGAGAAGCAATTTGGCCACTTTTAAAGCTTGTTGACAAGCAGGCAGGTGTCCAATCAAACACCTTAAAGCCTTAGCTTTAAGCAGATCAGTTAAAGGGGCAACCACAGTGGAAAAATTCTTACAAAAACTACGATAGTAGCCCAACAGTCCCAAGAAACGCATTAACTCTTTCTTGGTTATCGGAGAGGGAACATTAATGTCAATAGCGTCAACCTTGGCACACACAGGTCGCACACTCCCCTGTGCAACCACCTTTTCAAGGTATGTCACTGTCGCCTTGGCAAACTCATACTTGGCGTCTTAAGTTGACAGTAAGATGCGCCTCCTCCTGGCGGCTATACAATGCTGCAATGCGACGTAAGTGCTGCTCCCAGGAGTCACTAACAATGACGACATCATCCAAATAAAGAGCTACTCTATTCCAAAATCAGCTCTATTCATAAGCCGCTGAAATGTTGCGGGGGCATTGCGTAAACCAAAACTCATAACTTTGTATATAAATAATCCTGCAGATGTAATAAAAAAAAGAAACATAATGTGCACGTTTGTCAAAGAGACCTGCAAATAGCCCTTCAGTAGATCTAATTTACTCACAAATTTGGCAGCCCCAACAAGGTTATCACAATCCTCCATGCAGGGAAGGGGAAAAGAGTCAGGTTTAGTCACCCTGTTCACATTCCTATAGTCAGTACAAAAACTAAATGTACCAACGTAATGTAAACGAACATCAGATTTACTCACCAACAAGCAGGGTGATGCCCAGCTTGAGAACGACGGCTGTGCAATATCATGGTCAAGCATATACTGAACTTCAGCATCAAGATGCTTGTGCTTCACTAGGCAAACATGATAGAAATGCTGGTGGATGGGCTCAGCATCGCCAGCGTCAATATCATGTTCCACCCAGTGTGTATGAGATGGTACATCAACAAACAAAACAGAATACCATTTAATAAGGCTAATCAGATCAGCACATTGAGAATCGTCATGGTTACTGGTGTAACCTCCGTTCCCTGATGGAGGGAACGAGACATTGGTGTCGATGTAGTGACACTAGGGGTCACTCTTGAGAGCCCAAGACACCTCTGGTCTTTGATAAAAGGCCAATGAAAATTGGCGAGTGGTATTTGCATGCCACTCCCCCGGACATACGGGTATAAAAGGAGCTGGTATGCAACCACTCATTCAGGTTTTACGCTGAGGAGCCGATATAAGGTCCGGCCATTTCAGTGGGTAGTTCAGCATTGTGGCAGGAGGGACCAGACGTCTCGTTCCCTCCATCAGGGAACGGAGGTTACACCAGTAACCATGACGTTCCCTATCTGTCACTCAATCGACATTGGTGTCGATGTAGTGACACTAGGGGTCCCTATACAAAACGCCACAAGGCTGAACTGTGTTATGTGAACTGGCGGTGCGTGGTGGGCAGACTTGCTGCGTGCCTCATAGCCAGCACACCAGGTTGACACGTAACCTCCCCCAACACAGTTATGAGTGTCGAACGGCTTTTTTTGGGGACAAGTTGACTACTCAAAGATAGAGACAGGCTTAACCCAGTCGTGGCCTCTTTTCCCCTTCTCTTTTTCCACTCCCTAAAAAAGAAGGGGGATTATCCGACTGGGCTGCCAGGTCTAGTCGGGGGGTGTCCCTCCAAAGGGGAGGACACCGCGGAGACCACACCTCGCCCCAAGAGAGGGGGGGATATTTAAGTGGAAGAATACATCACATGGTGTTTCCAACCATGTGGAGAGCCTTCAAGGTAGATCCTGCCCAATGGGGGAGGAGTTACTACAAACATGGAGACTGGGGCAGAGGGGCTCTGAGCTGCAGTACTGAGATATAGCTGCTCTGAGATATAGATCGCTTGGGGTTAGCCTTACAGGGAACCGCCACATCCAGAGCACCTACCCCAGAACCGGGCTCTTAGCACGTGTACTGGGCTGGCAGCGAGTCTCTCCGAAAACTCGACTGCCACAGGGCTTGGAGGAAGTCAACCAGGGAACAAATTTTGTGAACACTACTAGAAATTAACGCGCACGTCTTCAGCTCAAAAGGAGGTGGAAGGCGCTATGTGCAAGCGATACACCCGGTCGGCTATCCCGGGCTTATCCGCTTGTGTTGCGTGCCATTACCTGGGATGAGACTGGTTCCACCTGGAGGTTGTAGAACCTTGCAAAGGTGTTGGGTGTTGCCCAGCCCGCTGCTCTGCAAATGTCTGTTAGAGAGGCACCTCTGTCCAAGGCCCAAGAAGCCGCTACACCACGGGTAGAATGGGCTCATAGCCCTACCGGGGGCGGCATGTTTTGGGTGAGATATGCCATAGTTGTGGTGTGAACGAGCCAGTGGGCGATCCTCTGCTTGGAGACAGCGCTTCCTTTCCTCTGTGCACCAAAAGCAGACAAAGAGCTGCTCAGAGATTCTAAAGCTCTGCGTGCGATCCAAATAGATGTGTAAAGCACGCACCAGACACAGCGACGACAGGGCTGGGTCTGCCTCCTCCTGGGGCAGCACTTGCAGGTTCACCACCTAGTCCCTAAAGGGGTGGTGGGAACCTTGGGCACATAGCCCGGTCAGGGTCTCAGGATCACGTGAGAGTAACCTGGACCAAACTCCAGGCACGTTTCGCTGACAGAGAACATTTGCAGGTCACCTACCCTCTTTATGGAAGTGAGCGCAGTCTTCAAGGAGAGTGCCTTAAGCTCGGCTGACTGCAAAGGCTCAGAGGGGGCTCTCTGTAGACCCTGAAGAACTACAGAGGTCCAATGAGGGAACGAGGCACGGCCTGGAGGGATTCAGCCTCCTGGCGCCTCTTAGGAACCTGATGATCAGGTCATGCTTCCCTAAGGACTTACTGTCGACTGCGTCATGGTGTGCTGCTATGGCAGCAATGTACACCTTCAAGGTGGAAGGGGACAGCCTCCCTTCCAACCTCTCTTGCATGAAAGAAAGCACTGATCTGACTGCGCATCTCTGGGGGTCTTCCCGACGGGAAGAACACCACTTAGCGAACAGACCACTTAAAGGCATACAGGCACCTCGTAGAGGGAGCCCTAGACTGAGTGATCGTGTCTACCATCGCAGGTGGGAGACAGCTTAGGTCTTCCGCGTCCCGTCCAGGGGCCAGACATGAAGATTCCAGAGGTCTGGGCGCGGGTGCCAGATGGTGCCCCTTCCCTGAGAAAGAAGGTCCTTCCTCAGGGGAATTTGCCAGGGGGGAGCTGTTGCGAGGAGCGTGAGGTCCGAGCACCACGTCTGGGTGGGCCAGTAGGGTGCTACCAGGACGACCTGCTCCTCGTCCTCCATGACCTTGCACAGGGTCTGTGCAAGCAGGCTCACTGGGGGAACGCATATTTGCGAATGCCAGGGGGCCAGCTGTGTGCCAGCGCATCTATGCTGAGGGAGGCCTCGGTCAGCGTGTATCAGAGCGGTCGGTGGGGAGGATTCTTGGGAGGCGAACAGGTGCACCTGTGCCTGTCGAATCGACTCCAAATCAGCTGGACCACCTGAAGGTGGACTCTCCACTCTCCCCTGAGGGTAACCTGTTGTGACGGCGCGTCCGCCGTAGTGTTGAGGTTGCCCGGGATGTGAGTGGCTTGTAGCGACTTGAGGTGCTGCTGACTCCAGAGGAGGAGATGGCGGGCGAGTTGTGACATACAACGAGAGCGCAAACCACCTTGGCGGTTGACATATGCTACCGTTGTCGTGTCGTCTGTCTGAACTAACACGTGCTTGCCCTGGATCAATGGCCGAAACCTCCGCAGGGTGAGCAGAATTGCCAACAACTCGAGGCTGTTGATGTGCCAATGCAGTCGCGGACCCGTCCAGAGGCCGGCGGCTGCGTTCCTGTTGCAAACGGCGCCCCAGTTTTGGAGGCATCTGTCATGACCACGACGCACCTGGGGACCAGTTCTAGAGGAACACCTGCCCGTAGGAATGAGAGGTCAGTCCAAGGGCTGAAAAGACGGTGACAGACCAACGTGATGGCCACGCGGTGTGTCCTGTGGCGCCATGGCCATCTCGGGACTTGAGTCTGGAGCCAGTGCTGAAGCGGCCTCATATGCATCAACCCGAGCGGGGTGGCCACCGCCGAGGATGCCATATGCCCCAGGAGCCTCTGAAGAAGTTTCAGTGTCCCTTCAAACAGGCCAGCACCGACTGGGCGCGCTCGTTCGTAAGGCGCGCCATCAAGGAGACTGAGTCCAACTCCAAACCGAGAAAAGAGATGCTCTGAACTGGGAGGAGCTTGCTCTTTTCCCAGTTGACCCGAAGCCCTAGTCGGCTGAGGTGTGAGAGCACCAGGTCCCTGTGTGCGCACAACACGTCTCGAGAGTGAGCTAGGATTAGCCAGTTGAGTTGAGAACGCGAATGCCCAACTCCCTTAACAGGGCAAGGGCAGCCTCGGCGACCTTCGTAAAGACGCGAGGAGACAGGGACAGGCCGAAAGGGAGGACTGATACGCCTGACCCTCAAACGCGAACCGCAGGAAGGGTCTGTGTCGAGGAAGGATCGAGGTGTGGAAGTACGCATCCTTCAGGTCTACCGCCGCAAACCAATCTTGATGCCGGACACTCACCAGAATGCATTTTCGCATCAGCATCTTGAACGGAAGTCTGTGTAAAGCCTAGTTCAGAACTCACAGGTCCAAGATTGGCCTCAACCCACCGCCACTTTTCGGTATGATGAAGTAGGGGCTGAAAAAACCCCTTCTTCATCTCGGCTGGAGGGACAGGTTCTATCGCGCACTTCTGTAGGAGGGTAGCGATCTCCGCGCAAGGTAGCAGCATTTTCGTCTTTCACCAAGGTGAAGTGGACACCGCTGAACCCAGGCGGATGCCCGGCGAAGTGAATCGTGCAGCCGAGTTGGACGGTCCGGACCAGCCCTCGTGACGGATTGGAAAGCGCAAGCCATGCATCCAAGTTCCGCGCAAGGGGGACCAAAGAGACAATGTCATCGGATGTACCAGCAGGTGGGGCCTCGCGGCGGGGCAGAGCTCGAGGTGCCACACCACGTCGTGGCCATGCTGAGTCTAAGGACATCGAAGCACTTACCTGGCTCCTTGTGACCACCCGCGGAACAGCTTGGGACGGGGGAGGAAGAGACCTGTCCTCGTGACCCGTGGAGACTGCCACAGCTGGGCGCGTAGGGGCAGGGAGACTGCCGCTGGAGCGCCAAACCTGCCAAATGGAGTGGTGGACAATGGTCGTGATGATGGCCGTACACACCGGATACGTGACCCAGGGAACAAGGAAACTGCTCTTGCTGAGCTCTTGAGTACTGCAGCCACTTGGGCATGCAGCGCAAAATGCAAAAGGTAACAAAAAGATGAAGATCTGCTTACCAGCTCCAGAGCAGCGGGTTTCGTTGTCCCTGGGTCACCCATCTCAAGGGCGCTTTGAAGCCTTTCACGGGTTCTGGGTGGCCACGAGACGGGTGGCGTCTGCTTCCTGCGGTGGGCTCCATGCCGGGGCCGGGCCAAAGGGGCGGGCTGCGGCGGAGCCGGTGCAGTCACCACAGGGGGACGCCCTTGGCGATGAGTAGATGGGGTGTGGGATCTTGAGCCGCGCCGGGGCAGGATATGCCGGCTAGCATCCATCTATTGCTCTACCATCGAGAACTGCTGGGCAAAGTCCTCGACGGTGTCGCCGAATAGGCCTGCCTGGGAAATGGGGGCAGCAAGGAATCGTGTCTTGTCGGCCTCGCCCATCTCGACCAGGTTGAGCCAAAGGTGGCACTCCTGGACCACTAGTGTGGCCATCGTCCGCCCGAGAGACCGCGCCGTGAACTCCGTCGCTCGGAGAGCGAGGTCGGTCGCTGAGCGCAGTTCCTGCATCAATCCCGGGGCGGAACTACCCTCGTGCAGTTCCTTTAGCGCTTTCGCGGACTTGCAGGAGAGCCATGATGTAGGCCTTGGCCGTCAGAGATGACGTAAACCTACAGGCCTTGGACGGGGGCTTTGGGCACCTGCGCCAGGTGGCAGCGCTCTGCGGGCATAGGTGCACCGCGAGCGCCTTTATCCACCAGGGGATTGCCAAATAGCCCTTGGCCACCCCACCATCGAGGGTAGTGAGGGCGGGGAAGCTGAAAAGATCAGGACCGGGCAGTAAAAAGTGCCTCCCGTGACCTTGTCAGCTCTTCATGCACTTCCAGGAAGAAAGGAACGGGGGCGGGGCGTGACTTTGAGCGGCGCCGCGAGCCCAGGAACCAATCACCGAGCCATGAGGGTTCAGGGAAGAGCAGTGAAATCCACTCTAACTGACGCTCGCGACTGCCCGGGGAAGCATGTCATTATCTCCGCATCAGTCTGTGACTGGGCAGTCAACCCCAAAGGGAGGAGCCCAGCTGAGGCTTCCGACTGGACGAGCCCGCTCTCCGATGCTGCGCTCGAGAGCTCATCACTTTCGCGGGCTCCAAATAAGAGGTCGAACTCGCCATGAGACGAGCAGCGGACTCACCCGGAAGCCCGATCGGGGCAGACGAACATGCTGGGGAATGGGAGGTCCGCGGGGGGATACCCGGTGGAGGTGGTCCCATTGGGGTCCCCAAATCGCCCCCAGTGCTAGCTGCGCTGGCCTCATACCCGTGGGTAAAAGGACAGAGGCAGGAGCCTCTGGGGTGGCTTGCTTTCTTACGAAGGTGAGCCGCGACCGCAACGTTGCCATGGACATATTCTCGCAATGAGAACATGATCATCCACGAACGCTGTCTCCGCGTGAGCAGTGCCCAGACATGAAAGACAGTGATCGTGACCGTGAGAAGGCGAGAGACAACGAGCACAACCAGGAATAACACACAATCGGAAAAGCGTCTTTAAAAAGACGTTCCGTGTGTGCGCTCTTTTAGAGAAATATACTATTTTAGTATATAAAAAAAATGCTCTTTCAGAAAATATACTCTCTAGTTTTTCTGCCGAAGCGCCCAGGGGCATTCTCTGCAGTGCACCAGTGCAGAGGGGGGAGAAGCCGCTGAAATGCGCCGTCAGATCCAGCAGAGGTGAATGAACAGTAGTATTCAGCTCAATGAGCATGACCGTTCGGCTCCGAAGAGAAAATCTGAATGAGTGGTTGCATACCAGCTCCTTTTATACCCGTATGTCTGGGGGAGTGGCATGCAAATACCACTCGCCAATTTTCATTGGCCTTTTATCAAAGACCAGAGGTGTCTCGGGCTCCCAAGAGTGACCCCTAGTGTCACTACATCGACACCAACGTCGAGTGAGTGACAGATAGGGAACAGTAAAATGGGCTAACAATGCATCCAGATTATTAATAGACTCTAAGCAACTGTCATGTGTATTTTGTTGATTTCATGTCTTTTATTTTGAAAAGTTGAGTTCCTGTTCCCTTGTCATGTGATTTCATGTTTTCCCTCCATGTTCATGTGTCATGTTTTCATTGGTTAATTGTCTTGTTAGCTTGTTATCAGTTCTGTCTGTTCATTGGTTTATGTTCTCCCATGTCTTGTATTTAAGCCTCATGTTCTTCATTGTGTTTTTGTCAAGTATTGAATGTGAGTGTAGATGTTTATGTCAGGCCATGTTTTTGTCAAGCCATGTTTTTGTCAAGCCATGTTTTTGTCAAGTCAAGTTTTTAGCCATAGTTAAGTTCATGTTTATGTTTTATGTTTCACGTTTGTAGTTAGGGTTATTGGTTATCACGTTTGTAAATAAACTGCACTTGGGTTCTTCATCTTCACGTCTTCGTCATTGCCAGCAGCCAGCATCGTTACAGAATACTTGACCAGCCATGAACCCAGCAGTTTTACTTCTGCACCTGCATCACCTACGTCAGGGGAATCATCCCCTGGAGGACTATGTTGAGGACTTCTGCGGTCTAGCCTGCCAGGTGGACTTTAATGAGGTTGCCCTCAAAGACTGTTTTAGATTTGGACTGAATAAGTCCAGAATTCCTAGTCATGGTCACTGAGCTAGCGCCATCTTTTGCTCCATGCCACGTCACAGCAACGCCTCAGCCTGCTCCATGCCATGTCACAGCAACGCCTCAGCCTGCTCCATGCCACGTCACAGCAACGCCTCAGCCTGCTCCATGCCACGTCACAGCAACGCCTCAGCCTGCTCCATGCCACGTCACAGCAACACCTCAGCCTGCTCCATGCCATGTCACAGCAATGCCTCAGCCTGCTCCATGCCACGTCACAGCCACACCTGAGCAGTTGGACCTGGAGATGTTTCCCACCCTTATACCCACACTTAGTTCTCCTGAGCAGGCAAGGGGAACTTTCGGCCCTCTGACCCCGCCTGGACCCTCCGAGCCCTGGACTTCGCCTTGGCCTGTCGGTCCCTTGACATTGCCTCAGCTCTGCGTTCCCTCGGCTCCAATGCGGTCCTTCAGCCTGTCGGCTTTGCCGGGGTCCCTCGTCCCTCCGGCTCCGCCTTGGCTCTCCGATCCTCTGGCTGCGCCTCATCCCTCCAATCTGTCAGCTCCACCGGGGACCTCCTTCCCTACAGCTCCACCTTGGTCCTCAGTCCCACCGGCTCCGCCTCAGTCTTCCAATCCCCCAGCTCCGCCTTGCTCCTCCGAGCCTCCAGCACCGCCTTGGTCCTCCCTGCCATTGGCTCCACCCTGGCCCTTCGACTCTGCGTCTACACTCCGGGCACCAAGTTCCAAGGCTCCGCCCCTCGAGCCTCTCACGGCTCCGCCTTCCATGGCTCCGCCCCTCGAGCCTCTCATGGCTCCACCCCCCACGGACTCTGCCCTAGTCCCATGCCCTTCGCCCTTTCTCGCCACGCCTCAAGACACCCCCCCCAGCTCCCTCCAGAACTTTGAATTTATGTCATGTTTTACGTGTTTTGTTTATGTGTTGGGGCATCAGGAGCCGCCCCTTAGTGGGGGGGATATGTCATGTGTATTTTGTTGATTTCATGTCTTTTATTTTGAAAAGTTTAGTTCCTGTTCCCTTGTCATGTGATTTCATGTTTTCCCTCCATGTTCATGTGTCATGTTTTCATTGGTTTATTGGTTAATTGTCTTGTTAGCTTGTTATCAGTTCTGTCTGTTCATTGGTTTATGTTCTCCCATGTCTTGTATTTAAGCCTCATGTTCTTCATTGTGTTTTTGTCAAGTACTGAATGTGAGTGTAGATGTTTATGTCAGGCCACGTTTATGTCAAGCCATGTTTTTGTCAAGTCAAGTTTTTAGCCATAGTCAAGTTCATGTTTATGTTTTATGTTTCACGTTTGTAGTTAGGGTTATTGGTTATCACGTTTGTAAATAAACTGCTCTTGGGTTCTTCATCTTCATGTCATCGTCTTCATCAGTGCCAGCAGCCAGCATCGTTACAGCAATATCCGAGCAACACAGCCTCATCTGGAGATGAAACTCCCTCATCCACTTCATTCCCCAAAGATGTAGTGCATGAGACAGTCTCAGCTCTCAGAGCAGATTTAACATCAGTAGTCCCCACATCCCACAACCCAGAAGAACGTCTGTAATAGGGTTTTAACAAATGAATATAAATCAATTGTGTAGACTTCCTCCGTTTATGAGTAGCGATCAGATAATTCAAATCAGAAATCTTTTCCACTACAGTAAACGGGCCAGAATACTGGGCTTGAAAAGGTGAACCATCAATTGGCAAAAGAGCCAAAATCTGGTCACCAGGAGAAAACTGTCTGCATTCAGCTTGTCGATCAAAAAGAGACTTCATTTTTGATTGAGATGGAAGCAGCTTTTCTTTTGCTTACTTCATAAAGTCTGCACCTGAAATCATTCACATAATATATACAATTTTGACGAGGCACAGTATCTGTCCAACTGTCCCGCAACACTGCTAATGGACCACGAATAGTGTGCCCAAACACTAGATAATTTAGACTGATACCAGTGCTCTCCTGACAAACTTCTCGTGCTGCCCCCCACACATTTCAGTGCAATAAGCACGCAGCAAGGACTTCAACATTTTGTGAAAATGTTCCAAAGTGCCTTGGCTTTGGGGATGTAGGCATTAGTTTTATTATGCTTAATACGCAGTGTCCGCAACACCTGTGAAAACACATGAAAGGTGAAGTTAGACCCCTGATTACTCTGTATAATCTTTGGAATACCAAAGATTGATATAAATTGAGTCAAAGCTTTCATCACAGATCTTGCTGTAATAGTACAGAGAGGATACACTACAGGGTACCGTGAAGTGACACACATAACAGTAAGCAGGTAAGTACTGCCAGACTTCAGTCGAGGCAGTGGGCCTACACAGTCTACAATCAGGTGCTCAAAAGTTTTGACTCATCACAGATATGGGGAACAATGGAGCTGGGTTTATTTTCTGATTTGGTTTTCCAGTTAATTTTTTCCGTTTTGGACAAAAGAAATAATGTAGGATGCGGTCATAGTTCTTTTAGCACCAAAATATCCACCAATAACATTGTGGGAGGTCTGCATAACTAAAGGATGAAACTTAGCTGGAATCACAACCTGCATAATAGAGTCACCTGCAAAACTGCTACCATGAGGAACCCATTTCCTCATCAGCAAACCTTCCTGCAAACAAATCAGTCAAAGTAACATCAGCTCGCTGTTCCTGAATCAATTCAGAACGAGGGACAGTGAGAGAGTCAGGCAAAGAAAACTTTTGTTCATAAAATGTATCAGACCTGGATACAAGGGAGGAATCATGCTGCTTAGAACTCATAGCTCTGGTCACAGCATAAGCTGTAAATACCTCTGGATACTTCTCAGAACTCTCATCAGGCTCCCCAGATAACAATGGAACAGTTGATACCACAAGAGATGGAGGAACATCAGGCGAAACCCATCCACCTACCGAGTTGTTTCCCAGGATTACTTCAAGCCCTTCAACTGGCAGTAAGTGACGCATGCCAACCAAGACTTCCCCATTCACCAGATCAGAAGATAACACTATTTTATGTAAAGGAACAGACAAAGTGGTTAACCAAATTCCCTGAATAAGACACTGGTCCCAGTATCACATACCCAGGAAAAGGGCAGTACAGACTGTAAGACAAAAGACTCTGAAGCCCATATCTCTCAAAATTTTGACTGGAATCTTTTCATCACTTCCACTCAAAGACACATAACCATCTGTAATAAATGGAGCGTACTCCAAGTGTCTAACAGCATTCACGACATTAGACTGTTCTTCACAGGCAGACTTAACAGAAATAATAGTTACGGGCACCACGAGCACAGCAGGCTTAACGCGTGTGGAAGTATTAAAATATTGACCTTTAGACTTAAGCACAGGACAGTCGTTTTTCCAATGTCCTTTACCACGGCAGTAGTTACAAATCAAATCAGCATTCTTATGTGTCATACGATCAGTTTTAAGACCAGATTGCTCCTTACTTTTATGAGACTCACCAAAACTAAGCTTATGAGTCAAAACATACTCATCAGCAAGCACAGCAGCTTCCACACCGGTGTTAACTTTATGCTCACTTATATAAGTAGCGATTTGAGTGGGCACAGCATTTTTGAATTGTCAAGCACAATTAAATCACACAATTGCTCAAATGCTTGAACCTCAGATGCAACACATCAACGGTTGAACAGGGTGGTGAGCTCTCTGTCCAAATGGATGAATAAAGCTCACGTTGACTTTGCCAAAGTTCTAAACTTTTTCTGGTATGCTTCTGGTACCAGTTCAGAAGCTTTTAGAACAGCGTCTTTAACTGTAGTGTAATTTTCACTCTCTGATACTGGCAAAGTAGAGTAAACCTCTTGAGCCTTACCAGTAAAAACACATTGTAAAAGCAGTGTTTGCTCTTAATCAGGCCATCCTTTTGCATCAGCAACATGCTCAAACAATGTGAAAAACACATCAGGATCTCTTTCATTACATTTTGGTAACAACCGCAAATTTCTGACAGTGTCGAATGAAGGATCACGCTGAGAAAAATCAGCAGGACTCTCATTAACAAGTTTACTCTGTCTTACCAGATCTAAACGATACCTCTGGAGATAGAGGTTTGTTTGCTCAGTTTTACGCTTTTCACGTTCAAGTTCTAACTTCATACACTCTTGTTCAAAACGCAACATTAAAAGTCTCTCTTGCTGCTCAAACTTTAAAGAGCATGCCGAACTTTCAGAGGGAAGAGAAGTTATTTTACTAACTGCTTGCCCTGACTCTACGGCCAAAAGTACACCACTATCTATTAGATAAGCTTTGAGTATTTCTTTAATGGTGTCATTTAATCGCTTGTCACCTACTTAAATCTTATAATGCTCTGCAATTTTCAATAACTGATCTTTTGTACATGACTCAAGCAATGCTTCAGATGGCGAACGAATGAAATCTTGTACCAAGTTAGCCATAATATGAAAATTACGAAAGTTATACCCAAACAGCAGATAAAGTGATCATAAAGGCCAAAACAGGAGGGATTAAGTAAAGAACAAGGTTCCCCACTCCTACCTAGGCACAAGACACTAACTAACTTTACCCTAGTCTTCATGCAGTTACTGGTGGGGGGTATTTATGCATTAAATCCTGCTGGCACAGTAAAAGCAACCAGCAAGCTGGCAACTGTCCCGTGCCACGGATGTCCGCCCGAGACAACCACTGTACCCATGGTCACCGCACAAAAATAACAAATTACAATGAGCTCAACTTGTCCCAAAAGGGGACAAATTGCTAAAGCCTACCAAGGGAACACAAATGGTGAAAACAGCAGCACTCAAGGAAGACTCTTTCCTTTCCACATATTGTGTAACCACACATCATTGCAAAGGTTCCTGGCACCAGCCCAACAGAAAAAAAAAGCATAATTTATACTGCCACAAAATTCCCACTGTCTAAACCAAAAGATCCCTTACCAAAGTGAATCGGGGTAAGGTAAGGACATTGTTTTGAACACTGTTTTTTTATGTACTGTTTTTTTTATGGCATTTTGTTATTTTTTTAACCAAAAAATCTTCCGTAGCACAGCTTTAAATATAAACAATATGTCATGAGACCGCCGTCCATCTTTGCATGAAAAATTAATACTGGAGGATGATACATACCCCGTTTTTTTTCCACTGATTGACTATAAACATCTCACAATAATAGTTGAACTAGTTGTTTAAGGTTGTAAGATGCACTATGAAGAAATTACTTAATTCAAGTCTGAGTTAAATTAAACTTAAAGCCAAGACTCAGGTATTCTAATTTCTTGAACACACACAGTTAGTGTTGAGTGCACCTCTCTGGTATCATCAAAACAGCGTTCTTTTCCTTTCTCCCATCACTAAACCACACTAAGTTCACGTATTAATTCTGCAGGACAAATTTTTCAGGGCTTGAATTCTATAGAGAATATTGAAGACTTAATTAATCATATACTTGGAAAGTGTTTTTTATGCAGGCTGGAATCTGATATCTTCAAGTGCAGATGCTTTTGAGTTGATTTTAGGGGTGGAGTCAGTTTCACACCCGCCCACAAGCTCGTCATTTCTATTGGTTCAGTATACGGTTGTGGTGGGGTTAGGATTCAGATAGCAGGTAAGGGCAAGGGGTCAGGGTTTGGCTGGTCAGCCCCTGCTGGTAGATGCTGGTTGGCATCTTTTTCTAGAGCTATCTTTCGCCAGTATATATATACATATGAATATTCAAAATGTTTAACCAGTGAGGGACACATTTTTTTGGAGGGCACCTAAAAGTGTAAAATGAACTTAAATGTAAACTATTTTGGTCTGTATCTCACATAAAGCTATGGTATGATTTCAGCAGACTTGGAATATGGTGCACAAGTCTATGGACTACTTATATGATTCTTGTTTTGTTGTTCTTTTTGGAGATTGACAGGCAACAGATGAACTGTCAATGTATGGAAAATTATTTAATTTGAGGGTTTTATTTAGGAAGTTAGGAACTATAGTCCAAGTCAAAGGTGAGAGACTGAACATTTATTTTGCAATATTAGACACAATGAGAGTAGGGTTATTCAATGTCAAACCAGCCAAATTTCAGAAACTTCCCCAGCTGGAACATTTGGTTTTGTTAATACTTTTTTTTCTGAAGACATATAAATTAAACATAATGATGATGAAAGAATGAAAGAATTATTAAATGCCACACATCAATATTTACTGAGTAATCCATTATTTTGTAGATGGGGGTCAAAATTATAAATCTTGCCAATGATTTTGGAGAAAGAAACAATTAACGAAAAAGAAACAATTAAAGAAACTATTTATTATTGTAATTGTTATATTGCATATTTCTGCTTATTACTGTCATGTTTAATAAAGTATACTTCATGCCCATAACTATTCAATCCTCTTTTTGTATTTTAGTTTACAGTTTTATTGTGTGCATACTGTTTTAATATTATGGTTTATTTGCATTATCCACTGAGGCTGTACTGCAATATAAAAATAATTAAAAGTCTTCCATTGTACTCATGAAATAATCAAAATTTAAGATGTGAAACTCGTGATATGGCTAGTATTGTATTGTGTAGTACAATACAAACATTAATGTGTGGTGGATAAAACACTTGAACGAATTAGAAAGTTGTTTATCATCCTCAAAGCAAGTAATATCTCCGTTCTAAATGTTAAATCGAATAACATAATATCAATGTAAAAATAAAACATTATGACTTGGTTCTGCAGGTGAAGATCTCAGAGTGATCACAGGCAAAGTCCAGGTAACCTCAAACCAAGATATTAATCCACGCAAAAGAGCAGAGCCTAAACACAACTGATGTAAAAAATTAAAAATAAAATAAAAAACAGTGTTCCACCGCAAATGATACTGCAAAAAACACAGATGTCAATAGAGAGCCCAAAGTTCTGTAATGCTGCTTTAAAAGGAATAGTTGAATGAAAAAAGAAGAAAAAAAATCCATCAAAAAAAATGAATGAATAAATAAACAAATAAATAAATAAATAAATAAAACCAAATAATTATATATATATATATATATATATATATATATATATATATATATATATATATATATATATGTATATATATAATAAATCTCTCCCTCATGCCATCCCAAATGTATATGACTTTCCTTCTACAGAACATAAAGGAAGATTTATAGAAGAATGGGTGCTTCTCATTTCTGAAATTGTGCATCCTCGTTTCCTTTCCTTGTTTCCTGAGGAAAGGAAGAAAGGATGGAAGGAGAGGAAACAAGGACAGAGGAATCGGAGCAAGACGGATTTGTAAAAGGAAATGTCCTAGGGCCGCATATATAAAACTCTGCGCAGTCACCCTTAAAGTGTGCATAAGCACAAAGGTCGGATTTTGCATACACACAACAAAGCTCTGTAACGCCCCCTTGAAAATGGGCATGTAAGGGGGTCTCTGTAGCACCCCCATTGTTACTTACAGTCACCAAAATTGGTACATATATAGTTCTCATCAAGCTGAACAAGTTTCATATTCACAGTCATTAGCTCCATCCAACAAGAAGTCGGCCATTTTGGATGTTCTGAAAATCGCAGGCTCTGAACTTTTAAATACTTTTCCTTGGGGATTCATGTGACTGGCACCAAATTTGTGCAATATCATGCCAAGACATTGTAGATGCTACATTGTGAACTGATTTTTTATATTTTGAACGGTGTCGCCATGGCAAAGCAATACATTTATGGTGAAAAATGGTAAACAGGATGTGCCTTATATCTTCTGTGTGCATTGTGTGATTTTGATGAAAATTCAGCTGCATGTTTGGTAATGGGGGCTGATCACATTGATGAGGTTATTAGAGGTCACAATCATAGTGCCTCCAACTGGCAGCAGGAAGTATGGCATTTTTAACAGACTTTGAAATAGCCCTCTTGTGTTTACATGAATTGCTTAAAAATTCTTCAGAATAATCACAAGACACTGCTGATGTAAAATTGTTAAGAAATATTTGATATCTTAAATAGTGTTGCCATCACAATGCATTATTTGTTATTATTCCTTTCTTCCTATATTTGTGTGCTTTTGAGGCATTTGGCGTGCTTAAAATTTCATGAAATTCTGCACACATATCAGAGTTGTCGTCCATTAGACCTGGGCAAAAGTTCACAGATGGCGTGTAGGGGGGCTTTGTAGCGCCCCCTTTAAAATGGGCATGTAAGACAGCCTCTGTAGCGCCCCTTTTAAAAGGGCATGTAACGGGGTCTGTGTAGCACCCCCATTTTCACCTAGAGTCAACAAACTTGGTACATATATTGTTCTCATCAAGCTGAACAACTTTAATACTTACGGTCATTAGCTCGCCCAACAGGAAGTCGGAAATTTTGGATTTTCTGAAAATCGCAGGCTCTGAACTTTTAAACACTCCTCCTAAGGGATTCATGTGACTGGCACCAAATTAGTGCAACATCATGCCAAGACATTGTAGATGCTAAATTGCAAACAGATTATGGCAACAACAACAACAAAAAAAAAAAAAAATAGGAAACAGCAAGTGCCTTATATCTTCTGTGTGCTTTGTGTGATTTTGATGAAAATTCAGCTGTATGTTTGGTAATAGGGGTGATCACATGCATTAGGCTATTATGGGTCACGGTCATAGTGCCACCAACTGGCAGTAGGAAGTATGGCACTTTTTAACAGACTTTGAAATAGCCCTCTTGTGTTTACATGAATTGCTTCAAAATTATTTAGAATAATGTCAAGACACTGCTGATGTAAAATCATCAAGGGATATTTGATATCTCAAATAGTGTTGCCATGGCAACACATTAATTGTTATTATTCCTTTCTTCCTATATTTGGGTGTTTTTGAGGCACTTGGCATGCTTAAAATTTCATAACATTTTGTACACACATCAGAGTCATTGGCCATTAAGGCTGGGCAAAAGATCACACATGGGCATGTAGGGGGGGCTAAATACAAACTATTAAAATAATTACTGGATAATATTTAAATGTTTTATATGGTTATTTCACTTTCTTAGTGATAATATCTATATTAACTATTTATTTCACATATCCATAAACGTTATTCTGGTAACAAAACAAAATGTAAAAACTAAACAAAAACCAAATGTTACGATTCCATGTTGGTTCTTTTGATAGATCTGTTAAAAAGGGTTCCCTATCTGTCACTCACTCGACATTGTGTCGATGTAGTGACACTAGGGGTCACTCTTGAGAGCCCGAGACACCTCTGGTCTTTGATAAAAGGCCAATGAAAATTGGCGAGTGGTATTTGCATGCCACTCCCCCGGACATACGGGTATAAAAGGAGCTGATATGCAATCACTCATTCAGATTTTCTCTTTGGAGCCGAACGGTCATGCTCACTGAGCTGAATACTACTGTTCATTCACCTCTGCTGGATCTGACGGCGCATTTCAGCGGCTTCTCCCCCCTCTGCACTGGTGCACTGCAGAGAATGCCCCTGGGCACTTCGGCAGAAATAAAAGAGTATATTTCTCTAAAAGAGTATATTTCTCTAAAAGAGCGGCAGACACGGAATGTCTTTTTAAAGACGCGTCTTTCTAAAGATGCTTTTCCGATTGTGTGTTATTCCTGGTTGCGCTCGTTATCTCTCACCTTCTGACGGTCACAGTCACTGTCTTTCGTGTCTGGGCACTGCTCACGAGGAGACAGTGTTCGTGGATGGTCATGTTCTCATTGCGAGAATATGTCCATGGCAACGTTGCGGTCGTGGCTTGCCTTCATAAGAAATCAAGCCACCCCAGAGGCTCCCGCCTTGGTCCTTTTACCCACGGGTAATGAGGCCAGCGTGGCTAGCACTGGGGGCGATTTGGGGACCCCAATGGGACTGCCTCCCGCCGGGTAACCTCCCATTCCCCAGCACGCTCGTCTGCCCTGATCGGGCTTCTGGATGAGTCCGCCAGCTCCTCTCACGGCGAGTTCGACCTCTTATTCGGAGCCCGCAAAAGTGATGAGCTCTCGAGGGCAGCATCGGAGAGCGGGCTCGTCCAGTCGGAAGCCTCAGCTGGGCTCCACCCTTCGGGGACGATTGCCCAGTCACAGGCTGATGCAGAGATGATGACATGCTTTCCCGGGCAGCCACGAGCGTCGGCTAGAGTGGAACTCACTGCTCTTCCCTGAACCCTCACAGCTCGGTGATTGGTTCCTGGGCTCGCGGCGCTGCTCAAAGCCATGCCCCGCCCCTGTTCCTTTCTTCCCGGAAGTGCATGAAGAGCTAAAAAAGGTCGTGGGAGGCACTTTTTACTGCCCGGTCCCAGTCTTTTCAGCTTCCCTGCCCTCACTGCCCTCGATGGTGGGGCAGCCAAGGGTTATTCGGCAATCCCCCGGTGGATAAAGGCGCTCGCGGTGCACCTATGCCCGCAGAGCGCTGCCACCTGGCGTGGACGCCCTAAGCTCCCGTCCAAGCCCTGTAGGCTCACATCATCCCTGACGGCTAAAGCCTACAGTGCTGCTGGACAAGCCGCCTCCGCCCTGCATGCCATGGGTCTCCTGCAAGTCCGCCAAGGCGCTAAAGGAACTGCACGAGGGTAGTTCCGCCCCGGGATTGATGCAGGAACTGCGCTCGGCGACTGACCTCGCTCTCCGAGCGACGGAGGTCACGGCGCGGTCTCTCGGGTGGATGATGGCCACAATAGTGGTCCAGGAGCGCCACGTTTGGCTCAACCTGGTCGAGATGGGCGAGGCCGACAAGACACGATTGCTTGCTGCCCCCATTTCCCAGGCGGGCCTATTCGGTGACACCGTCGAGGACTTTGCCCAGCAGTTTTTGATGGTAGACGGATGCTAGACGGCATATCTTGCCCCGGCGCGGCTCAAGATCCCGCACCCCGTCTACTCATCACCAAGGGCATCCCCCTGCGGTGACTGCACCGGCTCCCCGCAGCCCGCCCCTTCAGCCCGGCCCCGGTGTAGAGCCCACCGCAGGAAGCAGACGCCACCCGTCTCGCGGCCGTCCAGAACCCATGAAAGGCTTCAAAGTGCCCTTGAGACGGGTGACCCAGGGACAACGAAACCCACTGCTCTGGAGCTGGTAAGCAGATCTCTCCATCTTTTTGTTACCGTTTGCATTTAATTGCGCTGCATGCCCAAGTGGCTGCAGTACTCAAGAGCTCAGCAAGAGCGGTTTCCTTGTTCCCTGGGTCACATATCTGGTGTGCACGGCCATCATCACGACCACCGTCCACCACTCTATTTGGCAGGTTTGCCACACACTGCCAGTTCACGTAACACAGTTCAGCCATTTGTGGCATTTCATATAGGGACCCCTAGTGTCACTACATCGACACAACGTTGAGTGAGTGACAGATAGGGAACGTCGTGGTTACTTGTGTAACCTCCGTTCCCTGATGGAGGGAACAAGACGTTGTGTCCCTCCTGCCACAACGCTGAACTACCCGCTGAAATGGCCGGACCTTATATCGGCTCCTCAGCATAAAACCTGAATGAGTGGTTGCATACCAGCTCCTTTTATACCCATATGTCCGGGGGAGTGGCATGCAAATACCACTCGCCAATTTTCATTGGTCTTTTATCAAAGACCAGAGGTGTCTCGGGCTCCCAAGAGTGACCCCTAGTGTCACTACATCGACACAACGTCTCGTTCCCTCCATCAGGGAATGGAGGTTACACAAGTTACCACGACGTTCTATATAGAACATTTTAGGGGTTCCAAATATGAAGCGAGCGATAGAACCCTTTGAGGTTTTATATGGAACCTTTTCTTCTAAGAGTGAAGCGTGACTTCAGAGTGCATTTTTGCACAACAGCAGTACATCTGGGAGTGCATTTACTGTATGGAGAATGAAAACTTCACCCACAAGCAGTGAACCAGGTGCGCGAGAGATACGGTCAAGCTGCCGTATCTGTTCGCATTGCCTGTAATTGCACAACTACTGTCATCTGAGCCCATTTTAAAAGCGAAACTGCCTGAGTGAGAACCAGTGTGTGCTCAATAGAGATTAAGAAGGACCTGACCATTCATCAATATACAGAAACATATACTTGTAGAGACTGAACAGCAGCCAGAGAAAATAATAGTTTTGAGATTTTAAACTTCAGCAAATTAAACTCCAGCATTCAATATGTTTTATTTCTGTATGTATAATGTCTAATAATGCATTGGCAATGTACACTTATTTTCTCTTGCCAATAAAGACTGATATTAATTGAATCTGCCCATTTGATCCTATTATTTTTTTAAAGTCCACTGGAAAACGGCAGAAGATTTTGCCTAAATTGTAATTACAACAAGTTCACTGATTTTATGGCATGTATACATATACTTGTATCAAAGATTAATACCTGTAAAAATTTGTCTAATTAACTCTATCAGCAAAAAAGAAAAACTGAACATTTTAAAATTTAAATAATGACTAACCAATTTATTGCAAGTTCTTTGAGATAAAGTAAATATACTTATGATGATATTTTAGGGCTGGGTGGTATAACGACTTTTTAAGTATATCGATATATTTTCAAACAAGATATAAGATGAGACAATACCATTTATATCGATATAGTTTAATGTTGCGTTACATAACCCATTTCTTCCGTAAAGCCGTGCCATATTTGCATCTCTCCTCACTCTCTCCATGCAACCCCGCTCCCACTCTCCCTCTGCGTCTGCACACAAACCCGGCCCCACTCGCTCAAGTTATTCTACAACATGGAGGGAGACACAGTGCTGGTTCACACTGCCGAAGATGACCTGGTTAGTAAAAAGAAAAACAATGGTTCAGTTATTTGGAGATGGTTTGGATTTAAAAGATCAGATGAGCAGCAAAACAGCTGCATGCTGTTTGACTGACAGGCGGCTTGTGCGTGTGCGGCGCACTTTACATTCGCATGTGCTCCGAAAACGCTCACGCTTAAAGGACAAAACATACTTCACGCAAGTACGCAAACGCAGATGCGAGCGCTTGGCCAATGCATGGCCAACACGTGGTCCCGTTGTACATACATTACATGCGCTCTTGCATTGCTCTGTTGGTTACAAACCCCAGACCATATTGTTGGCCAACGCCATCACTGCCATTACCAGTGCTGGACATAAGTATTTATTTCTGTTAACAGGTCTGTGTTATTTGTAGCATGTCAAGTAGTGTGTAGTAGAATCAAGGCTATGTATGGTATGTCTAACTGCATTCATCAATTGACTGTTTATCAAAAGAACTTCATTTAAATGTAGGCATCATTTATGGGTGGGACATGTCCCTACCACATTTTGCTTTGGACAGTTTTGTCCCCAAAACATCCTGAAATAGACAGGAAAACAAAACAGGCTTCCTTATAAATCGTGGAACGCTTCCGCGTTCAGTTAAACGGTGCACATGAACGTCTTGTATCCTCTCATTCTGATATCACTTCCTCTCTCTTTCCCAGCACCTCTCCGTTCTGTAATCTGTTCTCTCTCATAGATCTTTATCATATTGAGCCTCCTGTAATTAATTTGACTCGCATTATCCTCTAACCACACAGGCCTGCCAGATCCATACCACCAGATTTACCCATAATATTGGCAAAGCTCATTTCTCTCACACAATGCACACTAGATGCTATGCAATGCTTATATCTGCATGTAAATTCAGCTTCCTCGCAATGTTTACCTCATATTCTGTGGATACAGTCTATCCTCCTCCTATCTGGAAAATGTCAGTGCCTCAGCAGTGGGAGCTGATTTGAGCTGCATAATATATATTTATTCAGAGAAGTTTTTCCCCAGTGGAGCATGCTGCAGTGGAGGCAGTTACAAAGAGACTGTCATCCTTTGAGCAAAGCTGGTTTCTGTTTTAACCACCACTGTAAATTCAGCCTCTAGTATAGACCACTGAGAGTTTTACCAGCCATCCATTCAGGAGAAACAACATCAGAAACACAGAAATTGCAACAGAGGAAGGGAGCGTATGCATGGACGCTATAAAGAAATGACATGTACAGGAATGTATGCATTGATACCAGTCTTTCGCTATGAATGTAGTAGTATACAGTGTGACCATAATACTCTTACTGGGTCTTATATACTAACAGTGTGAGCGCACATAAAGAGCTCCACACTAACAATTGAAAGCAGTAGCCGTGCCCATAAAAGGAATTCTGGGCCCCCTGATTTTGTATTGCTTTGGGCCCCTGTCTAGATAAAAAATACAGCTAACGACCCGCGTTGTGTTCTCCATTCATGTGTATGTTTGTGATGCCCCAAGTTCATGACGGAAAAGCACCGGGGTTCGACAGATTCTGAGTCAGTCTGAAACAAGACCAACACTGCGGGGAGCACCGGGAACAATTGCACTCTGATTCAGAAAACAGCAAATGTGCTCAGTATGAAAACCACCTTATAATGATTATTACCTGTGGCCATGGTGCCACCAAGTTCTATACAATAACATTGCTTTTTTTAATGATATTGACAAAATGCAACAACAATAAACTCTGTAAAAAGTTAATTATCTGCGTTGTACTCACCCTTGAAAATGTATCATAGTTTCTGCATAGTATCCATTGGATAACTGGTATATTATATAATGGGAACAGGTAAAACCTTGCTCCTCCTCATTATTATGATTAAATGTAACTGTGGATTCTGAAATATATACAGTATATATAAACTATATAATGGATTTTTACTGTATATTTATATGTATATATTCTCTCATCATTTACTCACCCTCATGCCTTTCAAGATGTGCATGACTGTCTTTATTCTGAACACAAATTAATATTTTTAGAAGAATATTTCAGCTCTATGTATCCATCCAATGCAAGTGAATGGTGACCAAAGCTTTGGATTTCCAAAAAGCACAAACACATAATAAAAGTAACCCAGATGACTCTGGTGGTTAAAGCCATGTCTTCAGAAGAGATATGATAGGTGTGGGTGAGAAACAGACCAACATTTAAGACCTTTTTTACTGAAAATCTCCACTATCACTTTCACCATGCATTCCAAATTAATTAAAAAGATTGTAAAGTCTTCATAGGGAATAGGGCATAGGGATGATAACTTTTGAATGGAACGCCCCCTTTCTTTCAGATTTTTCTAATTTAGTTTTTGCCGGTATGCATTCTTCGTGAATATCGCTACCTGTTCTTCCTGTGGCTCCGCCCTCTCCACCTACGGCTCCTCCTCCCAAAACACAAACCTCTGCTCCTCCTGCAGCTCCACCCGCTCCACCTCCGGCGGCTCCTCCTGAGTCTCAAATTCTTGGTCCTCCAATGGCTACACCCACTCCGCCTCCGGATTCTCCTCCTGCGGCTCTGCCCGCTCCACCTTCGGCTCCGCCTCCTGAGACTCAACTTCCTGAACCAACTGTGGCTCCACCCCCTGACCATGTCCCTACCTTGTGGCCACCTCCTGACCCTGTCCTGGCCCTGTGGCTGCCTCTCAGGCCTCCTGACCCTGTCCCTGCCCTGTGGCCGCCTCTCAGGCCTCCTGACCCTGTCCCTGCCCTGTGGCCGCCTCCCAGGCCTCCTGACCCTGTCCTTGCCCTGTGGTCACCTCCCTGGCCTCCTGATCATCCACTGGCTCCTCCCTGGTCTCCTGATCATCTGCAGGCTCCTCCCTGGCCTCCTGATCATCCGCCAACTCCTCCTTGGCCTCTTAATCATCCTCTGGATCCTTCCTGGTCTGCTTGGACCTGCCTTCCTCCCCATCCGTCATTTGGCACCAGGAGTCATGAACTGCCTTGTGTTTTTCCCTCACTTTCAGTTCAGTTTCAGTGACTGTTTAGTTTTCCCCTTGTTCATGGAATACATTTCCCAGTATGCACCTTTTTGATTACACTCACCTGCCCTCCATCTTCCATAGCTGTTCCCTGTTCCCTCATTATTCATCTGTGTATATCTACCCTCTTGTTTCCTTCACTCATTGTCGGTTCTTGTTTGTTTGTTTGTTTGTTAGCACGTTAGTGTATGAATGTTATATACATAGTTAGCCAGCAAACTGCTGTTATGTTTGATTTCCCTTTTGCTCCAGTGCTTTGTTTTCATAATTGCTTCATCTTCTGAGTTCCATAATAAATAGTTCTACATTTGGATCCCCACTCTCTCGTCTCGTCCTTCCCAGTAGCATAACAAGTGGTGTATTCAAGTAAATGGTTTGTGTAAATTGCAATAAAAATGTTTTTTTTTTTTAAAATGTTTTATGTATTTTTTATTTAATAGATCTGGACAAAAATGAGCATCACTTCACTGATCCTTAGGACACATAAAAATAATATGCACCTGTTACTCTCCGTTATTGTATTTTATGATACATTTTGTGAAAAGAATCCACGTTAAGATCATGAAAAAGGTTTTATCTCTATATTGTTCGCCCACTGTCACAGACACACATTTTTTCTACTCCAATAACTGAACTAGTAAAGGAAGTTTGGGCTGTTTATATAAAGGATGCTTAAACAGTGGTGTAGAAAAACTGTTCTACACACAAAAGCATTTTATGAGTGAAACCCTGAAAATTGTTTGAATTTAAAACATGAGTTGTAACTGTACACTCATCATAGCAATATCATACATTATGTTCTCTTCTTTTTAATGAATGACTAAATATTTTCTTGTACTGTTCTCTTAGCCATTTTTGAAAATTTGCATTACCTTCAGTAGTGTAACTTTCATATGAAAACTAGGAAGGATATATCAACGCATGGCTAAATTCGGCGTCACCCTGGCAGAATATTTCCAAACTGTTCAAGTGTGAAGATCTAATTGTGGGATTTCACCTATAGAAATCTGGCAACCCCACACATGTCGAAATCTAATTCTAAATGGCTAATCACCTTTATTTAAAGTCTGTTATTTATAAAACATAGAAAATTAAATATTTTACTTGCATGATTAATTCTAAGTAATACATGACACAACTGATCAAAAGGGGATGGTAAGGGGGATGGTGGTTTTACAAAGGGGCTGATTTTTGGTATTTATTGCAATAAGGGGGATGGCATCCCCTTGCATTCCCCCCTCAACTCGAGCCCTGACAATAAAGGAAATACAATAGAAGTTGTGTATGTTAACATTAGTTAATTCATTATGAACTAACAATGAATATTCATGTATTTTTATAACATTGACCCAGTTTAATAAATTAAAAAATAAGTTAAAATATGTTGTCCATTGTTAGTTCAGGATACCTAATGCATTTACTAATGTTAACAAATACAAACTTATTGTAATGTGTTACCACTAAAACAAATAAATCTGAATTGAACTAACTACACATTGACAAGAGCTATTGAAATGAGGCAGGCAGTGGCTTTGACTATGGATATCAGGCAACATGATCAGACATGTGGTTAACGTGTTGCTACCAAATGTTCCAGTACCCTGACATCGAACCTGTTACTAACAAGCACCATCTCCCATCAGACATCTTTCAATCAATTCAAATGTGTTTTCCTTTTCTTGTGGCGCTACTGATCAGAGACACGGCTTCTGGTCCCATGGAAACCAGGAAGTAATCGCTTTCACATGATCAGTAACATGCGTGATTCAGAGGTTGCTTTTCCCCTCTAAAATTACATCTCCCCTGATGGTTAGGTTTAGGATTGGGGTTTTGGTCCGGGTGTATAGTTAATAAAATATACATTCTTCTAAAATTAAAAACAAATCTGTTTACGTGCTTTTGGTGCCACTACCTTCCAGCTTCAGCTACTGGCTGTTAATCAAATTTCAGTAAGCACAGACCTTTTTTAGCTGAAGAACTTTGATCTACTGATGCCTAATCCACAGTGAGATTAGTCTGGATCAAGCAGGCCAGTTAAAAATCTGAGTAGAAGATGTTTTCTGAAGTTAGCAGAGTCTACTCATGCCCTCCTCGGGCTGATAATAAGGCCAGCCACACTGAAAAGCCTTTCGCACAGATGTGTTCAGTTTGAGGGACAGCTTACAAACTGCTGGCAATGATTTTAGAAAGTCTTTGTTGGTGACAGAAGATGCCATATACCCATCCAATTGTCTGCAGCCTTCCTGGATGTGGGGGAACTTCAGTGGAGAAAGGAAGTCCTCTTTGTCTGACAAATATATAAATGGATAATAAAAATGATTAAGACATTACCAAGCACTGTTTACAATGCTCTATTACCACCAGATGAAAGCAGGCAGAAAACTGAATGTTTGTGTACAGTCTGTAGGTTTACGTCGTCCCTGACGACTGTAGCCTGTGGTGCCACTGGACAAGCCGCCTCCGCCCTGCATGCCATGGCTCTCCTTCAAATACACCAAGCCAAGGCACTAAAATAACTGCACGAGGGTAGTTCTGACCTGGGATTGATGCAGGAACTGCGCTCGGCGACCGACTTCACTCTCTGGGCGATGAAGGTCATGGCGCGGTCTCTCGGGCAGGCGATGTCCACCCTGGTGGTCCAGGAGCGCCACCTTTGGCTCAACTTGGTCGAGATGGGAGAGGCGGACAAGGCACGGATCCTTGACACCCCCATTTCCCAGGTTGGCCTGTTTGGTGACGCCATCGAGGACTTCACCCAGCAGTTCTCAGTGGTGAAGAAGCAGGCGGAGGCCTTACAACATATTCTGCCCCAGCGCAGCTTAAGACCCCGCATGCTGTCTGCTCGTCGCCAAGTGCGTCCTCCTGCAGGAACAACACCGGCTCCGCCGCAGCCCGCCCCCGTGGCCCGGCTCCGGCGTGGAGCCCTTTGCAGGAAGCAGACACCACCCGTCTCGCGGCCGGCCGCTAAGAACCCGAGGAAGGCTTCGAAGCGCCCCCGAAATGGGCGACCCCGGGGCGAGGAGACCCACTTCTCTGGGGCTGGTCAACAGACCATTCCATCCCCCGGTGGAGGGCCGGGAGGAGAATCTTTTGTCGCTGCATGCCCAGGAGGCTGCGGCACCCAAAAGTTTGACAAAAGAATGGTTCCCTCGTCTCCTGGGTCACATATCCGGTGCGCACAGCCGTCGTCACGACCACCATCCACCATCCCATTTTGGCAGGTATGGCGCTCCAGCGGCGGTCCCCCCGCCCCGTGCGCCCAGCTGTGGCACAAACATGCCCACATGGGGTTGGTTCCAGTGGACTACGGGGACGAGATTCTTCCTCCCCCTTCCTCGGCCAATCTTATGGTGGGTGACAGGAGCCAGGTTAGAACAGTGGCCCCATTGGAGGACAAGAGAATGGACCGAATGCGGAATAAACAACAGGTTCTCTGGGCACCTTGTGGGAGGAGTGTCATTACGCAGAGCAGAGCATACTTTGGGCTCGATTTCTGGGAAATCCGAGGAACTAACGTCAATATGGGTGCAAGACAGAGCATCAGGCTTAATATTCTTTGAACTGGGACAATGGGAGATGATGAAGTCGAACTGACCAAAGATGACTGCCCAGCGAGCTGGAATTTAGGCATTTGGCAGAGCATATGCACTCTAAGTTCTTGTGGTCGGTCCAGACCGCGAAAGGCACCCCCAAACCTTCAAACCAATGGTGCCACTCTCTCAAAGCTAACCTGAGCCAGGAACTTTCTTTTGTCAAAGTTGAATTTCTGTTCTGCATGAGAAAGTCAATGGAAAAAGAAGGAGTGCATCTTCCCATTTGAGGATGATCGCTGGGAAAGGACCACCCCCACCCCGACTGCTGACACATTAACCTCTACCACGAACTGACGAGACAGGTCAGGGGTTATAAGAATAAGTGCTGAAACAAAGATGGCTTTGAGGTTTTCCATCGCAGACTAAGCCTGCTGGGATCAACTAAACTCTGTCTTGGTGGAGGTTAGATCCGTCAGAGGGGCAGCTAGTTGGCTAAAATTACTGATGAACCATCGATAGAAATTGGCAAACCCCAGGAACCTCAGCAGGGCATCGTGAAGTTCCAACTTTGTAAAAATGATCACCACCTGCAAGAGTTTGAAGGCCGAGGACATCAAGGGCAAAGGATAGTGGTTCTTTATCGTAATGTTGTTCAGTCCCCGATAATTTATACAGGGGTGAAACGAACCATTCTACTTCTCCAGGAAGAAGAACCCCACCCCAGTCGGAGATGAAGAAGGGTGGATAAGGCCGGCTGCCAGAGACCTTGATGTATTTCTCCATGGCCTCCCTCTCTGGGGCAGAGAGCGAATAGAGCTGACCCCGAGGTGGAGAAGTGCCTGGCAGCAGATCGATGACGCAGTCATTGTAAGGATTATCCTGGTGACCAGAAATGGTCACTATGTTTGTTTATTGTTCACTTCATGTCTTTCATTTGATTATGGGTCTTTGTTCATTGGTTCTTGTGTTCATTAGTCCCAGGTGACCAAACTGACCAGCTGACCAAAGAATGGATCTAGCAGTTGCTTTGGAAAAACTATGCCAGGCAGGACTCTCAATGTTGGATTATTTGGTACGCTTTTGTGATTAGCGAGCCAGATGAACTGGGGTGACTCCCACCTCAGGCCTCAACTGTTTTAGTAATGTGAAACTACCAGAGATGGGTGAACTCGCATCTAGGGAATGTCAACACTACTCTGAAAAGTAAGGGTTTTCCATGTAAGGATGAGGGTAATGTTCCCCAGCATCCACGCATGCCAAGGTCAACAAGTCAGCACACACGCCTGCCACGGTCAACGAGCCAGCACCCACGCCTGCCACGGTCATCGAGCCAGTGCCCACGCCTGCCACGGTCATCAAGCCAGTGCCCACACCTGCCACGGTCAACGATCCAGTTCCTTAAGCCTTGTTCGTCCCAGAGCCAGTGCCTGAAGCCTCAGCTGTACCAGTGCCAGCGTCCTCGGCCACAGAGGCCATTCCTCTGTGTGCGAAAGTAAGGATTCATATTCTGAACCCATTTCTTTGCACAACAGGGCAAACAGTCTTGATTTTATGGGACAAGTCTTGATGAGATTTACAAATTGTGTTGCTGTTTGAAGCACTGCATTCAACACAGCAGGAAGAGTTTTTGCTGCAAGGGCCTCCCTGTGAATCATACAGTGGGTGAAATTAACATACGGAGCTACATCACAAACCAAAGCAGCAAGTCCTTTATTTTTCCCTAACATGGCTCCCGCTCCGTCTATGCACACACCGACACAATTGTCCCAACAAAGACCAAGTTCATCCAGTTTGCCACTGAGTGTTTCAAAAATATCTCTCCCTGTGCATGTTTTTTCCAGTGCTGAGCAAAATAACAGATCCTTAAGCAATTTTCTCTCACAGCGGTAGCGGACAAATACAAGTAGTTGGAGATGTCTGGTGACTCATCTAATTGCAATGAAAAAACTTTTCTGTCCTTTATTATTCTCTCAATTAATTGACATTTGACATCGGTTGCCATCTCAGTGATATGGCAGCTGATGGTGTTGTCTGATAGTGGAATTTGTTCAGTGTCACTGGCACACTTATCACCTGTCATGGTAAATTAGGACCCAGACGCAGGAGTAAAAATATAACAATGTTTAATGAATTAAAAGTTCAGGTAAATTATGAAAATATGAAGTAGCACAACAACGGAACAGTCCAGAGATGAGGTGGGTGAAGATGATGGTGGAGGACTCTGACAGCGACAGCTGCAGCAGGGAGAGAGTAGAGATAATATATTCCAAGGAGTGGTGTGAGATGGCGGTGACTGGAGCAAAGAGAAACAGAGGTGAGTGATCCAGCGAATGGAGGAGATGGTAATGGCTGGAGCACAGGAAAATAGGCAAAAATACAAAAGAATAGCGTGAGAAACCTGAGTAAACAAAGCACACAACACGAGAATGATCTGAAACTGAACTCACACAAAAGGGCTGCTCATAAGGGATAGTGTGCATGTGCCGATCTAATCAAGCAGCAGCTGGTAATTAGCATTGCTGAGCAACGCCGCCTCCGAAACTATCATTTGCAAACACCTCAGAACATACAACACACTGTGGAAGTGGTTCGCCATTTAATGTGATGCAAGCGAATCCATATTTTATTTAAAGTTCGTCATACTTTCGTCGTTTTGATGCACCCAGGCCTTTGGATTTTACAATGAATCCTCTCCGTGTGGAAAGCCCTGTTGACGTGGAGGGTTTGCCATCAGTTTGATGTACGGGCTAAGTCGGGAACTCTTCCTCTTTTTTGTCAGTCGGTTTAACCGTTTTACCATCACTGGTATTCTTTTTTACAAGCCAGCGGTCCATTTTGTTTTTAGTTCTTTTTTCTCAAACTCGATCACACCAACTCTGCCATAACCGTAGCCAAGGAGGATATGTAAAGATCGCCTGATTAGCTGGGGGACTAATCAGATTGCCCCCTCTAGTGGTGACTAAAGATTTGCTAGCTCACATTTGCAGCTGTTTTACTTAAGTGTATGCCTCTCAATTAACAGGTGCTCGGGGGACGCGCCGCACAGGTTGAAAACCCCTGGACTAGAAGACAGTGAAGTACTGAGACACCTGGGTGGAGAAGAGCCCTTACAAAAATCAAGAGTTCATGGCAAACTTGTGGCAAATTGTCCATTATTGCCAAAGGTTTTCTGCAGGTTCACCACTACTGGTGAAGAGCTGCAAACTTCTGGCAAACATTTGCGGCAAATCACAAGTTTATTTGCATGTGAAAATAATGAGTGGAAAAATTGCGGTACATTTGTGGCAAGTGTGCTGCTAGTTTGCCAGAACTCTAGAATTTTTTAAGGGAGGAGATAATATCTTATGGAGATTGTGGAGAGGTAAACAGGCAACTGGACTCTTGTGGCAAACCGGAGTGAAGAGAAACAAAACACTGGAACAAAACAACAAACAAGAACAGACAAAGAGGCGAGACTGAGAGAGAAGCAAACACAAAAATTCTAGCAAAACACCTCACACAAGGGAGCTTAAATAGAGAGGGGAAAATGGAAAACAGGTGCCTCTGATCAGCAAACGAGTGGTGCAAATGAGCGTTCCCATAGAAACGCTGTTCGTGTCTGCCACGTGGCATCAGACACATGAGGGAAAGGGGAAACATAGAGACACATACAGTAGAACAAACCAGACTAACTCACCGGGGCAGTCACAGGTTATGCAAATGCACACAAATTATCTAAATGAACTACCGGTAATAAAGTGTGAAATGTCTACACCCTAATGCACCAAACAAAATTGCAAAAAATTTGAAAGTTTTCAAATGTTTTGAAAGTTTTGATCAGGATGCTCAATCAAGCACAGCAATGTTTTAATAGTGACACAAAGTGACAGTGTTCACACTTTTCAGGAAAATCAACACAATGGCTTACCTACAGTTGTTTCTACACATTAAACAGGGAGAAGAGTTTTAAGTATTTGAAAATGCAAAAATTACATCACCTTTAAAGGAACTAAGTAATTACCATATACTGTACAATAGTAATAACTATTATAAAAGATGCACTTAGAGCTAATTGCACCATAAATGTAGCAGCATGCCTGTCGTAATGTGACCCGACATCTCTGAATGTAACATCTGATCTTCACTTCCTCTAGCACAAGGATACTCCACCCCTTTCGGTTTCATGGCACATTCATTCATTTAAATGTGTGCATGGGCAGCTGACATGACATGCTTTCACTTTCCCTTCAGAAAAAGGTAATAATTATAATATTTAATTGTACATCTGGAGTTTCATGACAGTGAAGAACTTTCTCTAGATGTCTTTCTATATTGAGTGCAATATAGAAAGAGCTTCTTACCCTAACCAGGAAGCCAGACCATTTGTTTACATTGCGAGGACAGCGGCGGTTGACAGCCTTTCACTGCACGCTAGCCCGGTGTTTGTCTGCGTTCAAAATGGGTGTTTAAGTGCCTGCTCTGCGGTCATAACTGCATCCAGGAGGAGACACACCTGCAAGTTACTTACCTTACAATTGTTCCAACACACCAGAGGCTGTTCACCTTGGAGACCTGCTGCAGATATGGGTATGGCCCAGCACGAGATTTACACCTTCTCCCCCGGATTTTCAAGGGCCAGCGAGAGCTCACCGGACGCCACCGGAACCTATCTCGGGGCGAACCCATTCCTAGTCCCGATCACGAGTGGGGTTCTCGGCGCAGGGTAGACACACGCTGATCCACCCATTGTGGCGCGCGTGCAGCCCCGGACATCTAAGGGCATCACAGACCTGTTATTGCTCCATCTCACGTGGCTGCAAGCCACTTGTTCCTCTAAGAAGTTGAACACCGACCGCATGGGGCCATATAACTATTTAGCATGCCAGAGTCTCATTCGTTATCAGAATTAAGCAGACAAAATCACTCCACCAACTAAGAACGGCCATGCACCACCACCCACAAAATCGAGAAAGAGCTATCAATCTGTCAATCCTTTCCGTGTCCGGGCCGGGTGAGGTTTCCCATGTTGAGTCAAATTAAGCTGCAGGCTCCACTCCTGGTGGTGCCCTTCCGTCAATTCCTCTAAGTTTCAGCTTTGCAACCATACTTCCCCCGGAACCCAAAGACTCGTGGTTTGCATCGTTTACGGTCGGAACTACGACGGTTTCTGATCATCTTCGAACCTCTGACTTTCGTTCTTGGTTAATGAAAACATTCTTGGCAAATGCTTTCGCTTTCGTCTGACTTGTGCCGGTCCAAGAATTTCACCTCTAGCGGCGCAATATGAATGCCCCCAGCCGTCCCTCTTAATCATGGCCCTGGTTCCAAAAACCCACAAAATAGAACCGGAGTCCTATTCCATTATTCCTAGCTGGGGTATTCAGGTGTTACGCGGCCTGCTTTGAACACTCTGATTTTTTCAAAGTAAACGCTCCGGGCCCCGAGACCAGACACCCAGTTAAGGGCATTCGGGGGGCGCCGGGACAGGCGGTGGCTCGCCTCACGGTGGACTGCCAGCCCACTCACGAGATCCAACTACGAGCTTTTTAATTGCAGCTACTTTAATATACACCATTGGAGCTGGAATTACCACGGCTGCTGGCACCAGACTTGCCCTCCAATGGGTCCTCAACCATGTGCTTAGGATATGCTCATTCCAATTACAGGGCCTCGAAAGAGGCCTGTATTGTTATTTTTCTTCACTACCTCCCTGAGTTGGGAGTGGGTAATTTGCATGCTTAGGATACGAACCCTGATTCCGCGTTACCTGTGGTCACCATGGTAGGCGCCTAAAGTTTCATCGAATGTTGATAGGGCAGACATTCGCATGAGTCGTTGCTGCAGCGGAGGGCACACGATCGGCCCGAGGTTATCTAGAGTCACCAAAGCAGCCGGGGTGGACGCGAGGCCCGTCCTGGATGGGTTTTGGGTCTGATAAATGCATGCATCCCCCGCGACCCCCAGAGGGGCTGTGGGGTCAGCGCTCATTTGCATGTATTAGATCTGGAATTGCCACAGTTATCCAAGTACGTGGGGAGTGATCAAAGGAACCATAACTGATTTAATGAGCCATTCGCAGTTTCACTGTACAGTCCATGTGCACTTAGACCTGATGGCTTAATCTTTGAGACAAGCATGTGTTACTGGCAGAATCAACCAGGTAGCCTGCATGACCGGCGAATGCGCACTGGGGTCCTACACACGGGTCTCACGCCCTCTGCCCTCTGTGGGGCAGTGGAAGCGTGGCCGCTCATAGGGGCGTGAAGCGGACCGTACTCAGGCTGATGTGTTGGGGGTATGCCCTAGAGCCATGTAACTGGGAAAGGTGCATTTCTTGGGGCCGAAGTGGAGGCGGCGGAGGGGCGAACGCCCTCATGCCCTTTGAGGTTGACCGGCCGTCTGAGTCTCCCAAGGAGGGGGTTCGGGGCAATCCGATGAGGGAACGCCCCTGGAAGCCGACGCGCTGAGCGGGGAGGAACCGACTGCCCATAGCAGCCAAAATGACCAGGCAGGGGCCTGCCCCTGGTGCGTCACATACTCCAATCGATCAGAAATAAAAGTGTCCGGCCTGCAATGCTCCATTCACCTGCTGACTAGAGATTCTAACATCCAGGCCTTTCAGAACCTGCTTCAAGCCGAGGGGCACCACCCTCCACGGCTTACATCACTGTCAGCAAGGCACCTGCTTACAACGCATAAAGTTCTGCTTCATTTCATCCAGGCCGCATGAAATCACTTCAAGCCGAGGGGCACCACCCTCCTCGTACTCTCAGAGATGTTCACACTTCTTATACTGACTCTCAGCACCTGTGAGAGCATCTACCATCCACCCTGAGTGAAGGATGTGTGGCCATAACCTTCACCTTGACTTACATGGAGCTTTCACAAAGTCTGCCAAAACCTAAGTCCACAAAAAAGCATGTCAGACAAATCTCTGATGGCACCCCACCGCTCAACCCCTCGGCTTTTGGACTTCCACTTGTGGAGGTCCTTCGGACCTGAGGCTGACAGGGTTGACCAAACCCGGCTTGGCCGGGACAGCCGAAAACCCTGGAGAAACGCGAACTCCCAAAAATGTGACATTTTGGGGTAAAATTTCCAGGGGCGCCGTATCATGGCTGACCCTGCACTCTGACCCGAGCTTAGCTGGGATATGTGAAAAAAAAAAAAAGAATTTCACTGTATATGTGCAAACATATAATGTGTGATAAATAAATAAAATTAATTAATAAATTAAAAAATTAATTAAAACACTCATTTTTGACCCTCCAGGCACTACATAGAGTCGCTTCATGCCCACCAAGGCACACCCTCTCGGCCTCAGCCGGATGGGCGGAGGGTCTGGTTCTTGCACCCTCTCCCATGAATATTTAGTCATTTTTTCAACAAATTTTTTTTAAACATTACTTTTTGGACCTCCAGTGTGCTCGGCCACATTTTTAAGCTGGGAAACATCACTCTCCCTGGCTTGGGCTTACGATCAAAGAGACCCTGGACCACACCCTCTCCCGAAAAAAAAACCACATCACTTTTTGGACCTCCAGGGTGCTCGGCCACATTTTTAACCGGGGACCCTCGGGGGCCTGAGATAGCATTTTGCACATTTGAGCCTCTAGCTCCTGAACCCCGGGTCTCATGCGCTTGGGGCACACTCTAGTACACTGGGTCCCCAAGATAGCGGCCCAGGAACAACAGCGACTCTCTAGCCTACCGGGAACATATGGGATGTCTGACAGCCCTATCTCCCGAATCCGGACGGAACACGGAGCATTGGCCGGTCTCATTCGAAAGGTATGCCCGAGACCTTTCCAATGAGCCCAGCCAGATCTCTCTAGCACACTGGGTCCCTGAGATAGTGGCCCGGGAACAACAGTGACCTCCACGTCCAAATCGGCTGTCACCTATGACCGTTCTATGCATAGGTTGTTAAACCTCGCAAAAGTATTGGGTGTAGCCCAACCCGCAGCTCTGCATTTGCCTGCTAGAGAGGCCCCCCTTGCCAGTACCCAGGAGGACGCAACATCTCTAGTGGAGTGCGCCCGAACTACCAAGGGGCACGGCAGTTCTTGTGACTGGTAAGCCAAGGAAATGGCATCCACAATCCAATGGGCCAGCCTCTGTTTGGAGACAGCTTTCCCCTTCTGCTGCCCTCCAAAGCAGACAAAGAGCTGCTCTGAGCATCTGAAGCTCTGCGTGCGATCCAGATAGATGCGCAGGGTGTGAACTGGACACAGCAACAACAAGGCCGGGTCTTCCTCCTCTGAAGGGAGCTCTTGCAGGTTAACCACCTGGTCTCGAAAGGGAGTGGTGGGAACTTTGGGCACGTAACCCAAGATCATGTGCGAGTGTGCCGGCCCGAACTCCAGGCATTTGCTGGTGACAGAGAGCACCTGTTGGTCCCCCACCCTCTTGATGGAAGTGAGCGCCACCAGGAGGGCCGTCTTCAGTGACAAAGTGCTGAGCTTGGCCTGCTCTAGGGGCTCAAAGGGGGCTCTCTGTAGAGCAGGTAGGACCACAGAGAGATCCCAAGAGGTAATCAGGTGTGGTCTACGAGGGGACTTGCTGCCCATCCTCCCTGACTTTGCACAGTGTCTGTGCAATGAGGCTCACTGGAGGAAACGCATACTTGCGTAGCCTCCAAGGCCAGCTGTGCACCAGGGCATCCATGCCTAGGGGAGCCTCAGACAGAGAGTACCAAAGGGGGCAGTGAGAGGACTCTCAGGAGGCGAACAGGTCTACCTGCGCCTCCCTGAATCTCTACCAAATCAGCTGCACTACGTGGGGGTGGAGCCTCCACTCCCCACGGAGCGTTACCTGCAATGAAAGCACATCCATTGCATGGTTGAGGACGCCCGGAAGGTGAGTGGCTCGCAGAGACTTCAACGTCTGCTGACTCCAAAGAAGGAGGCGGCGGGCGAGTTGTGACATGCGACGTGAGCGTACGCCGCCTTAGCGGTTTATGTAAGCCATGGTCACTGTGTTGTCGGACCGGACCAACACATGCTTGCCCTGAATCAACGGCCGATGCCTCCACAGGGCCAGCGATACTGCCAGCAACTCTAAGCACCGATGTGCCATTGGAGATGGGGCCCTGTCCAGAGCCCTGATACTGCTTGCCTGTCTGTCATGACCACGACGTGCCTTGAGACCTGCTCTAAGGGAACGCCCGCCCATAGAAATGCGAGGTCTGTTCAAGGGCTAAAAGTCTGATGGCACTGTGGTGTGATAGTCACACGCTGGGTGCTGTGGCGCCAGGCCCACCTCGGGACTCGAGTCTGTAGCCAGTGCTGAAGCGTTCTCATATGCATCATCCTGAGGGGGAGAACCGCTGCCGAGGATGCCATATGCCCCAAGAGCCTCTGAAATTGTTTCACTGGTGCCGCTACCTTCTGCCTGAAGCTTTTCAGGCAGGTCAGCACTGACCATGCACGCTCGGTCGTGAGACGTGCCATGAGAGTGACCGAGTCCAACTCCATACCGAGAAAAGAGATGCTCTGCACAGGGGAAAGCTTGCTCTTCTCCCAGTTGACCTGAAGCCTGAGTCGGTTGAGGTGCTGAAGCACAAAGTTCCTCTGTGCACACAATAGATCCCACGAGTGAGCTAGGTTTAGCCAGTCATTAAGATAATTGAGTATGCATATGCCCTTCTCCCTTAACGGGGCCAGGGCAGCCTCTGAGACATGACGACATATCCCTTAGCCACTCCGCCGTTGAGGGTAGTCAGGATGGACGAGCCCGTGAAGCTTGTACAGGCAGAAAAAGGTGCCTTCGATGACTTCATTAGCTCCTCGTGCACTTCTGGGAAGAAAGGGACCGGGGCGAGGAGCGGCCGTGAGTCACGCTCCGAGCCCAGAAACCAATCATCCAGTCACGAATGCTCAGGGCAGGGTGGAGGGTTCCACTTTAGCCCAATGTTCGCAGCCGCCCGGACAAGCACGGCTGCCATTTCAGATCCTCCTCATCCTGAGCTCTACCGCCCATGGGCGGAAGCTCAGAAGATTTGTCCCCTTCCGACAGCAGAAGCCCACCCTCCGATGCTCCGATAACTCAGCCTTGTCAGGAGTCCCGAACGAGACATTAAATCCGCATTGAGGCAGACCGCCTGCATTGCTCGATAGCTCTTCCAGGTAGAACGAGCATGCTGGGGGATGGGAGGTCCGCGGGGTTAAGCCTGTGGAAATGCTCCCATGTCCACATCCAGATCGCCCGTGGTGCTCGCCGACCCGGCTGCCTGAATATCAGCCCAGGACGGAGATGACTGGGAAGCAGCCGTGGTGACTCCCTGCTTCACGAAGGAGGAGGTGAGCCGCGACTGCAACCTACTCATGGGCATGTTCTCGCAATGAGAACATGACCCCTCCACGAAAGCTGCCTCAGCGTGCTGGCACCCCAAGCACTTGAGACAGATCTCGTGGGAATCAGGAGGGGAGAGATAATGGCCACATCCAGTAGCACAAAGGCGAAATCATTAAAAATACGGCAATCATTTGTGTGAGCTCTTTTAGAAGAAAATATACTCTTTAGAATATCCCAGGGGAAGCACAACACTCGACCGTGCGAGGGTGACCGATGATATGCACCGTAAATCCAACAGCGTAAGCGTTGGTGACATGGACGAACACACATGCGTTTGGCTCCGAAGAAAAAATCTGAATGAATGATGCACGCCATCTCCTTTTATACCCGTATGTCCGGGGTGGAGAGTGGCATGCAAATTCCACTTGCCAATTCTCATTGGCCTTTTCTATTTTAAGCAAAGGTGATTGGGGCTCTCAAGATCGAACCCCTAGTGTTACTACATCGACACAACGTTGTGTGAGTGACAGACAGGGAACTTCTCATTGGTCCATGAGTGGTTTCTTAGCAACCTCTCAAACCCCCCATTCTAAGGTTAAGCTAAGATGGTTGTAAAAATTCCAGAGGCAGCATTAACTTACCATGTGGCAAAAGCTGAAACATAAAAGCCACAAAGGCAAGTCTTTACACACAAACTTTTACTTTTAAAATGTACACCAACTGTCAAACATCCACTCCATGATTGTTGACTGAACTGTTTATGTAAATTGCAGTTATTTGATTAGCACAATAGTTCACAGAAATTGAACTATTATGATATAAATTAATGCATGGTTAATATTCCATCTTTCAGTATCATATTTAGACTATGCATTCAGAACAATGCCAAGAATATTTTGAATTGTTTGGAAAATAAATAATGCATGAGTTACACTTAAAAGACACTGCTCTAACTGTGAACTTTAAACATGTAATGAGCATGCAAATGATTTCTACACAGAGAAGGGAGGGTGGGCCACACTGTGTGGGCCCCCTCGATTGTCAGCAGCCAATCAAAATCTGAAACTGGAAGGCCCCAAACTGGAATCTCCTCATCAGGAAGGTATAAAGCATCGTTAGACCTTTGTTCTGAATCTCCGGCCTGAGTGGTAGGAGATGTAACAAAGTACAAACCACCTTCGTGCTGAGTCTCCATTCCAGGAGGCAATACGAGTAACACTCCAAATTCTGAGTTTCCGTCTGGAAATCCAGGAAGCAATAAAATAAAAACACTTCAAAGTCCTGTGTCTCCAGAGAAACACTAACAGGCCATCCAACATTCTAGGTCTCCGCTTCACATAGAGAGACAGTAGAAGATTGACCAAGTACCGAGTCTACCACAAGAGACTATTGCAACGGCAAGTTCAGAATCCCCATACCAGGCGGATGTAACACGTTCGTATTCTGGATCATGGAGGAATCAGGAGGCAGAGAACTGTTAATATGAGTATTTTATTACTCTTCAGCGTCGATCACCAAAACTTAAACAAAAGGGCACTCAGTGGCCAAGTAATCACACAAACAACAATTCTTGTAGCACACACAGGAACAGTCTCTCTCTCTGGTCTCTCTCTGTCACTCTGATGCCTCATGTGCCTTTTTAGGTATTCCTCTGCCATCACTACAACAAGAAACAGGTTTTAGAGATAATGATAACCCAGGTGATGAGCCTTGTTGCTCTCTCTCTCTCTCGCAGACAGATACATGACCATGCCCCCATCACCACATACCCCCACCGCCCGACTCAGGCCAGGGCAACATCTGGCTTGCCAACACCCCCCCCCACCCCAACACACACACATTTCTGAAAAGAAAGTCAACCACAGCCATCTGCGCCCCTGGTCTGTGGATCACCTCAAATTTGAATGGCTGAAGAGCCAGGTACTAACAGGCAATCCACGCATTGGTATCCCTCATGTGGTGGAGCGTGATCTGAACAGAGGGTGAAGGTCTGCCCCAGCAGGTAGTAGCGGAAAGTAAGGATGGCCCACTTGATCGCTAGACACTCCTTCTCCACGGTGCTGTACTTAGTCTCTCTCAGCGAGAGCTTACAACTAATGTACAGCACCGGTCGCTCCTCCCCCTCCACCTCCTGCAAGAGCACTGCCCCTAGCCCTCTGTCAGATGCATCCGTCTGCAAAATAAAGGGGAGAGAGAAATTAGGAGCATGTAAATACGACCCCCCACAAAGCTCAGATTTTATTTTTAGGAAAGCCTGTTGGCACGACTCCGTCCACTGGACCGGATTGGGGGCCCCCTTTCTAGTAAGATCAGTCAGCAGGCTGGTGCCATCAGAGTAACTAGGCACAAACCTTCAGTAGTAGCCAGCCAGCCCCAGAAACTGTCTCACCTCCTTTTTGGTCTTGGGCCTTGGACAGGCCGCGATCGCTGTGGTTTTGTTAACCTGGGGATGCACCTTCCCATGACCCAAGTGGAACCCCAGATACCGAATTTCCACCCACCCAATTGCACACTTCCTTGGGTTGCCGTGAGCCCCGCCCATCGCAGCGACCTCAGGACAGCTCTCAGATATTGCATGTGCCGCCTCCAGTCATTACTGTATGTGGCGGGGGCCCCGAACAAACCGAATGGAAGGGTCAAAAATTGGTGTAAGCCGAACGGTGTGGAAAAAGCCATTTTTTCTCAGGAGATTGGAGTTAAAGGGATCTGCCAATAACCCTTTGTTAAGTCCAGTGTCTAATAAAATCGAGCTGCGCCCAACCGATCAAGCAATTCGTCAATCTGAGGCATTGGGTATGCATCAAATTTGGACACTGCATTCACTTTGCAGAACCAGACCGTCTCGTTACTCTAAGGTACCAGAACTATCGGTCTGGCCCAATCACTCTTCTATTATGCCCATCTCGAGCATTGCCTCCAGTTCTTCCTGAACAACCTTTTTCTTGAGCTCAGGAAGGCGATAGGGGTGGCTACGAACCACCACCCCCGGGGTGGTCTCTATGGTGTTCTATGAGGTTCGTGCGACCAGGGAGAGGTAAGAACACGTCTGCGTATTCCGCTTGCAACTTGGCCACGTATGTGAGCTGCGACAGTGAGAGGTGGTCTCCACACGGGACCGGGGTGAATGAATTAGGTTTGAGAGTCACCTCCATCCCGAGCTCTGGGAGTACCGTCACCAAGGCCACAGGGACCACCACCCTCCATGATTTTAGGAGGTTGAGGTGGTAAATTTGATGAGCCCTGCCCCTGTCCATTCTCTTAACCTCATAATCGAGATCTCCGACTAGCCGTGTGACCTAAAAGGGCCCTTGCCACTTGGAAAGTAATTTAGAGCTTGAGGTGGGGAGTAATACAAGCACTTTATCTCCTGGTACAAATTCCCATAGTCGAGTGCCCCTGTCATACAGTCGGCTTTGATGTTCCTGAGCTTGGAGCAAACTCTCCTGTGTTAGTTTACCCAAAGTATGGAGTTTTGCTCTAAGATCAAGAACATATTGAATTTCATTTTTACTGTTTGAAGGTCTCTCCTCCCAAGCTTCCCGTATGATGATGAGCAATCCACATGGCCAACGCCCATACTGCAGCTCGAATGGGGAAAACCCTGTGGAGGCTTGTGGGACCTCTCGCAGGGGGATCGAGTCACTTATCCCAATTTCTAGCATCCTCGTGTACGAACTTACGAACCATATTTTTTAAGGTTTTATTAAATCGTCCACCAACCCATCCATTTGTGGGTGGTAAACACTGGTGCGAATCAATTTAATACCTAACAATTCTTAAAGTTTGCATAGTGTTCATGACATAAATGTAGTACCTTGTTCAGTGAGGATTTCTTTTGGAATTATTCTGAAGAGTGCCTCTGCAACACTACGTGTTGAAATGTTGTGCAGGGGCACTGCTTCTGAATATTGCGTTGCATAGTCCACCAGAACTAATACAAAGTGATGCCCAAATGTGGTCCATTCTAATGGCCCGATGAGGTCCATGCCAATTCTTTCGAAGGGGACCTCGATTAGCGGTAGAGGGCGAAATGGTGCTTTTGGGGTGGCCGACCACTTGAGAACATCCCCATGAATGCCTGGCCAAAATTATTCAAAGGGGTGTTTTTCATGACCTAGATGGCCAGCCACTGGATTATTTTGAGCCGCCTGGAAGAGGGTTTCCTGACGGCTCATCGGTACTAATAATTGGGTTGTACTTTCTTTTGTTTGAGTGTCCTGCGTCACTCAATACAACCTATCTTTAAAAATTGAAAAATATTGGTGAGTGGGACGTTAGGCTGGAGGCAAACGCGTGTTTGAGGGACTCGTCACGTGTCTGTTCTGGAGGGCAATCCCCCTCAGGGAACCCCCTGAGAAAGGGAACTCCCTCTCTCGCATCATCTTGATGCAGAGCAGATGTAAACGGCCCTGGCACCACCTCTCCCACCATAGCATTGCATGTATTTCCACACATATTTCCTTTAATAAATTCTTAAAACCAGGCCAATTTGTTCCCAAAATCAGTGGATGGGTGAGGCGGGAATCAACCGCGGCCTCTACTCTATACTTTTTTCCCCTGAATAGTATCTCAACCACCAGATACATGTGAATATCCCCATGCACACACTGCACCCTCACCCGTTTATTCATGCCCAATGCCCTGTTTTGCACCAAGTGTTGGTGGATAGAGGTTTGAGAGTAACCTGAATCCACCAAAGCTTGATATGTATCCCCTTTTAGACTCACCGGTATACGATACACCCCTGCCCAATCGGGGGCGGCCTGCTGAGCATCAGGGAAGTGCCCAGCTTCCCCGCAGCTCCAACAGATCGGCCCAGGCTTCCCTATTGGGTGGGTCCCATCAACCTGGGGAGGAGAGCGGAGAGAGACAGGGGAAGTGGGGGACACAGACAAAGGGAAGGACCCCCTAGATTGGGGAAAGGGTGTGGGCTGGGTTGAGATGCAGGGGGAAGAGAGAGAGAAGGAAGAGTCTCAACAAGACACAGGTGTTAGAGATGATAACCCAGGTGACGAGCCTTACCGCTCTTTCTCTCCTGCAGACAGATACACGACCACGCCCCCAACACCACAGCAGATAACTACAGCGACAAAGTTTATCTCTGGCGAGAAAAACTTCTCTTCAAGTTTCCTGTGTTCCAGATAAAGAAACTTGTGGCAACATTAGGACTGTATATCTGCATGTTCCAGATTGCAAGAACATTCTTGGTGATTCCAGGAGATCAGCATTCCTCAGCTCATTCATGTCCAAGGTTGAAATGGAAGAGTCTCTCAGCTCTACCTTTCCATGATGCAAGTAGGAATAGTTATTCCTCATAGCCTCATTATCAGTCTTGCAGGACACTTAAAAGACAAATCCAACATAAAATGGATATTAAAAGATTGCAACAAAAGTTTGAATGTTACCTTATATAATCTGTAAATATGAGTTGAGTGGCCGTGTGGGGAAAAATATTCTGTGGAAAAGAGGAATCATTATGTGAGAGATTATAATGCAGTTAAAATCAGATGAAGTTAAATACAGTATTGGCATTTTATGAGTATAAATCATCTGTTTTACCTGGTTAGTGGATTATTTTGATTGAAAATACTTCTTTGAATGTTGCAGTCTGACTGTCTGTCTGTAGCATCTGTATGTCTGTTTGACAAGATTCCTCAACAAGTTTGACCAGAGATCAGAACAATAAAGTCTGTGCAGTAGGGGGTGGGGTGTAAAGTGGAGGTGTGTTTGGGGGGGAAATTAGGGGATGGGGTCAGTCATGAACAGTCACAAATGGGGGAGACCTGGGATAGTTGTTATACTTTTTACTCCAGTAAATATTTATAGTAGGTTATTTTTTTAAAGTCTTTTCTGTATAGACACACTTTAAAGCATTGGCTACAAAAAAGCTGTTGAATAGCTCCAGTTTGACAGATTACATTTTTTTTTTTTGGGCGCCTTGTGTAGGTATGGAGTTTGCAGGGCACACAGACTGACTCTGAAGCAGTTTCCTACCTGTGAAATGTATTGCGTGGCAGATTAGTACTTAATCGGTGCAGTTAAAACAGACAAAAGAGAAGGTATCAGTAGTCATTCCACTCTACACAATGGTTGAGATTTTGGCCTATATGATTCCTAAAGTTTTCATATTGTGGATTTTTTATGCACACGTCAGATTATTTTTTAACAACAGAAATTTTATCATTTTGTTTGGTTTACTACTGTACTGTAAACAAAAGGGGTATAGCCAAACTATTTTTCCGATGTTGGATTCCAATAGAATGCCCCTGAAGGTTTCTGCGTTGTTCTGTCTTTTCTGAGCGCTGAAACAAAAACACTTATTAATTTGCACTTTATCAATTGACTCAGTTATTAATTTTATCTGACTCCAATTTAAGTTGACCTCTAATTTAGATTACAGCTCTAATTAATTTGTGATTATTCTTTTAATTTGATCTTTTTAAGTTATTGATTACTCTGAATCATCTTAATTTTCATTTGTCCTTTCAATCAATACTTGAATGTCGCTTAGAGTCTCACGCCGACCGTTATTTCAATTACGTGGATCTCACGTCACAAGATAGCCAGCTTAGTTTATAGTCAGAGGTTGCAGGGTAATATAAATATCATCTGATTTGGCTTCTCTCATAATCAGATGATACCATCGCTTAGACACGTACACACAACAGATCAACTTTGCCCAGCCCTAATGGCTGACAACTCTTACGTGTGTGCAAAAAAAAAGAGCTTTCAAGCATGTTAAATACCCCAAAAGTACCAAAAACCTTGAAAAGAATAATAATAATAATCCTTAGAAGAACAATATGTCCTCCGCACTTTCAGTGCTTGGGCCCTAATAATAATAATAATAATAATAATAATAATCCTTAGAAGAAAAATAAGGCCTCCGCATTTTCAATGCTTGGCCCTAATAATAATAATAACCCTCAGAACAACAATAGGGTCTCCACACTTTCAGTGCTTGGGCCCTAATAATCCTCAGAAGAACAACATGGCCTCCACACTTTCAGTGCTTGGGCCCTAATAATCCTAAAAAGAACAATAGGGTCTCAACACTTTCAGTGCTTGGGCCCTAATAAAGGTTTTTTTTTTTTTTTTTTTTAAATCATATGTTTTTTTCTATAATTGTCAAGTTAAATATCACCACTGTTTGGTTAACAATTTTTACATTCAGGATGTTTATTTAACATTTTTATCTGGACAGTAATGTAGTTCGCTGTAGCCTACAATAAGCCAAACTTTCAATTATTTGCCTTCCCCTGTGCTCTGAAAACACAGCAATCACCTAATACATTTTACTCACAAATACCAGTCATTAACATATAAAAGGCCCTCTTAGCAGGACTGCCATCAGTCGTCACAACATTTCAACTGTAAATTTCCATCAAACTTCACAGTTCCCTGTATATGTCCACTGAATTGAGGTATTTTGCTTTTTGTGGATGTTAATGGTTTTATGTTACTTGGGTTCATTTTTCCCTAATATATCTGACGAACTTGAAGTGGGAGTTTTTCCAGATTTGACTTTCATGCAGTGACCAGCATGGTTTCTTCTCCAGCTGTTTGATCATTTTATTCTCAATGCCCAGCAGAGCAAGATTGCTCATTCAATTTTGGCCCATTTGTTTGCAGGTGTACGACTTCACTCTTTTTAAGCACAAGAAAATTCTCACTGCACCTGCTGATATAGCTCCAATTGTTGCAACTATACACATCAACTTAATTAATAATTGATGCATTTCCTCATTCAGTACCATTTCTTTAAAAAAGACAAAGAAGTCACAAACCCTTCCTGTTACCTTGCTAGACATGATCATAGTACATGACTTAAAGCTCAGATCTCAGTCTGCCTGCATCAATGAAATTGCCATAACTATTAATCAAATATTGGAATACATAATCAGGAAACACCTTATTCATTTAATCAAATTTGCTTGGGTCAAGGAGTTCAAGAAAACGTGTACTTCCCAAATTTGAAAAGCAAAGAGAAATCTGCTCAATTAGGTTGTCTAAAATGGCGATGAATAGACTTCGGTAATGCTGCTGGGGATCCTGTAGCTGTGAGAGACAGCAACGCTTTCTCCAAGCCATATTTTGAGCCTTGCTGACTTTGGATTGATAGCTTTGAAAGCCTCCTCAGACTTTTTCTCCTTTGCAAAAGTCAGAAGGCTCCAACCCTCCGTTTGCAAAAGAGAACATCCATAGACCTCTGCTGCAAAATGTCCGAAGGAACCCTGTGGCACTATTGATGGTGTCCTCCCCTGTTATGCCCCCATCCTCTAGGATCATTTTAAAAGTTTCCATAAGCCTCTCATAGTTATTAGCTACAGTGTTTACAACCTAGGATGTGAAATTACATCGAGTGGGAGCATTTCTAGGCATCCGTGTGCATCCTGTGTATCAGGAAATTTATTTTTATTGTATTTATTTATTTATTTTATTTATTTTGCAAAGAATGTGGCAAACTCAGAGAGTGTTGCAAAAAACACACTTGAATCAGGCAAGCATTTTGCTCCTTGAGAAAAATGTAATATGTGAGCATAAACAATGCATTTGGATTTTGCCTGTAACCCATTCAGTGAGGATGCCATTACAGCAGCCACATCATATGTTTGACCCACAAGTGTTTGACTGTAAGCATAGCTCAGCATTTCTTCATTCAAGACATGAAAAACAGACTGGGCATCTCACCCATCAAAACATCAAAAAACCCAACAAATCTCTCCTGTATTAAGGCAGCAGTATCTACATGTCAAAGTATGATGGACAGCTGTGAATGACATGAAATATCAGTTATCTCATCAATTTGCCATCCAAAAAATGGAGCAGCTTTGACTTCATCTTTGACCTCACTGAGGACTGTGGCTCCAATAAACAAAATTAATTCATTTTGAATGGAATGGGACATGCCAGAAAAAACAAATGTTGACTGTAAGCAGCTAAGATGTCATCATACATAGCCAGAACCTCTGTTAATTCCCTGTAGTTTCCCTTATTGGCAGAATCACTGCCCTCTTCCTCTGAAAGCCAGCTCCTGACGATCAAGCAAAGATGTTATATAAATTAGGTGACTCAGGATTGCTCTGTTCTTTTTAACAGTTTCATTGTGCTTTGCCACTTGAATGCGTGTGCCCTCATCAATGGCATTCTGTATACGCACCCTGCCAAGTAAACTCAGCTGTGCACATGAACTTAATGCTCTTTCCCATTCTCATGTCTTTTATATGCTCTGTCAAATTAGCCAGATCTGCAAAACACACCCTTGACCAAACAACACATCCCTTAGAAGGTTTTATCAAGAGACATGGCCAGCAATACATTCGCTGGGTCACAGCACTATCAGTCAGACATGCAACTTTGCTATACCATGAAAGCTGAAAGGACCTGTTTTTGCTGCCTGATTTCTGAACTAAATTAATCTTGTGCATTGGTCTGCCATCCTGTTTAAGTTTGAGTCGCTCCTCATAGGTAAGGGCATCAAATGATTTCTCCAAAATTAAGTCAACAACATTAGCAGTATCTGCCATTTTGCCTTCAAAAGCAGCTATGTTGCCAACTCACAAAAATAAAAACTCTAAAAATATAAACTAGTAAACTTATTGAACGAAAAAAAAAAAAAAAAATACAGAACCTTATATTTACAAATGTATTTACAACATATACATATGCCAATGGCAAAAGTGAAGATTTATAAATCACTAAATGAATTGTGTTAAATAAACCGCTGCTAACTTCGTCTACACTGCCAATCACTCTGCACCGAATGACAGCGATTTTGTTTGAATCCAAAATGCTGTCACTCACGTATATCACCGCCTCAATGATTGGCCATTTGCTATGTGGTTCAGCTCGTTTGTCAGCTCAACCAATTATCATATAGAAAAGCCGAGCTTCCAGGCAGGATAAAAATACATTGTTTGAAAGCTCACTGTCCAATCAACAATCAGATCATTTCCTTCATGCAAATAGCGCTAATGAAGCTCTCATATGGTGCTTCTCATTTCGTAAACTGCGCATTCGAACATTGTGCAGTCGAACATCGTGAAAGTGTTGTATACTATTGCACACTTTTGTTACCTAAAATTTTGAACTGGGACAATTTATCTGAGTTTGTGTGCAATTTGATAAACATGTCATTGCGCAATTTTAATGAAATTTTAAGGGAAGTTGTGCTTCCTGTGTAGTCTTAAAGCAATCGCCACTGTCTCAACACTAAGATTTTCTCTACAAGTATACCTGACTGCAGCTTGCTGAACGGTCAGGTCCTTCTCAGTCTCTATCGTGCACACACTGGGTCTCTCTCGGGCAGTTTCGCTTTTGAAACTGGTTCAGATGAAAGTGAGTGAACATTTTTGAGCGATGCGAAGAACAACTGCAGCTTGCATGTATCACTCGCCCGCTTGCAGATGGAGTCTTCATACTCCATACTGTAAATCAGCTTCTGTGTTTATTATGCCCTGGACATGCGTCGTGCTCAATGAATAAGCATGCAATGCTTTACACAATCAGTTTCTGTGTGAGGATGTGCAGTTGAGTCAAGCGAATACCTCCTGAAAATTTATATATGCCAATGTTAGCCACAGAAAGTAGGGAAAAATATTAGTGAAGTTCCGCCCAATGTAAAAAAGTGCCTGGATTTATTCCTGGCAGGCAGCAGATGCCCTAACCCTGCCCCCACCTTAATCGGAGCCTGTAAGGCTCAGTAGCCTGCCAGGAACAACTCACGACACCTTTCTCCTATCGTGGGAAGTTTCAGGAAGTTAAAAAAAGGATACTGCATTAATTGCATTAATTTTTGTTTAACGTTCTAAACAAAAATTATTATAATCGCAGAAATTAACGTTAAATTTCCCAGCACTAATTATAAGTATCAATAGTGGCAATTAAGTGTCAATAGTAACCAATTTATAAAAGAAAATGGATGAGATTTATCTCTAATATATCTGTACATCTTAAGACTGGACTTGGGGCCTAAAATCCATGTAGTTTTCATTAATAATCATAATCAATGCGTTGGGCATTTCCATCCTACTGAAAAAAAAAAGAAAAAGAAAAAAAGAATAGATTATAATGGATTATAATAGATTCTAATGGTTTCCACTACAAATACCATTATGAGTGTAGTGTGTTTTGGGCCAAATTCCATTAGGGTTTAATGGTTTGTATTGGTTTCCATCACCGATATGTCCCTAATGGAAGCTTTTTAAGCGCAAATGCAACAAAATGAAGCACAAAGGATACCACAGAAAATGAATGTAGAAATATAGTTTATGCAAGTCTCTCATCTCATTTACTGAGGTGACATTTTCTGACAATCGTAAAGAAGTATCTCTCTAGTCGATTTTTATAGTCGGAGAATCGTTGTTCAAAGCATTTCAGCTCTCTGCTGAGTTACCAGTGCACCCCCAATATTCAGGAGCTCATGAAATGTTAGAGGCAGCGGCCAGTCTCATCTCTTTTCCATTCTTAATCTCTGAATATGACAGACATCAGACAGAAGAGGGTGAGATTACAGCAAAAATAGTCGGTAGATATGAGACCACAGACAAAATTTGAGTTGTTAGTTGGCTAGTGAGATGTTGCCTTTAATTACTCTGCTTTGATCAACAATACACAAACTGTGAATTTATTGTGATCAACACAATAAAATCAGTTTGTTTCCTCCATTATTAATATATTTATTATTATTATTGATGCATACTCATTCATGAGCACTCATCTTGTAGAAAACAAAACAAAAAAACATTTTGGACAGTTTTTTGTTAAACACTTTCTGAGAACAAAAGTTATAAACCACCCATTAAATATGTAACATTATAATTATTCTGCCCTGGTCTAGCAACTTTAGACTTGCCACTTTTAGAAATGTTTTGATATGCAAGGTCTTCAGTGCACAGAGTGCATCTTTATTTTAACAAGAAAACGATGGGAAGAATTACAAAAATGTGTCAAAAACTGCCCCTGATTACCAGAGAGCTAAGTCAAATAAATTTGACTCATCAACAACTGATGGATCACCACATGCATTTTATATTCCACATGTCTGATTTAATATCCTCAGCTGTCTGATTGGACTGCACAAATAAAGGTGTTATCTGATACTCATATCTAATACATCTCCGTACTTAAACACGGTGCAAAAATAGAGACCTTCAAAGCCTTCACGTTTGGCCACCTTGTGAATACATGAAAAGAAAAAAAAAATCATGTTTTGTATTAATATATTAATTTTTCCCCTTCAAAGTGCTCATAAAGGCAAACTTGCACTGATTCTATTTTGGCATCTGTCTTATGATTAAGTCTTTATTTATTTTCTTATTTATTTATTTAACACTTTTCAAAGGCTTTATGCTTTATATAACCATGCAATCACTATTTATTAATGTTTTTCACGTCTGCAGGAGTAGTGAAAGTATAAAACTCATGTGTCAGTCATAGTTGTTTAAAGAACGCAGAGTTTGGGTGTTTTGAGGGGGTCTGAAACGTTGAGTAGTGCGTTTTCTTGAAGCAATGCATTATTAAAGATGCCTTTGTCCCGAGGGTTATATTGGAACAACATGCATAGCCCTAAACTCAAAGTGTCTGACATTGTATGCTGTTGTAAGACTGACACAGAATTGTTTGCATTACTTCTGGGATATTCAAAGAATTCTGCGAGAACCAACGTCACAAAACTCTCACACAGAGGAGCATCTCCACCTGAGAAAACAAACCCTACTGATTGGGGACCATAAAACGCAATTCACACTCACATCTGCTCTCTCTCTCTCTCACCTCAGGTCACCTTAAGGACACTAAAAACTAAGTTATGACTTATCCTGTTCTGTAATGTAAAAGGTTTTCTGATCATACATTTTTGGTATCATTCAAGAGGTCTCAGTGCGACTGGTGAAACGGTCTCATTCCTTTTCAGCAAAGTCAAATCACAAGTAAGATTTAAGAACTTAATAAAATACAGTATCCTATCTGGGGCATGCCCCTCCCAAGTCTCACACAGAGACCAGATGCTGTATGCAGATTAGGTGTATTCTTTGTAAACATCAAACAACCTACTCAATCAAAGGTTGACTTACAACTCCCTAAATTATAAACCAAATCCTAAATAACATGAAACACACACATCTGAAATAACAATGGAATCGTTTGGTACTTAAAGAGGGATGGCAGAGAAGCTCGGGGAATCTGCAAATCAGATCTCCCATGCTTCGTCGTTTGCATGTAGTTTTTTCACTACCAGGTAATTGCAATTTGTATTTCTTATGTTTGGTAAATGTTTGAATGGAATACAACTTTAAATATATTATTATGTTTGGTTCACTGATAGCTTTGAGTTTGATTTATTATTTTAATTGGATTGTTTGAATGTATTACTATTACCTGGTAAATAAATTGTTATTATGATTCATTCTGAAGGACTGTTTTCTAGTATATTTCTTGTTAACTACAAATCTATGGTCAGAGTTGGCTTAATTAAGCTACTTCAGAAGTAACCCATTAGTTAAGTATGTAAGAGGCTAAACGGTAAACCGAGAATCTATAATAGATCTTAGCCAAGTAGAATTAAATGGGAATACTCAATGTAGGACCGAGAACCTGTAAAACAGGACTTAATTGACTGGGGCTAAACGGTAAACTGAGAATCTATAATAGAACTTAGCCAAGTAGAATTAAATGGGAATACTAAATGTAGGACCGAGAACCTGTAAAACAGGACTTAATTGACTGGGGTTAAACGGTGAACCGAGAATCTATTATAGAATTTAGCCAAGTAGAATTAAATGGGAATACTAAATGTAGGACCGAGAACCTGTAAAACAGGACTTAATTGACTGGGGCTAAACGGTAAACCGAGAATTTATTATAGAACTTAGCCAAATAAGACTAAACGGATAAAGCCGAGAAACTATATGGACTTAGTCTAAAACTTACTAATATATGAAACTGATGAATTTGTAGTTAAAGGACCTGTGTCTGACCAGCACAGGACCCAAATAACATTGAAGTAACAAATGCAGTCTAGTAGAGAGAATTACTAAAATTCAGAGCATAGATACATCAACGAGGTTTTTCATAATTGGAGTCAGATGAAATAAAGAAAATAATTAATGATAAGATTAATAAAAAACATGGAACTCAAATCAAATAATCAAAGTATTATTTAATGTCGCGCACGATAAGACAGAACATGCAAGAGACCTTCAGCCACACCACTGGATACCGTCCTTGGGCCAGTGGGTGACTTCCCCCTTACACTGTTTTCTAACACAATGGAGTGTAATTCTCTGCAAATGTAAAGCCACTATGGCAGTGTCTCCAATAGTGGTTTGGTAAACACAAGTCTGACGGTGAGGCTTAGTGGAGAGCGGTATTCAAATCTCACTCCAAGGTCACGGATTCACACAAGTCCTGTTCGGCTTTGAGACAGGATAAACAAACACTGTGGTAAATATAGCTTGGACACACTTTTGTTTCTCACGATTGCCTTGTCAATGTTTTACTGTAGTGAAAGATTGAAGCCTCATATATATGTATAGTTTGACTTCTTGCTAGAGGGGTCTAGATTATCTCAGAAGCACACGAAATAGAAAACAAATCCCGCTATGCAGTTTTGTCCTCTCCAAAAACTAAAAGAAGGGAAGAAACAGCCTACGTGTTGAAGTATGTGGGGGAACTGCCCCATAGGCACAAGGTTTATTCTGATGCGGGTCGGCAATTGTGAGTTTCTCGCTATTGCAGGATACAGTAGTCAAAAATGCGAGAAATAAAATTCAAAATTGTGAGAAATAATCGAAATGGCAAGAAATACGATGAAATTGCATTAAAGTTGCAATTTTTTTTTTTATATCTCAATTGCGAGTTTACATCACGCAGTTGTGACTTTATCAGAGAAACAAAGTCACAATTGTGAGATACAAAGTCAGAAGTTCCTCTTTTATTTTTTTTATTACATGGCAGGATCTGGCTTTCTTAGGTTTCCTGAACACTCCTCCCATATTACTTGGCAGAACAAACAGATTGTCCCACCCATACTCAGGCCATTTGTTGAGTTGCTGGGTGCTTTTTATTTCTGAAATTTTGCATCCTAAGGAGACGAGAAAAGGATCAAAGAAAAGAAAACGAGGACGGAGGAATCGAAGCAAAACAGATGTGTCAGATGAAATGTCCTGTTCACTCACGTATCAATTCAGAGCGCTGTCTCTGCGCAGCTGTATTACATCGGCGCGCTTGACGTGATGTGGTGGAAACTTTGATTAATTGATATTTTCATAATAAATCCTAATAATTCAAGATGCACGATTGAAGTATGTCAATTATGGTTTATTTAAATGGTAAAGGTAAAACATTAATTAAAACTGTTGTGTCAGATGTGAAGGGGGAGGAGAATTTACACATGAACAATGTGAAAACAATGTGGAAGATGTAGTTCAGCTAATCTACTTTACTGCCTAAACCCTCTGGGGTCTGAGGGTGTTTTGGGCCCTGGAGAATTTTTGACATGCCTTGACATTTGTGCTTTTTTCAGTTGCTTGAAAACATATTAATGGCTAAAGTCTGATAACACTGTATTCAGCACAAACTGGCCTACAATAATGTGAGCAACATGTATGTACATGTTTGTATTTTTGAGAAAATAATGTTTATGTGTGGTTTTTGGAAAAAAAAAATGTAAGTCACTGAAATAAGGCCATATAACACATACTAAACATTTGTTCACAAGACTTTTGAGAACTGGATCTTGTAGCCTAGAGTTTTTGCTACAAAATGATGTGAAAACCATCCCGATCACTCATTCATTCAAAACAATATAGTCATTTAACTTTTAGTGGTAGAAAGGCCATATGCGAGGAGGTGTGGATGATCATGAATATTGATGTGATTCACACCTGAGGAGACAAAGACACCTCCCCTGAGAGAAAATGAATGTGAGGAGACTTAATGATTGAATGTATTGTTTGTAGCTTATTCACAAAATAAATTTTAAGTTAAAAGAAGTAATCTGACTATACATTTTCTTTACATAAAGACTTTACTTAAAAACTTTAGACATAAAACTTTAAAAGTTTTAGATCAGTAAGATTTTTTTATGTTTTTAAAAGAAGTCTCTTCTGCTCACCAAGGCTGCATTTATTTGATCCAAAATACAGCAAAAACAGTGATATTGTGAAATATTTTTACAATTTAAAATAACTGTTTTCTATTTGAATATATTGTAAAATGCAATTTATTCCTGTGATCAAAGCTGAATTTTCAGCATCATTACTGCAGTCTTCACTGTCACATGATCCTTCAGAAATCATTCTAATATGCTGATTTAATATGGGCATATTTACAGCACATTTTACACATCTACACCCGAACAGATATTTGCAAGCACAAGCTTCGTTGATGATAATGAGGCAGCATAAACACTAGTTAAAATATAATCGAAACATTCATATTATTTTTATATCATATTACGTATCATCTTTATATCATACAGCATACAATTTAAATACCTGCTTTAGCCGAAACAACATTTAAATGTAACTAAAACTTGCCTATTAGGACATATTTCAAATTTCAATACTCTGAATACTGACTGGCAAGTCTGGAAATAATCCAACTAGTAAAATATGTACATGTTTATATAAAATAGCATGTCAACTAATGTAAGTAAAGATTTACTCATCCGAAATTGTATCCTCGGCTGGATTAAGTCGCTCTTCAAAATGCAAACATTCATCGCAGAGTCCCGCTCTTTTTCTGAGGAAAATGTGAACTCTTCGTCACTATCCAGGCACTTCCTCACCTGTGTAGCGTGCCATCTTCAAAACGTGCAGGAAAGTGAATGAATCTGATGATGAACTTGATGTTTTTAAGGCACTGTTGGGGCTGTTTACCATTTGCATTGATCGCCTCAGCACATTACCGTATGAATAGCGCGCTCTGCTGGTGGGTGGAATCACATTAGCGATAATTAGCTGAGCCAGGAGAAACTGTACATCTCTTTAGTTTTGTACAAATTACATTGCAGGAGAATTTTTGTTTTACATTTTAATTGTTTTATTTAAAAATAGACATTTTAAGCTTTCTTTAGACATATGTTTCATGTTTGTGTGATAAGTTTTCTCGGAGTTTCACTTCATTTTTGTGACGTGTTTCAGAAAGATGCTCGCGGAGACAGAGACGGCTGAAAGCGCACCCTGTTTATTTTCTTTATTTTACAAAAGCACAAGGTTTTGTTGTTATTGTGAGTGTACACAAATAAAAGTAGACCCTTTATGGTCTCTAATGATGTCTTACACTTATCTGTATGCCCAAAATGACAGAGTATTTTAAGTTGTTTCCGCTGTTATGAGGGAAAAAATCCAGCAGGATGCGCCGGCGCGTCCGTCGACCCCTGAGGCTTAAAGAAAACTCTGAATATCATTCAAACATTTGATGTTCCCTGGCAGGAGTTCATTGTATCAACCCAGTACCTTGTAAAAATGACTTCAGCTGTATTCGGACAGAACCTGTTTTTCCAGAGGACAATAGAAAAAAAAAAATAGTTTCACAGACATATTTTGCGATTTCAAATCATTACAAATTAAACATTTATATATATAAATGTTTTTTTCACACAATCTAGGTACAAAATTACAGAATGAATTACATGCTGTTTATGGCTAACTTAGGAGACCTCTGAGATTCCCAAATAGGAATGTCTGTGATTACGGCATTATTTTTTCACAAATTATTTTCTCACAATGCTTATTATTTATTTGGAACTTTGTTAAATATTGTAACTTAAGTTAAATGTCTTGTTGCGCTTCCTGGTGCATATACATTATAGATTTAGACCCTTTGGAATTTTCTATAACGAATAACAGTTGATGGTTCAAGTCCAATTCAATTTAGAAAGAAAATGTAATCCATACGATCAAAGATTGCTCAGGGGTGCATTTCCCGAACAAAGTAACTCACTGCTTAACCACCACAGTAGAATGTATCATTGGAGAAATTAACTAGCTAGTCACAACTGTTTCCCGAAACCATAGTAACTATGTCGCACATCCATTGTTTGAACCACATTGGTTCAACAACACAAAACTGTCATTAATGACGTTACGCAGGGGGTGGAATAATAACTTCTGGGAAAATTAAATTATAAAATCTCATTTACACGTACACTAGAAAGACGTTTAATGTGAGAAAGCTGCTGAAGACAGATGCATTGTGCTGCAGTAGATGTTTCCCTCGAAATCAGACTTGAGCACAAATGCACATGCACACTCTTCAAATGGGCACATTCTATTCAGAAGAGATCATCCCTATGCCCTATTCCCTGTCTTTCCCTGTCCTAAGTCTTTACCATCCACTGTGAGAGCAGCGGAGGGCTGAACAATGGGGGGCTCCAAAATGACAGTCATTTGGAACTCACTTTTGAAGCCATTTTGTTATTGAAAATTCAGTTTGAAGCATCTATTATGATTGTCCTCCTTCCCTTCAGAGGCTGATTTATCCCGTTAGGAACGCAGCCAAAAATACCACATGTGTGTTACCATGGACACAGAAGCTGCGTTCTCTAACAGAAACCGCTTGTGTTAAAGATCTTTATCTTAACAGCCACTAATCTCTTAAATGGCTGCATTTATGCTTAAATGACATTTCAGAATGCCGCTTTCTGCAAAACCCTGAAGAAGTCTTTTTTTTTTTTATGCATGTAAACATGATCAAAATTTTGACAGAATGAAAGCTATATATGGAATAAAAGATATAGAAGCCTCAGCGAAGTGAACTTATGTCCACACAGCAAACTAACAAGAAACTATGCTTCTAGCCATAGGTAAAGAGCTTTAGTTCCAACCACACAAATTTGCGATGCTGTTTGCGAACGTTCGTTTGAACTACGGTTTTGGGAAACACCAAGTCGTTGAACTATGTTGGTAATGATGGATCTTACGACCATAGTTGATGTAACATCTGAACCCGCAACTCTCTTCTCTTCTCACCACTTGAGGGAGCCCTCACCGGAGTATTGAGAAATAGCAGTTCACTTCCTGTTTTTACCATATAAATAGAGCCTCATTGTTTGATGACATTTGCAAAGTCTTGCCAGCATTCTACTTTGCAATTCTGAGTGTTTCTATTGTTTCCTGGTTTTGATCCTTGCCTGTTTGACTTAATTTCTGTACTTGTTTTGCATTTTTTGGGCTGCCCTTGTGATTTTTGAACCCAGCCTGACTTTACTCTGTAGTTGCCTCATACTCTGGATTTGTATTGGAACTGTGTTCTGATCTATGCCTGTTCTGACTACTCTTTTGGATTACCTGTGTTCTGAATATTGTCAATAAACCTCCAGCTAATGGATCCTACTTCTGCTTGTGCATTTGTCTCATTACAGTTGGCTAACGATGCTTTTGGGAAACGCACCCCAGTACGGGCAGTCTATTGAATGTAGCATTGTGTATATTACAGTATTATTGAAAGTTTTAAACTGTGATTAAAATGTGTAACAAGGGGGTTCAAATGGCAAAGGAGGAGGCGGGAACCGGCTGAACAGTCATAGTAATATTTAACGTAAACTTAAACAAAAAGACACAACACAAATGCACACATGGCAGCTGCATGTGACTCTGTCTCTCCCGAACTGCCGTATCTGGCTGCATTTATCCCTCTCCTCGGCTGAATAGCCCGATTACACAACAATATTTGAAAATGTATGCCTGTTGACACATTACATCTTTGTAAAAATGACAGAGATCCCAATCCCATCCGAATCAGTTAATTAAATCATATTTTAATTGTAACTCAAGCGTTGTTTGAAAAACTAGTCCCATCCGAATAGGGCTTTTGTTTCTATGTGAACATGTTAAAATCTTACCCTTAAAACTCAGAAGTAGAGTAAAGCCAGCCAATCAGATTAGAACTGCAGCAAAAATGCTTGCCATTTTTGTGTGCAATATTCATTAGACGGTCAGTTAATGCACTTTGGGCCAAGACTGAGACTAATCAAACCATAACCCACAGTATTATGCACTGTAAAATGCATCATTAGGAATTGACAAAACATGAGCACAGCGTGTAGCAGAAACAACATTTAGCAGCCATCCACCAATATCATCTAAAGCATAACATGTGGAAACATTATTTTGAGTTTCAATCATCGTACAGAGTATAACCTTATCATTCTGAGTATGCCCTATTGTAATCCAGGAGCCAGAGGATGTTGAAGGGAAGGGCTTTTGTTGAACTTGGATTGCAGAAAACATCAGTATATTTAGAATCAATAGAAAGCAAATCCCATTTTCATTTTGGCTGAGGTAAGCGACTCAAACTGAAATATTAAGTGCACTGGCAGATTAATTCATGGGGTCAAGATTCACCTCTGATGGTAGATGCCATACAGTAGCTACACCTACGATATGTGGGTAAAAAGTGTCTCTCTTTTTTTTTCTTTTTTGCATGCATGCATGCATTCAGAACTACCTGAGAGAGAGCGAGAGAGAGAGAGTGAGAGAGAAAGAGAGAGAGAGAGACAGACAGACAGACAGACATACAGACCAGGGCATCAAAATACCATTATTATCATAATATTTGTATAGTATATCCACTTTGACCATCCCAGATGTGTTTGACTTTCCTTCTTCAGCCTATTTCAGCTCTGTTTGTCAATACAATGCAAGTAAACGGGTGCCATCAGCCTGCTGGCTGTTTGATGGTCCAAAAGGAAGATTTAGGCACAATACAAATAATCTGCACAGCTCCAGTCGATCAGTTAATGACATCTGTAGCAAACTGATAGGTTTGTGTAAGAAACAAACTGATAATGCATTTTTAAATTTGATTGAAAATTGTTGATTCCGGCCAGTGCTGGATTGCTATTTTAAATGAACTAATTCTTGCGTGATGTACATTCCTCTGTTTTGTAAAAACCACGTGGATCCAACTCCTTGTGTGAACGCGCCATAGCACTTTCATCACTGATGCGTCAACTGCTGGCAGGAAGTGATTAATTTTCTTTTTTCTTTTTTTTTTTTTAAGTTTTCATTATCGATTTATTTTTTTTACACAAACGTATTGATTCGGATCAGAAGACATTAATTGATAGACGTGTGGATTACCTTTATGCTGCCTAAATATGCCTTTTGAACCGTCAAACAGCCAGCAGCCTGATGACACCCGTTTACATGCATTGTATGGACAAACTGAACTGAAATCTGCTAAAAATCTTCACTTCGGTTCTGCTGAAGAAGGAAATTCATATACATATGGGATGGCTTAAAGGTAAATAAATCATGAGAGAATTTAGATTTTTGGGTGAATTAACTTAACTTTTTCGGGGTTAAAATACTTTCTTCAATGTCAGCTTAATGTGCAGAGACAACTTTAAGCCATTTGTAGGTGAATTTTCTAAAAAATTGTGAACACTGTGTGTCTGTGGCACTATGAAAATCACTCTTTTTGTTTTGAGCGACCCATCTAGCCTGACACAACAACACTGACTGAACCAATGGTGTGAGTTTGGGACAGGACTATCTATTTGTTCGTACAAAACAGCTGACGGGGGGGCGTATTCTGGAAACTGTTTGAAAACAATGTTTATTTCTGCAATTCCATTCAGTTGTGCAGAAATGGGAAACATCAACTTTAAAATGATGAAAACTCACATCTTCAAATTGTTTTTAACCCACACAAAAAAACATGGGCATAATATCAGGGTCATGAACCCTAATATTGTTCTGATAATATATTTTATGTACACACACAGTATATTAAAGAGCCCATATTATGCTAATTTACAGGTTCATAATTTTATTTTGGGGGTCTACTAGAATAGGTTTACAGGCTTTAATGTTCAAAAAAGACATTGTTTTCCTCATACTGTACATTTCTTTTCCCCGCTCTTCATACTCTGGTCTCTTTAAAGCCCCCCTTTCCGAAAGCCCAGTCTGCTCTGATTGGTCAGCTGGCCTAGTCTATTGTGATTGGTCAACCGAGTAGAGCGTGTGTCGGAAATGTAACGCCCCTTACCATAACCGAGTTTCAGGCTTCCTTAACAGCTGTAAACACTATTGTAACTACAGTAACAATGGTGTTGGTTTTTGCCATACCAGTTCGAGCCAGAGTCCGATAATGAATGAAATAATAAAAGTTTGGCAGAAAAAGCTGATCGACCCGAACCACCTTCGCAAGCACGAATTGAGCAGGACGTTTCACAGTGGTAAGTTTTAATTTAGTAGCTTTCTTACAAGTACACTGATTATTTTGAACCTAACAAAGCTTCAAGTAAAAGACACGTAGTGCATCTAAGTTAGTCATCTTTTGCTGGAAAGGGTGTAGCCGAACTTTTGTCGCCAGAGCTATGAACGGAGAACAGAGGCTTACTCCCGGTTAGTGAGCAAGTTCGCCGTGAACTAACGATAGCGGCTGTAACATTACAGTTTGTAATTATATATAATTATAAGACTCTTCAGATCAACCATTTTGTTACACAGTTTTAGGCAAAAGCCAGCCCACAGCTGAATAGTAAACCCTTACCAAAACAATAACATTACATAGCAAGTTAGCCGAGCACTACCGTGGATTGCGGACATAAAATGACCGTTTGTAAAAATAAATCCATTTCCACACTTGATCACTATTCCTGATAGTAAGAACGACAAACAATCTGCATAATTCTACACGATTGTAGGTAAAAGTGGACCCGCAAAACAAAACTATTTCAACACAATAACATTAGCTAGCAGGTTAGCAGAGGCCTACAGCTGTGCACTGGGTGTACACCATAGCTACAACACAAAACTCCACATTTGAACTCTCGGTAGCAGATAAATCCACAAGTAATCAAGCATACTTACAGGTTGTGATCCAGAAGCGCCAGATTGTCCCAACAAATTGGGAACTGCACCATCTTTCAGGGGTAACCAACTTGAAAATCCGGCATTGGTTGTGGTTGTACTGCTGAGGAATAGTGGTAAAAATAGATTTGAACTACTGATACTTCAATTCTTCTGCCTTTGGAAGTCCAAACAAAGAGGTTTTGCTTTCGCAGTGAGGAAAACAGCATCTTCTTGACATGGTGACAACACTAACCCAACTCATCCTTGCCTCTGCTATAACTAAGTTTGTTTGAGTGTGGGCCAAAGTAGCCCTTAGGTGAGCATTATGCAAATGTGTTACATAGTGATGTAGATACTTTACAGAAGAAATGGCTGGACTACAAACAGCCTGTTTCTTGTAGTTCATGAGCAGTGTTGTCTGTGGGAAAGAATAGCTCCCTTTTGCGTGGACTTTGTGCTTTGTAACTTTGCAGACCTTCTATATGCACAAAGAGCTATGTTACACACTAAAGGAAAGATAAAATCCCCAAAAGCACAATAGGGCCTCTTTAAGCAAAATTAATAATGTTTCAAGCACTGAACATGCCACAGAAAAGCTTTGATGTTTCATGAATACACATTTCACATCAGGGGGCTACAAAGTAGTTATGGAAGGAAAAACACAAAACAAATGACATGTTTCCAGCTGATAACTGAATAGTTGCTCTTAAAAGTGTTAAGAGTTTTCATTCCGATATAATTTGTATAAAATAATGAATTCTACAATGTGCAATAAGTGAACAAATGTTTAATCAGTTTCCTGAGGCAAATGGTTCATTGTTGTGGTCGGGCACTGCTATCTATTTCATGCAGTAGCCTAGAGGAGGTCGAAGGCCAGGAGAATGAATATAAATATGTATTTAGTATTCTCTTACAACAAGCTTCATTTATTAATGAATGCTGTGTGCAGCCCCTTGCTCGCTCGCGCTGTCTTGGTCAAGAACGTCAGATGAATACTGATCATAAACCGCTTTGTGTGTGCTGAAAAAAAAAATCTACTAAAATAAAAAACCCTCAAAACAATAATCAGAACTAATGTGCTGGTGCAGTGAACCCCAGAAAATAACAGGATATCAGTCTATGTGCTTCATTTAATTTAGGACTGTGTGTTTTCCCTTCTCACACATTATACAGTGGGGAATTGGAGGCAATTGTAACAGTATAGAGTAGGGGTCGACTGATATGGGTTTTTTCAGGGCCGATGATTATTAGTAATCAAGAAGACTGATAACCGATATTTGGGGCCGATATACATTTGCAGTAAAATTGACAGTTTTTGTGTCAATTACACTAATCCAAACTCCAACACAAAATGTCCTTTAAATGCCTATGAACATGTTTAATGAAATACTGCAAAACAGAACATTTCAATATTATCTTTTGAAAAATACTGGCAAACATATCAACATTATTATTTTCTTTTGTTCTAAAATAAAGTGGAGGGAGCTCCTAGCAGCATTTCTATTGAACTGAATCTTTAAATATATAAAAATAATGAACTAAACATCTTATAGCAGAATGCTATGAATTAACATGTGATAACAGACAAGAATCAACATTATTGGAGTTGACACTCTTCATGTAGCTTGCTGGCTAGCCTGTTTAGTCAAGTGCAAAAAGGATAACAGGATTTTATTCACAATGGAGGTAAAAGATTGAAGGCTGTCAAAGCTGATGTTATGTTTGTTAAACCTCTTAACATTTGTTAGCTAGCTAATACTATAAATGCCATCATTAGCTATAACATGTAAAAACAACAATCCATACAGGCGAGTACTCTGTTAAATCAGTCCTTATCTCTGCCGCCCATCTATATTGCTGCTCACTGTATTTCTCCGTTACGGTCTACTGTCGTTGAAATAACTGCATCTTGCAGCTCTACCCAGCAGCCATATTACCCTGCAGCTCTTGTCTGGTTGCTCACTAAAGCTAAGCAGGGTTGAGCCTGGCCAGTACCTGGATGGGAGACCTCCTGGGGAAAACCAAGGTTGCTGCTGGAAGTGGTATTAGGGAGGCCAGGAGGGGGTGCTCACCCTGTGGTCTTGTTTGGGTCCTAATGCCCCAGTATAGTGATGGGGACACTATACCGTAAAAACACACTGTCTTTTGGATGAGATGTTAAACCGAGGTCCTGACTCTCTGTGGTCATTAAAAATCCCAGGGCACCTCTCGTAAAGAGTAGGAGTGTAACCCTGGTGTCCTGGCCAAATTCCCCCCATTGACCCCTATCTATCATGGCCTCCTAATAATCTCCATCCCTGAATTGGCTACATCACTCTACTCTCCTCTCCACCAATAGCTAGTGTGCGGTGGGTGTTCTGGCGCACTATGGCTGCCATCGCATCATCCAGGTGGATGCTGCACACTGGTGGAGGAGATTCCCCCTATACTATAAAAAGCGTTTTAAGTGCCTAGAAAAGTGCTATATAAATGTAAGGAATTATTATTAAGCGCCGCATCATGTCGCAGGCTGGGGGAGAGAGGTAATGCGTGCAGAGTGCAAAAGGGCATTAATGAAGTGAGTTCGGTGCTAGAGAAAAATAATTTAATGATATAGCACTATAAGATCAGTGCTATCTACGCCCCAGAGCGCTTGCAGTGTATACAGCTACATTGTTTTGTCATGCTGCTAACCTAAAGTGTAGAAACGGTAAGATGGGTCAACCGTTGACATGATGTCTCGCGGTCCGGATGGAACAAATCCGGGGTCTGGACCACGGTCCGCTAATTGGTGACCGTTGGCATAGTGTATTGTGATGTTTATTGCAACTTCAGTATCTGCATTCTTACCTTTTGAAAACAGCGCATCCTCTCAGTGATTCATCTTTCTCTCGCTACTTTCCTCTTTCCCACCTCTCATCCACGAATATGTAGTAAAATGTTGATCGGTCATTTACACATGACATAACAATCCGATAATACCGTGGGTGGTAAATCGAGCCAGACTACAAGCAGTAACCTTTCAGAGAGAGGCGGTGACATCAGAGCCAACGGAGCTCATTTTAAAATTTATCAGCAATCAGTTAAGACAAAATTACGATAATTAGAAAAATTATGAATATCGGATCAGATTATCGGCCAGGCCAATAATCAGCTGACCCCTAGTATAGAGGGCAAAATGACTCAAGATTGAATTTAATAAATATTAAACATTTTAATAAATCAGTGAATACATACAGAATTTGATAACTATAAAAAACTATAATAATTAATAATTACATCACTAAATAAATCAATAAATATCCCTTGTATTTTATTTTAGCATCCAGTAGTTTGCATCGATTTTCTTTTTCACATGATCTTTGGTTTGTTTTTCATTAAAGCACAAGCTTAGTGTCTTTTAATTTTCAGGGTTACAGTTATTAGCACGTATATCAATGGCAGTGAGCGTCACATTTAAAGTAGGATGTCCTCTTCTATACTGACCTTCTCTCACTGAAAAAACATCATGTTGTGCATTTTCCATTCTAATATACTGCTCAATGATGTTAATATTGGTCCACACACCTAAACCAATGATACTGTCATTTTTTTCACCCATCATTTTCCTTAAATTTGTACATGGGTTACATGAAAAAGCATGAGTTTCATGTCTTTTAATATCCAGGGTAACTAAAGATATGGCTAAAATGAAAATTGGCAAACTAAAATGGAATACAAGGGGCATCTATTGATTTACTTAGTGATTTAATGATATGCAGTACTGTGCAAAAGTCTTAGGCACATAAGATGTTTCACAAAAGCATTTGTTATAAGATGGTTATTTATATCTTCGGCTTTAGTGCGTCAATAGGAAATATAAATGTTAGACTCCCAAACATTACTTTTGCAAATAGAAAAGGTTAGAATAGGAGAACAGGGAGCCCTGCAACAGATGTCATGGCCCCCACAAACCCCCCACTGAACATCGTGTCAGTCTGAGATTACATAAAGAGACAGAAGCAATTGAGAAAACCTATATAGATAGAAGAACTGTGGCGAATTCTCCAAGAAGCTTGGAACATCCTATCTGCCAACAACCAAGAAAAACTGTGTCCAGGTGTACCTAGGAGAATTGGTGCTGTTTTAAAGGCTAAGTTGGCCACACCAAATATTGATTTAGTTTTTTTATGTTTACTGGACTTTATATGACATTAAGTGATAAATGAAAACTATTTATATTATTATTTTTGAAGACATCCTCACTATGCAACATTTTTCACAAGTGCCTAAAACTTTTGCACAGTACAGTGTGTATACATATTATATATATATTAATTTAATGTTCATTGTATTATTTAATTTTGAGTAATTTGGCCCCCTGTATAACAGGGCCCTACATTTCTTCAATTGCAACCAATGAGCGATGACAGTTATTAACTGATTAAAAGTTGGATAAAAGCCCAATATTTTTCTTCTGCTGTCCAAAGTTTTGATGCCTTGAATTTAAACGAATTAATGTACACCTATAGAATGTATATTTAAGTTTTCAGTTAAGAGTTGACATGAATGACAGATTGTGACGCAGTCACCGCTAGGTACTACAAAATCTTATGTCTCTGAGGTCAGGGGCAATTCTAACACAGTTTTGAAATCATATAATTGAATTGAAAGGTTGAGTCTTTAAGATATGTAATCAATATTCTAACATTAAAGTATCTAGTTTGCAGTCTCATCAATATATTTTAGAAAAACTAAAGATTTGACCGGTTTTAAATTATTAGAATGCACTGTAGGTCCCACTTAAACGTTTGCTTTAAACAAAGACAATTTCAGGGACTCTTTGTCAGTTTAAGGAAGTGACGTCTTTGTCCCCTGAACATTTCCTACTAGTTGTCAAACTCATTCAAAACAACAGCAAGAGGCACTTCATTCAAAGTGACTTTAACACGATTAACGTTACTAACTCAACACGACTGTCATAAAATGTCATTATTAAAATGTGGAGCATGTTGTTTGGTGGCTGGATGCTCCCTGAATGCCTGAAACTAACAGAAATTAAAGTGTTTAGATCTCCACAAATAAACTCAGCAAAAAAAGAAATGTCCCTTATTCAGGACACTGTATTTTAAAGATAATTTTGTAAAAATACAAATAACTTTACAAATCTTTATTGTAAAGGGTTTAAACAATGTTTTCCATGCTTGTTCAATGAACCATAAACAATTAATGAACATGCACCTGTGGAACGGTCATTAAGACACTAACAGCTTCCAGATGGTAGGCAATTAAGGTCACAGTTATAAAAACTTAGGACACTAAAGAGACCTTTCTACTGACTCTGAAAAACACCAAAAGAAAGATGCCCAGGATCCCTGCTCAACTGCGTGAATGTGCCTTAGGCATGCTGCATGGAGGCATGAGGACTGCAGATGTGGCCAGGTCAATAAATTGCCATGTCCATACTGTGAGACACCTAAGACATCGCTACAGGGAGACAGGAAGGACAGCTGATCGTCCTCGCAGTGGCAGACCACCTGTAACAACACCTGTACAGGATCGGTACATCTGAATATCACACCTGCGGGACAGGTACAGGATGGTAACAACAACTGCCCGAGTTACACCAGGAATGCACAATCCCTTAATCAGTGCTCAGACTGTCCGCAATAGACTGAGAGAGGCTGGACTGAGGGCTTGTAGGCCTGTTGTAAGGCAGGTCCTTACCAGACATCACCGGCAACAACGTTGCCTATGGGCACAAACCCACATTCGCTGGACCACACAGGACTGGCAAAAAGTGCTTTTCATTGACGAGTCACGGTTTTGTCTCACCAGGGGTGATGGTCAGACTTGCGTTTATCGTCGAAGGAATGAGCATTACACCGAGGCCTGTTCTCTGGAGCGGGATCGTTTTGGAGTTGGAGGGTCCATCATGGTCTGGGGCGGTGTGTCACAGCATCATCGTACTGAGCTTGTTATCATTTCAGGCAATTACAGGGAAGACATCCTTCTTCCTCATGTGGTACCCTTCCTGCAGGCTCATCCTGACATGACCCTCAAGCATGACAATGCCATGAGCCATACTGCTCATTCGGTGCATAATTTCCTGCAAGACAGGAATGTCAGTGTTCTGCCATGGCCAGCGAAGAATGCTTTGCCCCCACCCCTGTCCCGGGACACATTATTCCATTTCTGTTAGTCACTTGTTCAGTTTATGTCTTAGTTGTTGAAATTTTTTGTGTTCATACAAATATTTACATGTTAAGTTTGCTGAAAATAAAAGCAGTTGAAATTGAGAGGGCATTTCTGATTTTGCGGAGTTTAGATGCATGAACCGCTGCAATGAAGCGAGACAGCTGGATGCATTACTAACAACTGTAACACACATCTCGTTTCTGGTAAGCGCACAACATTTATGCCAACTATTTGTAAGTTTAAGAGTTAGAGCTCTTAAAGTGACTATAGATCACTCCCATTATAAGGAATGAAGATGTGCAAGCCATTTACTGTTGCATTTAGCAGACACTTTTATACAAAACGACTTAATTAGGAACACATTAGGAATATTTCAAAAAAGAAATCCTTACCTTGTCCACAGGTCACACAGACAGCTTCACTGAAGGGTTTCATTGGTTATAAGGAGTGATCCAATATTTCTAAGCTCTCCACTGAGAAAATAGGGGCAGTGGTGGTTCAGTGGTTAAGGCTCTGGGTTACTGGTCAGAAGGTTGGGGGTTCAAGCCCCAGCACTGCCAAGATGCCACTGTTGGGCCCTTGAGCAAGGCCCTTGACCTTATCTGCTCCAGGGGCACTGTATCATGGCTGACCCTGCACTCTGACCCCAGCTTAGCTGGGATATGTAAAAAAAAGAATTTCACTGTATATGTGCAAATGTGTGATAAATAAATATAAATTATACTTAAGCAAATACTTTTGAGACAGCAAGATAGATACTGTACTTTGAGTAACACATTAAGAAAATGCTTTTAGGAAATAACCACTTCAGAAAAGGGTGCACCATTTCCTGATAATTTCCCACTTTCAACATTCTTCATAACACATCTATTCTTTTATGGGTGGGCTTTAGTCCCTGCAACAAGGGGACTTTTTACCCCAAATACTTTCCTTTTCACCTATGGGACAGTTATTAAAAAAAAAAAAAAAAAAAAAACATTTAATTTAGTATGTAAGGAACTGGAGGAGGCTGTTGGATTAGAATCCATATGCGGAAGCTTATTAAAACAAACAGGCAAAATACAAACTCCAAACAGGTGTCATAGTAATAGTACAGGCAAGGGTCATAAACACAGTGAGGCAGCTACACAGCAACCAAATCCAAGACCGTAATCCGTAATCGTAAGAAACAGGCAGAAAAGTCCATAACATGAAATCCAAAATCACAATGAGGAACCACTCAGTAAGCTGGCAATACTTGGCACTGAGGGTGAGAATGAGTAGAGTATAAATACACATGAAGCTGATGAGGTAACTGGAAACAATCCAAACTCCAAGCAGCAGTCATTGACTGATAAGGCCTGGAGGTCTCCAATACGTTTAACTGAAACCAAAGCGAGCAGCAGCCCAGTCTTTAGAGAGCTATGCAAGCTTACTGCATCAAGTGGCTAGAACAGGGAAGCTGTAAGCATATTCAGCACAAGCACTAAGTCCCAGACCAGAACAGAAGCGGGAAGAGAGCGTCAAACATTTGACTACCAAGGGGTGTCTGCCAACTGTCAAACCACTTAAGGGATCATGGTTTGTCACTTTAGCAGCTACATACACTTTGAGCATTGATGAACTGAGTCCTACTTCCAAATGCTCCTGCAAGTAGTGAAGTATTGAATGCACAGGGCAATGCATTGGATCCTTACCACTGGAGGAACAACAGTCAGTGAAAACTTGCCATTTCAAGGTATACAACTGCCTCACAGAGGGGGCTCTGGCCTGCAATATGGTGTTGAGCACTGGCTGCAACAATCCATCTGTGTCAGACGAGCCCCATTCAGGGGCCAAACATGAAGATTCCACAGCTCCGGTCAAGGATGCCAGATCGTGACTCGCACTGCGAAAGCAGGTCCTTCCTCATAAGAATCCACCACAGGGGGCATTCAACAGCTCCACCAGCTCTGGGAACCAAGGGTGGTTGGGCTACTCTGGCAACACTTGGTGAAGCAAATGAATGGGAGGGAATGCATACTTGCATTTCACTGGCCATTTTTGTGTGGAGCCTGAGTCATGGAGTACCAGAGGCGACAATGCTTGGTCTCAGGGGAGTCAAACTGGTCCATCTCAGCTTCCCCAGATAGCTCCCATATCCTCATAACTGTCTGAGGATTAAGTCTCCATTCCCCTTGTATTGACCTGCCAGTTGAACTGCGATGCACCTCACTGATCTCTGCCTGCATCACCAGGGCAAACACCATGTTTTTGCTAGCTGATTGTGCAGTCAGGGAAAGAACAGTACTAGCTGGCAGGACTCGGAGTTGAACCGACTCTGTAAAAATAGTTAGTCTAGACAAGAATGCCCGGGCTCACTCGGAGTGAGCCACTGAAGCTGGAGCTCCTCGACTGCCAGAGAGAGAACCTGATTCAGCTTAGTGTCAGATATTTTCACACAGTTTTCTTCCCAGTGGGGAGAAATGCCAGTGAACTCATCGGCTAAGTGAGTAGAGGCCTAACCTTCACATGCTGTGAGCGAAACAGCATCACCATCTTAATCGTAACCGTCGAACATGATCATACCGTGTGCGTTTATAGCGGGCCGCAGGTTGTCATGGGTGTACAATGGACAAAGACGCTTGAAATGGAGATGGGGAGGCATGCAAGGCTTGCAAATTCACCTTGAGCTCTCTGCACTCTATATCCCGGCTTCGCATGCCTCCATCATGTGGTCCCTCAAGAACCACAGTAGTAGTATGATGGGAGGAATAGGGATTGACATCGTCCTTCAGAAAGAAAGAGAGCCAAGAGCCAAGCATTCAAGCACTCGCGGTGAACACAATCAGTCTCACTGAGCGCTGCTTCTGTGTGAGCTTGGCCCAGGCAAAAAACGCATTGATCGTGCCCGTCAGACAGAGGGATATAATGATCATATGGTGGGAAACATTTGCAAAATGCCATCTGGAAAAAGACGTTGTTATGCAAATGGCACTTTTAGGTTTTTGGTGCTGTAGACAAACAATCACAAGAGCAATAGAGTTTTCAAATGTGCAGTGATTAAGGATACACTTTCCATTGGAGCTTACAGGGAAGTAGAAACAGTCCACTCGTTGAAGCTGTGCAGTTTCCATGAAGCAAGGCTTATCCATCCGTTGAAGCATGGCAGTGAAGCAAAAATGAATCCACAGCTAAATCTCATCCATTTTGTCGGAGCACAACAGGGAAGCAGAAAATAATCCACTCGCTGTGAAGGTATGCAGTATCAACGATGAAGCAAAGATTCAGGCGTTTAGAGTACAAGAGATGATATTGCGACCCTGAAGGAGAAAGTTCTGATGAACTGTGTTCCACCTTAAATGATTGCGTTAACACATGCATCAGGGGCAGAGCGTCAAGTGCCATCTGCCAATAAATTGGAGTGATTCTAAAGGGCTTCGGGGTCATCACACCTGGATGGAGCTTCCTATAGCATCAGCAAATGATGCAACATTGAAGTGACCAACTTGATTCGTTCTCTTCCTATTTATATTGTAGAATGAGTGGGGAAACAGGCTAGATCAGTGCAGGATGTGTGGATCCTGACAGATTTACATACAACAAATATGGAACATCTGACTGCAAGGCCACTACTGAATATAGATTACATTTAATCAAGTGCAAATGACACAGACATCGCCATAGAAACTGAAAATTACTTATTATTAAAGGCCAAGTCTGTATTATTAAATCTAAGAGATGGTGAAAAACTGTGGCCATGTTACTATGTTAAGAGGAGCAAATCAATACCAGCAGCTTGTCAGACGTACCAATGAACAAACAAAAATATAAAAAAGTAATTTAATTTCAATAAATAGTCCAAAAAGTTTACAAATACCCTATTTTGACCTTGCTTAAACTGCAGTCGTTGCCATATCTGAATTATGATGATGAAAGATGATTATGACTATAAACTTTAACTGTTTTAATAGTGGAATGATATGGTATTTGTTGCAAATAGAAACAGTTTGTTATTTTTTCCTTCAAGTCTTTTGCGAGTATTCTAATGCCTTTGCAAATATACTGTACTCATGTTGTACAAATATACTTTACAAATACAGTATACTGCACATATTTGGCATTGTGACACCATAAAATGGATGTGAGCAAATGCAAACAAGTAAGCAATGTCATATATCAGCACAAAATATTAAATAAATTCATTATACATTTACAGAAATGAAGCCTAGTTTTAAAACTATTAAGATTATTTTTGTATTGTTACATTATTTTCATTAATGTAAAAAATAATTCAAAGTACTTAACATAATAATATTTAAATAATATGACTATCAAAATTACATACTATATATGTACAGAATATATATATAGGGCTGTCGATTTAACGCGTTAATTTAGTGTGAATAATGTATTAACTATATATTCAATGATAAATTAATCCACGATAACGATTTAAATACTAGTCTTGAAATAGACTTCATTTTCTTTATGTAATATCCTGTAGAAGTTTGGAATAATGCATAGATTTTGCTGTTTCGGAAGGGATTTGGTACTTTAATTACACACACACACACACACACACACACACACACACACACACACACACATATATATATATATATATATATATATATATATATATATATATATATATATATATATATATACAGGTGCATCTCAATAAATTAGAATGTCGTGGAAAAGTTCATTTATTTCAGTAATTCAACTCAAATTGTGAAACTCGTGTATTAAATAAATTCAATGCACACAGACTGAAGTAGTTTAAGTCTTTGGTTCTTTTAATTGTGATGATTTTGGCTCACATTTAACAAAAACCCACCAATTCACTATCTCAAAAAATTAGAATATGATGACATGCCAATCAGCTAATCAACTCAAAACACCTGCAAAGGTTTCTGTCCAATGTTAAGTTTCCACAGTCATCTGCTGGTGTTGGTCCATTGTGTTTTTTGAAAACCAAAGTCACTGCACCCATTTACCAAGAAATTTTGGAGCACTTCAGGCTTCCTTCTGCTGACCAGCTTTTTAAAGATGCTGATTTCATTTTCCAGCAGGATTTGGCACCTGCCCACACTGCCAAAATCACCAAAAGTTGGTTAAATGACCATGGTGTTGGTGTGCTTGACTGGCCAGCAAACTCACCAGACCTGAACCCCATAGAGAATCTATGGGGTATTGTCAAGAGGAAAATGAGAAACAAGAGACCAAAAAATGCAGATGAGCTGAAGGCCACTGTCAAAGAAACCTGGGCTTCCATACCACCTCAGCAGTGCCACAAACTGATCACCTCCATGCCACGCCGAATTGAGGCAGTAATTAAAGCAAAAGGAGCCCCTACCAAGTATTGAGTACATATACAGTAAATGAACATACTTTCCAGAAGGCCAGCAATTCACTAAAAATGTTTTTTTTATTGGTCTTATGATGTATTCTAATTTGTTGAGATAGTGAATTGGTGGGTTTTTGTTAAATGTGAGCCAAAATCATCACAATTAAAAGAACCAAAGACTTAAACTACTTCAGTCTGTGTGCATTGAATTTATTTAATACACGAGTTTCACAATTTGAGTTGAATTACTGAAATAAATGAACTTTTCCACTACATTCTAATTTATTGAGATGCACCTGTATATATATATATATATATATATTTTAGGTCTGTCGATTTAATGCTTTAATTCAGTGCGATAAATTATAGAAAAAAATAACATGTTAAAAAAAAAAAAAGGAATTATCATGTCCCCGGAAAGTAATAAGGAATATTCCTACCATCAGAGCAATTCAAGCCTGAAGTACCGCCTGTTTTCTCCAGAGGGTCGTAAGCGAAACTCTAACTGTTTATGCAACACTCACCTTATACAGAGAACAAACCACATTCACCTATAGCAAACAGCACAAGATGAGAACACGTTCTTGCATTTAAACACAGCTTGACTGAGCACAAATCCAAATGCAAGGATCTCAAGACGTATTTTTCTAAGTTTCATACTATGTTTAACTTGACACAGCAACCAAAAAATGGCATGTTTATGACGTGAAGCAACTGAAGTGAGACGCTCCAAAAGTGTCCATCTGACGCAGGTGTACATTGACGTGTTCTTAGATTTATTATAATGACATTTCTATCTCGGACAGATTGATGAATTAATTTGCAAATCACTGAATTACTGTGAACTGATTGGCTTATGTTCAATAATATGGAAATAAACAATATATTGGATTCTAAAGTGTGTGGGTGGGGGGGGGGGTATTAATATATTACAGTATATTTTAATATATAAGTATGAAATAAGTATTATATTAAAATATATGTATTATTTACTTTTAATATTTGTAGTATTTTAAAGATTCAAGTATTGCAAAATAATTGCAAAATTTTGCAAAAATAGCTGCAAAAATAAAGGGCATCTTGTGGAGCACTTGCTTCTGTTTCACACATGACAATAAAAGACTGAGCACAAGCTGGTCCTGAATAAAATATTTAATCAATTACAATAATGACAATTGTGCATGTGAACAAATTTATTTTTTATATGCTTGTGAATTGTGGGATTTAAATGTATCCAAGTGGCTTGAGTATTTTGACTATGTTCACCAAAATTAGTTCAGATCCATTTAATGATTCAGTGACCATTTCTGGAGATGCCAAAATGTGGAGACAAATGAGTGTCTTGTGTGAAATTAGTTAGTCACTGAATCAACGATCAAAAGAACATTTTAATCCTTTAAAATTTGTATGTCTACAGACCTACAAAGAAACTTTAGTAGAGGTTTTAAGCATTATAAGAACAAAGCAAATCTATCATTTCCCTACAGTTTGTGAGCTGCTGACATGACTTTTATCAAAAGATAACAGTAATGGTCTTATAATAATTGAGTTTCAATAACATCTGTATGTTTTCATGTATACAAAAGTGTGTCTACATATCTATTCACTTCAGTAAAATGCCCAAGTGTTCTAAGAACACAGCAGATCTATCTTTTTTTATCGACTGCACACCAACATAGAGGTAAAAAACAGGAGCTGATATTAAAAAAATAGCTTTACATATTTAACACAGATCTAGTAATCTGATTAAATTGGCAAAAACAACCGATCAAACTATAACCTCACAAACTAATGTTAAAAGCATAACTTAATGAAGACTCATGCGCTGATATACAACCGATCAGCCACAACATTAAAACCACCTGCCTAATATTGTGTATGTCCCCTTCGTGCCACCAAAACAGCGCCAACAGCAATGATATTCTTCTCACCACAATTGTAAAGAGCGATTATCTGAGTTACCGTAGACTTTGTCTGGCACCAACAATCATGCCACAGTCCAAATCACTGAGATCAAATTTTTTCCCCATTCTGATGGTTGATGTGAACATTTAACTCAAGCTCCTGACCCAAATTTGCATGATTTTATGCACTGCACTGCTGCCACACGATTGGCTGATTACATAATCGTATGAATGATTGTTGGTGCCAGATGGGCTGGTTTGTGTATTTCTGTAACTGCTGATCTCCTGGGATTTTCACACAACAGTCTCTAGAGTTTAATCAGAATGGTGCCAAAAACAAAAAACATCCAGTGAGGGGCAGTTCTGCAGATGGAAATGCCTTTTTATAAGAGAGGACAACAGAGAATGGCCAGACTGGTTCAAACTGACAAAGTCTACGGTAACTCAGATAACCGCTCTGTACAATTGTGGTGAGAAGAATAGCATCTTAGAATGCTATTCTGAGATGCAGGTTGGTGCTGCTTTGGCGGCACGAGGGGGACCTACACAATATTAGGCAGGTGGTTTTAATGTTGAGGCTGATCGGTGTAAACTCCACTTACAATGTGTGCTTAAAAGAAGGATTGTCCTTTTGGGTTGTTTTCTGCAGTGCATTTCACATAATTCTGCCAATCAAGAACTATATGCCAATAAATAACTCTCATTTGTGTGTTCATCATCTCTAGATTATTAATTTAGATCAACATCAATGGCAATAAAAAAACATGGTTAAATGAGCATTGTTGAAAGCAACTTTGTAGAAATGAATGGAGCCGTGTTGATGGACTCTATGCACGGAACATAGCCTATGTATTTCCGGTCAAATCTCAAGGGGCTAACAATTTTCCTGTATCGTTAACGCAAAAGTGTTAAGAGTTGTGGCAAAATACTATTCTTTCTAAAATTAAGAGATTTATCACAACAAATGTGATTTTATTTAGTAAAAGTATAAAAAAGATCTCAGTAATGAGCTCCAAAAGTGTAAATATAAATGATCAGAAGCTTGCAGAGCTGCCGAGCACCGCTATACCGTTGTGTAAGGCATCCTCTGTGTGCAAAGTATTTACATCCAGCGTTTGTACAGTGATTTACAAGTGAGAAATACAGCAACACAAGCAATTCGAGAGCACAAACTATCACCTGAAGATGACGTGAGACAGTTGCTCCATCGCTCAGCTGAGGTTTTAAGGTGCCATCTGCTGGGCAACGATACATCACAGAGAACACTACACACAGTACAGATTTTTTGGTAAATTATTATATTTTCCCCTTGTCAAAGCATGAGATTACACATAAGTAAAGCATAACTGAGAAGGGGAAAAAAATAATTTTAAGAAAGATTCATTCGTTTTTATTCATATGATCTGTAATATCACACCACAATATTCATAAATAAAAATAATGATACAATTACACAATTGGTAACACTTTACAATAAGGTTATTTGTTAACATTAGTTAATATGAATTAACAATGATACTTTTACAGCATTTATTAATCTTAGTTAATGTTAATTTCAACATACTTATAGATTTAAAAAAATCAAAAGTTGTTGTTCACATTAGTTAATGCATTATGAACTAACAATGAACAATTCTATTTTTATATACTAATATTGACACAGATTAATAAATACTGTAAAAAATATATTGTTAATTGTTTGATCATGATACCCAATACATTAATGCATGCTAATGAATTGAACCTTTTTGTAAAGTGTTAACACACAATTCAATCTATATATAGGCTATTGTGTCAAATTACTGCGTCAGTTAACGTAAATTATACTGAAAGTGAAAATTATATTATCCTACAAATAGAATACAATTGACCACTATTGGACAAATTGTATGGTTAAAGTAAGAGTCACTATGTAAAGAAATATAATGTATGATCGTTCACTCTAGTATTTGATGTGAACCTGATGTATCATCAATTGTCATATTATATTAATTTATAATATCACAGGTCTATACCTTATTTAGCAAAATTAATCAAAATAATTACATGTGTAATACAGTCAGAAACAGGGACCTTGCTAAGCCAGTGCTGGTCTATGGCTTGTGAATATTCACCCTCATTGTGATTGAAATAACTTAAAATGCACGTTGTTAAACCCCTTCTTCCTTTTACTGGATGGAGCAACAGCTCAGTGTCTCAATGTGTGATGGATATTGTCCAATGTCATCAGCAGAAACTTGTGTAAATAACGCGTGTGAAAAGTAATTTTCCCCCGAGTCATCTCGCTAGCATTTATTAGTGTACAAAGAATAGTAGTAAGTGTGCCCCCTGAGGCAAAATGCGGAAGTGACCGTGCATAGGACATCAGTCAGACAGTCTAATGGACTCTATTACGTAAGGGTTGTTTCGGCTCATGAATCTCACCTGTGATTGACTGGATGGTCCCTCAATCAGCCCAAAGTAACAAAACACAAAGAATACTGATCCATTTGGACTCAGTATGGGTTTAGCTTGGAAAAATGCGGGGGACAAAAATCACCTTTTTAAAGAGTGAGGGGGACGTGTCCCCCACGGCTGCTATGCCCTTGGTCTTATCAATGCTTTACTAGTCTGCCACTATAATGTAATAAATTTTAATTATCTGAATTATAATTATAATAAAAGTATTTTATTTACAATTATTTAAATATAACTATTTATAATTATTTCATCATTATATATTTAATTATTGTTATTTGAGGGGCTTTCTCAGCAAATATTTATATATGCAATTAATTGCAACTAATATGATTAATTAATTGGCATAACGTAATTAATTCAGTAAAAAAAAATTATCGATTGACAGCTCAAATATTTATATATATTAAAAACACTTCTGGCTGAATCTCATGAAAACTGTTAAGAGCATGTTCGGGTCATATTATATATATTTAATGAGATTCAGCCAGAAGTGTTTTTAGTTGTGCAATCATTAGTAATTGTGTGTAAACCATCTTTGCCTAAGTTTTTGAAAGCTTAAGACATCATTATTATGCAAATAATTCATTCAGATCAAGATGTACTGCAGCTTATTAAATATTTAAATAAGTATGCAAATGAAGATTTTGTTTTGTTCATTCACACAATCGTAGTGAAAGTAACAAAGTATTGCATTGTGATTGCATGTTTTCCCCATGGCTTCATAACTTTGCTATAATAAGACCCAGACAAATGTTGCTGACCATACTAAGAAATCTGTTAAGCTCTGAAAGTAACAAAACACACTGCATCAGGTCAAAACAGGTCTTCCAACTGATTAAATTGACATATTACCTCTAGCTACAGTCAATCACAGAAATGCAATCAATGATGCAATATGTGCATAGCTCAAACTCTGCTATTAGGTTATATTCTCAGCACTAATTAGCACATGTAATTTTTGCACAATATTGCATCTTTAAATGAAAGAAATTGAGGGACAATGTCCATGTATAATGTATAATTTTTGACAATGTCTCTACAAGCTGAATTTAAATTCTAGATATTGACGTACCAACTCTAATGGGTTTTATAAAATTGTATTGCTGTTAGCAGAGATAAGAACAGTACTTATTAAAGAAATAGTTCACCCAAAAATGAAAATTCATCATTCTCTCATCCTCGTGTTGTTCCAAACCTGTATGATTTGAAATGTGAAATGTCCACAGAGGGGCGTCTAAAGCGAGTTGTAAAGTGAGTTGTTTTAAGTTGTAAATCAAGTACTGTAATACAGTGAAGAGTAATGTGTATATTTTATTAACTAATACAGTGAAGAGCAATGTATATTTTATTACCTATACACCCTAAATCAAACACTGACCCTGAACCTAACCATCAGGGGAGTAAAAATGTAATCTTAAAGGAAAATGCAACCCCTGAATTGCGCTCTTCATTGATTACTTAATGATTCCCACGGGAACCCATGTCTTAGGGGTAATGCCACAGGAAAAGGTAAACATATTTGAAATGATGCAAAGATGTCTGATGGGAGGTGCCGCTTTGTCAGTAACTCGGCTGAACTGGGTTGATGTCAGGGTACTGGAACATTAAGAAGCAAAATGTTGACTTCCTGTGTGATCATAGTAAAATCAGTGTTTGCTTTCCGAATATCTGAACTGTTCCTCCCAGTGACTGAAGTTAGAACTACAGTTGTGATGCACTGCACTAGTGCTAGAACTTACTTTCTTTTAATGGATTTGATGTGACAACGTGTGACAGCATGCATGATTTGAAACATTTGAGTAGTAGTTACATTAAGAGTCTTCTAAACAAAACCCTAAACCTAACCATAACATTGCTGAAACCAAAACAGCTTTCTTTTACTTCTTTGCAAATGTAGTTTCTGGAATGTTCTGAAATCGCACTGCGTTTTTCGGAGCAATGACATTCCCCACCATGTGGAATGTTTCTGTGCATGAATGTGGCCTGCATGCACAGGCTGAGAGGTGATTAGAATGACTTGCTTTTGTTTGGAAATAGAGTGTAATAGTCTGGTTTACAAAGTAAAAATCCCATTCATTTTCTCCATAGGTGAATTAATTTTTAACGATAACTTGTAAACTTGTAAAGTCTTCTGAGGTTGTTATTCGATGGTATATGCTTCTGTTGAAGACATCAGTCCACGTTATTTCAACTTCATTTTTGAGAAATTGTGTTTAATAGTGGTATTGCTGGTGAAGAACTACACTACCCATAAACCCTGAGCAGCAAAGACCACCAGTCAGAGAATCATGTCAGAAGAGCTCACTCCCATGATGCACTGTCAGTGACGCAATCGAATCACTCTGCCTACACTTTCAAACTACTTATATATCTATATCTGAATATAGGAAGAACTAATGGAAGCACTAATGAATCATACGCAATTAGACCAGGAATGTGTATTAAGAAAGTAAATGACATCCAATGAATTAGACAAGCACTAATAAATAACACGCAACTAGACCAGGAATGTGCATTAAGAATGTAAATGACTAATGTCATGATTATATTTTAGCAAACAAATTTTATTACTACATTTTAGTGCTTTCCTTGAAAGTAACATAAAAAAAATAAAATAAATAAATAAAAAAAAAAACACCCTAAATGCTGTTGTTATTAATATTAAAATATAAAATAATAAGGGAATTCAATTAAGTTCAATCAAGTTTTCTAAGGTTTGGCCATACATTTTATAAATTCTCAGATATTTGTGCAAATAATCATCGACAAATGGAGACAGAACATTGATATTCTTGAGAATCAGAATAACAGCTGTATGAGGAATCAAATATAGTCAGAATGTTGGCTTGTAAAGGTTCATTGGAGCTTTATGTTATATCTTTTACAAGCACTACAGACCTCGAACATAATGAACAAATCCTTTTAACCCTTGAAGCAGGGACAATAAAAGCAAACTTTTCTGTCCATTCTTCTTTCAAGGTTAGATTTTTATCAGTTTATCTTTTATTGAATAAGACACTAAAGTACATAGACAAGAAAAAAGTCCCGCACAGTGCTGCTACTTGCGAATATACAGTTTAATTAATACAATATTTCATTCATGCCACCTTCATCAGGTAAAGTGAATTACCTGCAAATTTAAAATATAGAGTGGCCAATCAAAAACAGTTACAAACAGTCATGGCCAATGACAATCAGAAAAAGAGTGACAACCTAATATTTATACCATAAATTAGAAAGATAATCAGAGTGGAATACACCTCCTAGTGGACATTCTAAAAAAGACATTAAGTCTGAAAATACCTTGTCGAGTAAACATCAGGGATGCAGGCATGGGCAGGGGCCACCCAAATGTGAGTCTTGCCGACCCAATCAAACATTTTTTCTGATTTATGCATTGGTTAAAAGCAATATGGAGGCAGACTGTGTGTTGCAAACATTGAGGGTGGGCTGTAGCCGCCCCAACCAATAACAAAACAGCACTAGAGATGTGTAGTGTTTTACTATTTTTGACATTGGCCGAAAGCAACAATACACTCAAGAAGCGGCTGCTGCAAACCAGAGAGTCCAAGACGTCACATGAGCGAGGATAGTAATAAGAGGTATTTTTGTGCAATGCATAGGTTTTTAGTGCCCATAAAGAAGCCTGGTGGTGTCTCTAGCATGTGGCTGCTGTTAATGTACAACAGGCTCCCTCTTATCAAATATCTCCTTCTCCCTCCACCTCAGCTCCCCATAATTGCTCTGCAGGTGTTCGTGAAATACTGGACCAGAATTATAAAGTAGAGGTCTGCACGGGATGGATTTTTCAGAACCGTTCCCGCAAGATCCTGTCACGTCCCTGCAAAAAAGATATGTCATATTTTTTATCGTCCGGCCTGCAACTTTCACTTTTTGTCCCGTTCCCGCTCGCAAAAGCCTGCAGGTTTTTCCCATGCACATTTTTCATGTCAAGATGGTACTATGGTTTTGAATGGTTATCATGTTAGACTACATGTCCAAAAAAATTTCTGAAAAGTGATTAGTATAATTGCTTATTAGTATAAACAAAACCAAACTGGCTTTGGCTGAACCAAACAGCTCCTTCAGTTTATGACAGTATTTTATAGCTACAGCTAAAGCTAGCTGCAAGCAGCAATTAGCGGGGCCAAGCACAGGAATGGCAAAAATTTGTGAAAATTGCATTTTTTGTGAAGATTTTAGGCAAACAAGAAATTAATAGAATCATTTGTAATGTAATATACAGGTGCATCTCAATAAATTAGAATGTCGTGGAAAAGTTCATTTATTTCAGTAATTCAACTCAAATTGTGAAACTCGTGTATTAAATAAATTCAATGCACACAGACTGAAGTAGTTTAAGTCTTTGGTTCTTTTAATTGTGATTATGGCTCACATTTAACAAAAACCCACCAATTCACTATCTCAAAAAATTAGAATACATCATAAGACCAATAAAAAAAAAACATTTTAGAGAATTGTTGGCCTTCTGGAAAGTATGTTCATTTACTGTATATGTACTCAATACTTGGTAGGGGCTCCTTTTGCTTTAATTACTGCCTCAATTCGGCGTGGCATGGAGGTGATCAGTTTGTGGCACTGCTGAGGTGGTATGGAAGCCCAGGTTTCTTTGACAGTGGCCTTCAGCTCATCTGCATTTTTTGGTCTCTTGTTTCTCATTTTCCTCTTGACAATACCCCATAGATTCTCTATGGGGTTCAGGTCTGGTGAGTTTGCTGGCCAGTCAAGCACACCAACACCATGGTCATTTAACCAACTTTTGGTGCTTTTGGCAGTGTGGGCAGGTGCCAAATCTTGCTGGAAAATGAAATCAGCATCTTTAAAAAGCTGGTCAGCAGAAGGAAGCCTGAAGTGCTCCAAAATTTCTTGGTAAACGGGTGCAGTGACTTTGGTTTTCAAAAAACACAATGGACCAATACCAGCAGATGACATTGCACCCCAAATCATCACAGACTGTGGAAACTTAACACTGGACTTCAAGCAACTTGGGCTATGAGCTTCTCCACCCTTCCTCCAGACTCTAGGACCTTGGTTTCCAAATGAAATACAAAACTTGCTCTCATCTGAAAAGAGGACTTTGGAACACTGGGCAACAGTCCAGTTCTTCTTCTCCTTAGCCCAGGTAAGACGCTTCTGATGTTGTCTGTGGTTCAGGAGTGGCTTGACAAGAGGAATACGACAACTGTAGCCAAATTCCTTGACATGTCTGTGTGTGGTGGCTCCTGATGCCTTGACCCCAGCCTCAGTCCATTTCTTGTGAAGTTCACCCAGATTCTTGAATTGATTTTGCTTGACAATCATAAGGCTGCGGTTCTCTCGGTTGGTTGTGCATCTTTTTCTTCCACACTTTTTCCTTCCACTCAACTTTCTGTTAACATGCTTGGATACAGCACTCTGTGAACAGCCAGCTTCTTTGGCAATGAATGTTTGTGGCTTACCCTCCTTGTGAAGGCTGTCAATGATTTAGTCTTCTGGACAACTGTCAGATCAGCAGTCTTCCCCATGATTGTGTAGCCTAGTGAACCAAACTGAGAGACCATTTTGAAGGCTCAAGAAACCTTTGCAGGTGTTTTGAGTTGATTAGCTGATTGGCATGTCACCATATTCTAATTTTTTGAGATAGTGAATTGGTGGGTTTTTGTTAAATGTGAGCCAAAATCATCACAATTAAAAGAACCAAAGACTTAAACTACTTCAGTCTGTGTGCACTGAATTTATTTAGAATACTGTATTTTATTAAGTTCTTAAATCTTACTTGTGATTTGACTTTGCTGAAAAGGAATGAGACCGTTTCACCAGTTGCACTGAGACCTCTTGAATGATACCAAAAATGTATGATCAGAAAACCTTTTACATTACAGAACAGGATAAGTCATAACTTAGTTTTTAGTGTCCTTAAGGTGACCTGAGGTGAGAGAGAGAGAGCAGATGTGAGTGTGATTTGCGTTTTATGGTCCCCAATCAGTAGGGTGTGTTTTCTCAGGTGGAGATGCTCCTCTGTGTGAGAGTTTTGTGACGTTGGTTCTCGCAGAATTCTTTGACTTTCCCGGAAGTAGTGCAAACAATTCTGTGTCAGTCTTACAAGGTCTTGAGGTCTCTGCTATTCTGGTGAAACATCTGCGTTGTTTGTGCCCACCCACGAGTCTTTTTCTAATTCACAGGCGGAGCTGTCAGTCAAACCAGATCAAAGGCTCCATGGCCTCTCCAAAATGCGCATTGGCTGTTTCAGTGAATAGATGCAGCCAATGGATCGCTAGTCAAGATTTGATTGACAGATCATGTAGCCATTGGTATGGCATTTCTATGGTTACAGGGGTTGGCCTTGTTCATTCCAGAACAGTGACATCATCCTAGTGTTTGTTAATAATTACTTGAGTAAGAGTAAGAAAGTATCCAATTAAAAGAGTCCTCAAGTACTCAAGTGACTCCACTGACCACATGATATTGATGAAACGCCTAATGTTATCAGAAGAACTACGGCCCCGAATAAACCCCACCTGATCTATATGTATAAGAGATGTTATAACTTTACTCAATCGGCATCAATTTAGCCAAACTTTTTGACAATATTTTAACATCTAGCTGGATCAGGAAAATTGGAAGGTAACTTTTACACTCGCTTGGATCTTTGTCCTTTTTAAATATCAGACTGATCTGGGCTTGTGTCATGGTTGGCGGAAGCTTTCCATTCTTTAATAATTCCATATAAACTTCTAGCAAAAGTGGAGCAAATTTGTAGCATAAGATCTAAAAAATTCAGCAGCAAAGCCATCTGGCCCCAGAGCCTTGCCTGTTGGCAGGGCATTAATTACCTCGTCAAGCTCCTCCAAGGTTATCTCAGAATCAAGAGATTTTTTTTGCTTAGCTATCAGTTTAGGGAGTTCTAATGGTTCCACAAAGTTTCTAATATCTTTATCAGTAGACGAAGATGTGGAACTATAAAGATCAAGATAGAAATCTTTAAAAGCATTATTAATATCAATGGCCGAGGTAAAAATTTTACCACCAGCAGATTTCACTGAGGGAATGGTAGAAAAAGACTCTCACTGCTTATATATATCTAGCCAAAAGCTTCCCTGCTTTGTCCCCCAACTCAAAGTATGACTGTCTTGCCCTGAATAGCAAAAACTCCACCTTTGCGACAAAATAGTATTATATCTGTATTTCAATCAGGTCAATTCTCTGAGGCCATCAGACAACATTCGGCGTTTCAGCTCTGCCTCGGCACTTTTAATATTCCCTTCTAACTCCACGAGTTCTCGTGCTTTGGACTTTTTGATGAATGAGGCATACTGTATGATCCGACCCCTAAGATCCACCTAAAGTGCCTCCCAATCCACGCCCACAGAGGATACTGAGGACCAGTTGGTCTTCATATAGTCACTGATTTCAGCCTTAAACATTTGTTGGAATTCAGGATTTTGCAAAAGGGATACCTTAAAGTGCCAACTATATGATTTCTTTTTCTCCGTATGTGGCAACTCCTCTAAACTCACCAGGGCATGATTTGAGACTAAAATGTTTCCAATTGAGCAATCCACAACAGATGAAATGAGTGACTTAGATATAAAAAAAAATCTATTCTAGAATAGATCTTATGGCCTGATGAAAAAAATGTATAGTCTCTACCAGATGGGTTCAAAAGTCTCCAAATATCTATAAGACCAAGATTTTTACACATCCTGTGAAGCGTCAATGTTGCTCTAGTGGGCTTACACACTTTTGCTTCACTATAATCAAGGGCTGAGTCCATCAAAAGATTAAAGTCTCCTCCCAATATTATATCATGAGGGGTGCCAGCGGCTTGCAACATCCCTTCAAGATCTATAAAAAAGCCCTGATCATCAGTGTTAGGTTAGACCAATGTTAGCCAAAATCAACCTTTGCCCCTGAATTTCTGATAAAACAATGTCTCTTCCTAATTTATCTTTAATCTGTTTGAGACATTTGAACTGTAGATGTTTACTTACCAATGTAATGACTCCCCTGCTCTTACTTGAGCCAGCACTAAAGAAAACATGTCCACCCCATATCTTCCCAAATTTTTCAGCTTCCTGCAGGGAAAGATGTGTTTCTTGAAGAAACACTATATCAAATTTATTTAATTTAAATAAATAAATAACCTTCCTTCTTTTTATGGGGTGCCCCAACCCATTCACATTCCACGTGGAGAGAGATAATCCACTCATATTAACATTTTGCATTTTGATATATTAGAAAAAATAGATTGTGTGTCAAAAACAAGATTATAAAGACCACTTTCCAACATTAGTGCAACAGTCCAACCCCGAAACCTCCCCCCGAACCACACAAACAGAAAAAAAAACATGTGCATTAACCCCACGCAAGACAGCGCCAACTGGCGTCCATCCCTTTAAATTCAAACAGTTCATGTACGCCTACGAGAGCCCCCGCGACAACTTTGCCATCGGATTGCTCCAGTCCGGTGCTTCTATACAAATTTTGTGAGACAGAATTACATAACAGAAGAAAATCTATAAAACAAACTCCAGCCAATAGGCAGAATAAACACAAAGAACATGTAGATTCATCCACATAACTGTCCCGAAGGTGTGTTATTCCACAAAACAAGCTCCAGCCTCTAGCGGAAACAACATACACTCACACAAATAAAAAATAGTATTACATATAATATATATATATAAAACGTTTATGCGTGGTTTTTGAAAAAAAAACTAAACATTTAAGTCACTGAATTAAGGCCATATAACACATACTAGATCTTGTAGCCTAGAGGTTTCGCTACAAAATGATGTGAAAACCATCCTGATCACTCATTCATTCAAAACAATATAGTCATTTAACTTTTGTAAGACACTTTTAGTTTTAGAAAGGCCATATGCGAGGAGGCGTGGATGATCATGAATATTGATGTGATTCACACCTGAGGAGACAAAGACCCCTCCCCTGGGCCTATCAATGAGGAATGTGACTGAGAAAGAATGAATGTGAGGAGACTTAATGATTTAATGTATTGTTTGTAGCTTATTCACAAAATCAAGTTTAAGTTAAAAGAATAATCTGACTATACATTTTCTTAACATAAAGACTTTACTTAAAAAATTTAGACATACACTACGGTTGAAAAGTTTTAGATCTGTAAGATTTTTTAATGTTTTTAAAAGAAGTCTCTTCTGCTTACAAAGGCTGCATTTATTTGATCCAAAATACAGCAAAAACAGTGATATTGTGAAATATTTTTACAGTTTTAAATAACTGTTTTCTATTTGAATATATTGTAAAATGCTATTTATTCCTGTGATCAAAGCTGAATTTTCAGCATCATTACTCCAGTCTTCAGTGTCACATGATCCTTCAGAAATCATTCTAATATGCCGATTTTCTAATATGGGCATATTTACAGTACATTTTACACATTTACACCTGAACAGATATTTGCAAGCACAAACTTTGTTGATGATAATGAGGCAGCATAAACACTAGTTAAAATATAATCTAAACATTCATATTATTTTTATATCATATTACATATCATATTGATATCATTCAGCATACAATTTAAATACCTGCTTTAGCCAAAACAACATTTAAATATAACTAAAACTTGCCTATTAGGACATATTTCAAATTTCAGTACTCTGAATACTGGTTGACAAGTCTGGAAATAGTCCAACAAGTAAAATATGTACATATTTATATAAAATAGCATGTCAACTAATGTAAGTAAAGACTTACTCATCCGAAATTGTATCCTCGGCTGGATCAAGTCGCTCTTCAAACGTTCATCGTCGAAACGTTAATGTGAACTATTCCTCACCTGTGTAGCATGCCATCTTCCAAACGCGCAGGAAAGTGAATGAATCGGATGATGAACTTGATGTTTTTTAAGGCACTGTCGGGGGCATTTACCATTTGTATAGATCACCTCAGCACATTACTGTATGAACAGCGCGCTCTGCTGGTGGGTGTGATCACATTAGTGATAATGAGCTGAGCCAGGAAAAACTGTACATCGCTTTGTTTCCTACAGATTACATTGCAGGAGAATATTGTTTTTACATTTGGATTGTTTTATTTTAAAATAGACATTTTAAGCTTTCTTTAGACATATGTTTCATGTTTGTGTGATAAATATTCGCGGAGTTTCACTTCATTTTTGTGACATGTTTCAGAAAGATGCTCGTGGAGACAGAGACGGCTGAAAGCGCACCCTGTTTGTTTTCTTTATTTTACAAAAGCACAAGGTTTTGTTGTTATTGTGAGTGTACACAAATAAAAGTAGACCCTTTATAGTCTCTAATGATGTCTTATACTTATCTGTATGCCCAAAAATGATGGAGTATTTTAAGTTGTTTCCACTGTTATGAGGAAAAAATCCAGCAGGACGCGCCCGTTGACTCCTGAGGGTTAATGGCATTAAGATGCCTTTATAGTAATACATTGATACATGATTAATCATTTATGCCAACATCACCCAGGGAAAGAGCCGCAGGTGAGCCAAAATTAGGTCTCTAGTCCCAAGCATTCAATAGTAAAGTTGAAAATCTAATTTTCTGGTAAATGCTAAAAAAGGGGAGCACCAGTTAGTGTAAGTTGATCGTAGGTACCATATGCACCAATGGTCTTTAAGATCATTTAGGGGCAGTGGTAACTCAGCGGTTAAGGCTCGGGGTTACTGATCAGAAGGTCAGGGTTCAAGCCCCAGCACCACCAAGATGCCACTGTTGGGCCCTTGAGCAAGGCCCTTGACCCTATCTGCTCCAGGGGCACTGTATCATGGCTGACCCTGCACTCTGACCCCAGCCTAGCTGGGATATGTGAAAAAGAAGAATTTCACTGTATGTGTATAATGTGTGATAAATAAAGAAAATTATTATTAAAAAAAATTATTATAATTATTAATTATAAAAAATTATAATTATAAATTAAGAGTAACTTGGGCTAACAATGCTTTTGGTTAACACAGCCCTGAGTGATTCCATTCATTTAGTTGAATGATATATCAGACTGAATCAACATGCAAGTTTGTGAGTAAGAGTGAATTATGCCATTGCAATAGAGGCGATGCTATAGACTAATTTTTTTTTTTTTTTTGGTTGTATTTTTAGTATTTTTAGTGGAATGAGTGAAAATGACAACAAGAAAGAAGTGTTTTTTGGTATTATTTGGTGGTACATGTTTTTTTTTTTTTTTTTTGTTTTTTTTACATTCAGTTTAGACTGCAAGCTCACAAACACTTTTTATTAGCATGGTCTGAAGATGATCTGAGCAAAATTTTGTGAAAATTTGATTATCGCTGTGGGAGGAGTTTAAAAAAAAGTAGGTTTTCAAGTAAATTAATAAATACCGCAAGTTCTTCCTGTTTCCTCGCACGGCTGTAATCTATCACGAGCATCAATAATGCACTTTGATTAATGGCATTAAGATGCCGTTATAGTATTATGCCGACATCACCCAAGGAAAGATCCTCAGATGAGCCGAAACTGCACACACTCCCTTCCATTTTTAAGCAGGCACTCAGTGTTAATTCGGACAGACATGAAACAATAACTAAAGCGCTTGATGTTCATGTGGGATTTCCATGTATGATTAAAATACTCAAGCAGCATTATCACAACATCCCTTCTCGTATGCATTCTAATAGCAAGGTTATTCCTTCTATAGTGATGTACAGCTTCCGAATATTGAATATGTTGAGATGAGTTTGAAGTGCACTTTATGTTGATGCATGTAGCGTATTAGTACAGGTATTAAGTTAAAATGTTGATTTAGTAATTAGAGAAAATGTTTTTTTTTTTTTTTTTTTTTAGTTAAGGACCCTAACAAAAATTAACCATGGTTTTACTATAGTAATATTGTAGTAACCATGACTGTTGTCACCATGGTTTTCTGAGCAGAAATAATTTTTTTATATACAGTTAACCATGGTTTTAAAACAGTAATACTGTAGTTTCTATATACTAACCATAATTTTACTATATATAGTAACCATCACAGTAACCATGTTTATATTGTGGTTACTATGATTTTACTACAAATGCCATGGTTAAACTATGGTTACTGTTGTAAAACAATGATTGTTATTTAAGGGCATACCTGTTGAAGTGTTTACCAAATAGATTATTCTTTGGATTTGGCAGGAATTTTTTTTTTTTTAACAAAGCAAATACTGAACCATTCCAAAACCGTGACCCTTAAACTGTAATACAAACCAAACAATGAGAAATTTGAATCGTTATACCCCTATGACACATACAGTGTTTCATAATGATACGCCAATGCGTTTGTAAAATACAGCATTTTACAACAAAATTCAAAATGGCCAACACCCAAAATGGCCGACCTAGGCAAAATTGGTATCGTTCGACACGGTATGCCCCACAGAATCTAAAGAGTCCAGTTTCATGGGGGCCTGGGTAGCTCAGTGGTAAAGACACTGGCTACCACCCCTGGAGTTCGCTAGTTCGAATCCCAAGGCGTGATGAGTGACTCCAGCCAGGTCTCCTAAGCAACCAAATTGGCCCGGTTGCTAGGGAGGGTAGAGTCACATGGGGTAACCTCCTCGTGGTCGCTATAATGTGGTTCGTTCTCGATGGAGTGCGTGGTGAGCATGGATGGTGTGAAGCCTCCACACGCGCTATGTCTCCGTGGCAACGCGCTCAACAAGCCACATGATAAGATGCACGGGTTGACGGTCTCAGATGCAGAGGCAGCTGGGATTCGTCCTCCGCCACTGAATTGAGGCGAATCACTATGCGCCACAAGGACTTAAAAGCACATTGGGAATTGGGCATTCCAAACTGGAAGAAAAAGGGGAAAAAATCCACACACACACAAATAAAAATCCATTTTAGGACAAACCATTCAGAAGTTATAAGTAAAAATAATACCATTTCTTTTTTTATATCTCGTAATTAGTAGGTGGCGCTGTGCCAAAACTGCTCAAGTACCCTCAGGCCATAGTTGTCATACACACACCATGTTTGGTCTGAATACGCTAAAGCGTTGTGGAGATATAGGCTAACAATTGATTTGGTGTGCTCGTCATAAAAATTCTTCAAGTTATTCGAACGGTTTGGTCTTTCAAAAATCTTTGAACAAATTTTTGTCGGCATGGTCTAAAGTTGATCTGAGCCAAATTTGGTGAAAACTGGACCGTCTAGGAGGAGTTAAAAAAAGTAGGTTTTCAATTGACAAATGTGGTATCGTTAAACTTGTCTTGACCCTAGGAATCTATCAAGACCAGTGTCATAACAATAGGCTAACATTTTTTTTAAAGTTATTAGCATTTTTATATATTTCATTATGTTTTTTGACCACAAGGTCGAAGGCTGTCCTGAAACTTGTTGACATCGTGCTGATGACACATACCGAGTTTCGTAACGATACACCAATGCGTTTATAAATCAAGTTTCGTGATTTTAGGACAAACCGTTCAGAAGTAATTAGCCAAAATAGCCATTTTATATCTCCTGACCCGTAGGGGGCACTGCACCGGTACGCTCCAGGTCACCTCAGGGCATGATGGCTATGACACTTACCAAGTTTCGTCACAATCTGTCAAAGCATTGTAGAGATACAGCCTCAAATTAAATTTTGCGCGTTCTTTGTTGAATTTGTTGAAGCGCCATTCAAAAACGGTTTGGTCTATCAAAATTCTTTTAATTAATTTTTGTCCTGAGTGTCTCCAGATGACGCATGTAAATTTTTGTGCAAATCAGAAAAATCTAATCAAAATCTAGTTAGGCAGAAATTGAAACCATGGTATGCTTTTGACTCGGCATGAGCTCAGGAATTTTGTCTCTAGGACTTACAGTTCAAAAGTTATTAGCATAAACATGAGTGAAACTTTGAACTGTTGGTGGTGTTAGAGGGTTTGAGATAAATACTCCAAATTTGCTATGGTAGCACTTCAGACTATCCTCTATCTGTGTGCAAACTTTCCCGCAAACGGTTCTATGGGCCCCCATAGGAACCATACACAGAATAATAATAATAATAAATATAACTGCAAGCAGCAATTATCGGGCTTCAAGCACCGTAGAGCCTTTAAGCCCATGTTCTGGACTATATTAGGCATTTCTCAAACATTATGCAACAAAGACAATGCACAAATTGCATATAAAATGTCAACTCAATTGGAATAGCGGGAACGTTGTTACATCCACTTTAATTTTTGTCATTGTTATAGTGCCACCAAGTGGCCGAGCCCCATTTCTTTGTATATTTGTCCTCAGAATGAGCCCTTACATAAGTGTGCCAAATTTCATGACAATATCTCATTCAGTTTAAGAGTTATAGCTATTTAAATAGCAGTGGCTAAGTCAACTACTTATATTTTGCATGCCGTCAACACGAGTTTCCTTCCGATCGACCTTTGTTAACATTGTCTAATAGCTGCTGAAAGCTGACTGGCTGATGGCAGCCATGTTTTTAAACATACACAAATGTCCTCATAAATATCGATGGCACCTGAGACAAAGACACTGCATGCAAAGATTGAAGTCAGTCGGACCAACGGTTCCATAGTTACAGCCATTTTCATGTTTTTCCCTGTTATAGCACCACCAAGTGGCAAAACTGCACACATTTTTTATACCTCCTCAGATAGAGCCCATATATAAGTATTTCAAGTTTAGTGAAGATATCTCATTTCATTCAAGAGTTATAGCCATTTACGTAAAAGTGGCCATGTCTACTTCCTGTGTTTTCAAGTATCATAGCTAATGTGAATCGAAAGTTCAAACTTTTTTTAATAATTATTGATAATGAGACTCCATAGAATCGTTTGACATTGGTTTGGTCCCAATCAGACGAATGGCCTAGGACAAGTTCACAAAAGTAGGTTTTTAACCTAATCTCAAATATTTAATGAACGGTTTGATGGACACCAATGGTTCTTGAGGCAAAGTTGTTCAAAATGAGAAGAGCTATCATATGATATGAATTACTTGTGTTTTTTAAAAAAACTGCATTATAATGGTAGACAACCGTTAACACGCACAAAAATCATGATAGCGCCACACAGTGGCCGATTTTTTTTAAACTTTGCTAAGACCTCTTAGGCCAAGAGTCAAATATGTCCAAAGAGTTTCGTTCCTATCGACTTTTGTTAACCTTGTCTAATAGCTGCTGAAAGCTGATTGGCCGATGGCGGCCATGTTTTTAAACTTACACAAATGTCCTCATAGATATTGATGGCACCTGAGACAAAGATACTGCATGCAAAGATTGAAGTCAATTGGACCAACGGTTCCATAGTTACAGCCATTTTCATGTTTTTCCCTGTTATAGCGCCACCAAGTGCAAAACTGCGCAGATTTTTGGTGCGTCCTCAGATAGAGCCCATACATAAGTATTTCAAGTTTAGTGAAGATATCTCATTTCATTCAAGAGTTATAGCCATTACGTAAAAGTGACCATGCCTACTTCCTGTGTTTTCATGTATCGTAGCTAATGTGAATCGAAAGTTCAAACTTTTTTTTAATAATTATTGATAATGAGACTCCATAGAATCATTTGGCATTGATTTGGTCCCAATCAGACGAACGGCTTAGGACTAGTTCGCAAAAGTAGGTTTTGCAAAACATCCAAGATGGCGGAAAGTTATTCATGCCGGAAATAAAATTGGACACATACATTCTGTTTGTCTTGAGCCACAGATTCTGTTGATATAAGAGTCTGTGACAAAAGGTTAAAAAGTTATGGCCATTTTCTAAAAGTTTTTGTTTTGCTCACTATAGTGCCACCATCTGTTTCATGTCCAAGTTTCATGTCTCTACGCCTTATGGTTTGGGCTCCACGATCAGTTTTAAGGCAGAAAAATAATAATAATAAATAAAAAAAATCTGAGCAAAAACAATAGGGTTTCTAGCACTTCATGCTTGGAAAACCTAAAAAGAACACTAACAAACACAATAGGTGCCTACGCACCTTTGGTGCTTGGCCCTTAATTATTCAATCTGTCTGCACTGCAAGTATGCAGTGTCAGAAATGCAGTAGCAATCAAGTATTATTCTTTTGATGAACTTACAACAAAATACATGGAGTTGAATTTTTATCTGACCTGTTACTCGTATGAGGTAATGGCACTTCGATGTTCCATGGCGAATTCCAAACTGCATTTATTGCTTCCTTGAAGGGCTCTGCTGCGGGAGGGGATGACACTCGAAAGCTCGTTCAAAATGAAAGTGAGAAAATGAATCTTTTCTCGAAGGGCCCTTCCACAAGACTGTTAGCGAAGGGTACATTCATACAGTAATGCCATGTTTCTTTTAGAGTACCCACTTCAAGGGCTTTGCACTTCGGAGAGAGTAGGGCATAGTGAGGATCACTTGTGATTAGAATCTGCCCCTGATCTGCTGTAGCGTGTACTGTTAAAGACACCTGTGCTTCATTTTCTTGCAGCATCTGGCCCAATCAGACACACAATTATTCATTATTTAATGAATAATCCAACAGACATCTCAAGACCGTAACAAGCAAAGGTCCGAGTAGGCCCAAGCAGACTCCGAGATGTCTGCTTTCCCACTGATCATTATCAGCTTTTTCTCCCACTTTGCTGACACTGGTCCAGCAACTTTTGGACCTCAGAGACATTCCAGGTGGGGGAAGGTAGCCACATGCAAAAGCAAAGGAATGTGGGGAAAGTTACTCACTCCATTCCCCCATAGGAAAGACACATAAAGCCCATAAAACAGACTTTTCTTCAGTAATTTATAGACAAACTGTTCTATAAATGAACATGCATATCCCCAGGACATTGTGTGTATGATTATTACTGTCTCGTATAGTGTCTTTTGTACTGTATACTGTTTTATGTATGCTTTATGACAGAACCACTAGATAATGTAAAATTATTGGTATCATGCTTCCTATCAAATTAATCCTTGTGTGACTCTCTGCACATTGGTGTATCTCAACGCCATATAGCATGCATTGTATGCTGTTATATTAATCAGAGCACAAAGGGGCACAAACTGCCAGCTTACTCCAATCATGCAAATGAGTCTGCTGGAAAATTACACCTTTCTCATTGGTCAAGCCAAACTTGAGAGGAGTGACCTCCCTCTGGAGTTAAAGGGCACTGTCGGAGTGACCTTCCTCTCTTCTCTCTCCTCTCTTTTTCTCTCTCTCTCTCTCCCGACTGCGAGGTCGTGGGCCGGCAGGCCTCAAACACATCAAGCCATGTGTAACTTCCTTGACCATAATGGAGTCAAACTAACACCGCAAGTTCATTATCATTTCTTCATTCAACATGAAAGAAACTGATTGCAACTTCAACACCATCGACTCAAGGAACCATCAAGACTTTCTCCTGAGACTGCATTCCGGCACTCTCTCAACAGCCAAGGCATTGCAGTTATTGTACAATTAACTAACTAAACAGAGCTGGACGAACAGATTAATTGATTGTAATGTTAATTCAGCTACATCAAGTTAATTCTATTAACGGATCCAAATATTTATAATTAATTATAAGGAGTTATGATTAATTATTCATATTTGCCTTTTAAAGATAATTTGACTGGTATATTTTGATAAATAATCTCATCCCTGTTTTTAAAAGATTTTGCTTCAAAGCTGTACCTAAATATGTGTAATGTTATTTTCAATAAGCCATGAGAATAATATTACTCCAATAAGAGAATTCATCATAATTCCCTATTAAAGCTAATTCCTTACAATAGAAATTGTGAGCGGATACAACGAGACGTTGTATTACGATTTTAATGGTGGAGAATTTTATTCAGACAAATAATCTAGTTAATTGTCATTTATCTAATTTATAATGGTTGTCAAATACAACTAATTCCATTATAAATTTCCTTACATAATAATGGAGAATAAGGACAGTTTAATTTAATTCCTAGCACACACATACTGTTTCCCTAAATATAATGGTGGAGGTACACAGGCACTTTAACCCATCCTGTGTACATTTATACTACCAAATTCGCTACATACTTTACGTCCGCTATTTACAAAGAAATCTCATAATAACACATTATTACTGTTGTTGTGAGATTATTACGAGATTTTAATTTTGTTTTAACTATTTTAATTTAATAATTTTAATTTCTCCCCTTTATCTGGATGACCAAAGGGGCACCTTTAGATTTGTGAATTGCGCCCCTGCTACGCCCCTTCTGTGCATGTCACCGCTGTATTTTATTTCTTAGTAATGGAGGTGTTATACCAAGGATAAGGTTGTCAGGGCCCACCTCAATATTATGATTATATGCAATGTTTATCAGTTTATTTATTTCAATATATTTTTTATATGGGAAATAAGTGTAAAATATAGTTATATTGGGCCTTATGATCATAACCTTCTGAGACCCCCGCGTGACCGCTGAGTGCATTTTCCATTTCCCTTTTTGATTTGTAACTAGTAGCACCTAATAAACAAGCAAAAAAAAAATTCTAGACAGCGGGACTAAGTTGTGAAATTCAAGTTTTTTAGTGCGGGGGGGATTTTAGTCCACTGTCATCTCCACTGTTTTGAGCGTGTTCAGCTCTAGGTTGTTATGACCTCTATCTGTATGCAGACTCATCACCGTCGCGGATTAGGCCAATGACCGTGGTGTTGTCTGCAAACTTCAGGAGCTTGACAGAGGGATCCTTTGCAGTGTAGTCATTTGTGTACAGGGAGAAGAGCAGTGGAGAGAGAATGCATCCTTGAGGAGCATCAGTCCTAATAGTGAGGGTCCCGGATGTGATTTTCCCTAGTCTCACTAGCTGCCGCCTATCTATCAGAAAGCTATTGATCCACCGACAGATTGTGGTTGGCATGGAGAGCTGTGTCAGTTTGGTTAAGAGAAGATCAGGCATGATTGTATTGAAGGCTGAACTGAAGTCCACAAATAGGATCCTTGCATAAGTCCCAGGTCTGTTGAGGTGTTGCAGGATATAATGCAGTCTCATGTTGACAGCATCATCCACAGACCTGTTTGCTCAGTAAGCAAACTGAAGGGGATCTAGCAGGGGTCCAGTAATGTCCTTCAGGAATGGCCAAAACGGGTCTCTCAAAAGACTTCATGACCACAGACGTGAGAGCGAGAGGATTTTGGGTTTTTGTGGGGACCGGAATTATGGTGGAGCGTTTGAAGCAGTAGGGAACTTCACACTGCTCCAATGATCTATTAACTGGGCAACTGTCCACTGTCCATATGATTGTCTATATGATTGTTATGTTACTGTTCTTTATTGTGAAGCGTCCTTGAGCTCTGGAAATGTGCTATATAAATTAAACATATTATTATTATTATTATTATTATTAAAGATCTGTGTGAGGATTGGGGCTAGTTGGTCAGCGCAGACTTTCAGACAGGCAGGTGAGACACCGTCTGGGCCTGAAGCGTTCCTAGTCTTTTGTTTCCGGAAGACCCGACACACATCCTCCTCACTAGTGGTCGACTGATCTGGTTTTTTTTAATGGACGATGCCGATATCCAGAGAGCAGGGTGGCCAATAGGCCGATACAATGCTGATATACAACACAATTTAATATAGTATATAACATAAACATAAAGTTGCTAAAAAATAATAAACTCTTCTTGGGCGGTTTGTTCAGGAGCGGGTTTGGTTATTAGAAATAATTAATAATTATTTATTTAACACAAGAGGGAGAGAGACAGACAGACAGAAACACCCACAAACAAGACCAACAGACAGAAAGTTCAGCCTGGACTGTGACATTAAGTCTATGTCACCACCTCTAGATGGCACCTTTTCAATGACAATGAATTGTAAAGTAGAAACATAATGGTTAAACATATTACAGTGAACCGCAACTGGATAATTAATATCTGTTCATCTAATAGAACTTTTATGTTCACTAATGCGTTGTTTACTTTGTCTAGACATTTTTCCTACATACCCTAGACCACAAGGGCAAAAAATCAAGTAAACCACATGCATTGAGGTACAAGTGATAACACTGGAGTTTGAGAATCGTTTCCTAGTGCAGATGGCAGAAGTGATTGGTTTAATATGGTGTCAGATTAATATCACCTGGGGCCTCATGTATAAAACTTGGCATAGATTTCATCCTAAAAGTGTGCGTAAGCACAAAAGTTTTCGGATTTATAAAACCGTTCGTATGCCATAACCTGCGCAATGTTCACTTTATAAATCTCAATTATCGAAATATTGTGCGCAGGTGCACATGCTTTCAGTCCCTGAAATAACCATATATGGAGTTTTAGACACCCTTTTTTGAAATATTCATGATCTTACTGTATATTTATTGACCAGTAATTTTCAATAGATCTGTTGGGTTAGATATTGGAGGAACAAAAACACAAAGCAAAAAAGAGGAACTTCTCCGACTGTGAGAAGGAATTTCTGCTGTCTGAGGTTGGCTATCTGCAGGAATTTCCAATAAATGAAAAACCATGGAGTGGGAGCAGGTAATGGAAGCAGTTAATGCCCCGTATGGTCCAAGAAACTGAAAAAAATAAAATAAATGGTCGGATTTAAAGATTGTTGTAAAAAAATAAAAATAAATCTCTGTGAATAAACGCAGTGTTGGTATCAGAATATGTGAGCTGATCGAGGAGTGGAGCGGCATGATTTTGCCTGGAGCGAGGAGTGGGTTTTTAAAAAATAGGAGCGTCATTGTTTTCTCTCGCTCCAAGAGCGCACCACTAATGCTCCATCACAGGCAAAACACCTGTTAATGGACCTTAATGCAATAATTCACCATGTGTTAAGCAGTGTTAAACACTATTGGCATGAAGGAAAGATGGAATTTCTGATATAACCAGAAAGAATGTGATATAAAAAAAAAATACTAATTTAAATCTAGTGGCACTTGCAAATGTTAGACCTCCAGCACGAAGGTTACTTTCGCTTTGTTTTCATGCTCCCTATTATTGAGTTAAGCTTGCGGTAAAGCTTGACTTAACTACATGCTTGTGTCTCGTCTCTTTATTCTTATGTCAACTGGCATATAGTGAAAATTAATGATAGGATGGCGAACACGAGTGGGGAGGTGATTGCCACGATCAAAGGTTTGTTGTGAAATCCTAAAAAACGTGTCCAAAAAACACGATGATAATCCATTCACATGTGGAGAGAAAATCTAAAGGTCAGTAATACATACGTATATCCCCTATTAAATATTTTGAATAATCATATCAACATTTTAATCTAATGCATCTCAATCTTAACTGTAGGCTATTATGTCCCGCATTAAATAGAATTGAACTTTTAACGACGTAAAACACCAACTGAACTAACATGTTAATATTGCGTAGTCTGACTTTAATCGACTGCCATCTAAATTTTTTTTATTGCTGCTAATTTATGTGTTATACATTTGCAGATGAAGAAGCTCAGCAAATGCGAATAGAGGAAGATTTAAAATCTTCAAACTTCAAAAATTCAAACGCTAGTATTTCTAAAAGTGAACTCTGCATTAGACATATAGTTTTGTCAGTCTTATCTAGTTTTGATTAAAAAAAAGTGTAGAACATTCTGAGATTTTTTTTTTTTATGTGTGTTTTTTTTCACAGAATTATAGGGCAAGATTAATTAAAAGAAGTGCAATAATAGAGAATAATAGGCAATAATTAGGCAATAATACAAAAGCCTAATAATGTTTTTTTTTTTTTTTTTTTTTGGGTAATTTATTAATTTGATTTAATGAAAAAAAATTGTTTGGCAATTTCTATTCAAAATGTAATGTTTTTATTTATTTATTTTTTATTTTTTTGCATCTAGCAATTTATTTAATTGATCAAACCCAGAAAATGCTGTCGATATGTTTCAAAAGTAAGCTATAAAAATTATATAATTTAGTCTCGGGCTAATGTTAGTGTTCTAATAAAGCACATTGTAGCTTCTCTTCTTGTATTGCGTATTTATTTTTCATTTAATACACCTTCTGCATGGAACGTTGTGATATTAAAAAAAAAGCATACTGAAATAACTTTACAGTGGAAAGGTAGTTAGGTGCTAATTTTGCCATGGAGCGAACACTGAGCGGGGTTTCTCTAATCCAGGAGCGCGGAGCGAGCGAGGAGCGGGAAATGGACAACCCGGAGTGGAGCTGGAGCGGAGTGATTAAAGAATGCTTTGAGCGAGGAGGGGAAATTGTTGTCACTCCACTCTACTCACGTACTCCGGTTGGTATGACTGGTGGTGGTCAGGGAACCACTGACCTCTCTCCCTTTGACATGAGGGTGGCTACGATCATTGGTGAGACTGGAATAAGTGGCTTCGTTTTGGAGTTCAAGGCTGATACAGACATGATTGCCATTTTGAAAGCTGGTAAGTTCTTGATTTTATTAACTGTAGAATGCTATTTGTCCATTCTAAATGTAGCTTTATTTAAAGCAGACTTTTAGAATAAAGCACTGTAATTTTTGGTGACTCCTTTAGTATTGTAGTATCGACTTGGGCTGTTGATTGAGAGACTTAGACCATTTGATACTTAGAAATAATAATTTTACAAATTCATTTATTGATCATTGAAAAATGATAAGAAAATATTTGTAATTTAAAATTACAGTCCAAAGAAAACGAAAAGGTACTTAAAACATCTAAGTGGTAAATATACAATATGTAGGCTAGATAGATAGATAACCACCTCCTTAATCCGGACAATTTAATGTTTTTATTGTAAAGGATTTACACAAATTAGTAATTCTGGGATGCCTGGGAGTCCAGTATGTGGTCAAAGCGGGGAAGATGAAGAATGTGCATCCAATGCTCCTCCACCATCATTCTTTGCTCCACCACCACCATCCTGTGTGCATCCACCACCATCCAGAGCGTCGCCACCGCCAGCCAATACTCCACCACCACCATCCTGTGCGTGTCCACCGCCATCCTGTGCACCCTCACCACCGCCATCCAATACACCCCCATCCTCCGTACCACAACCAAGTGCTGGCTTGTCAAGATGCGTAATGACCATTGCCGTCAATGCTGGCTGTGAGGAATTGAAAGAAATAAAAAGCATATTATCAGAAATATGTTTTTCACTTAAAGAACTTAAAGAAAAAAAAAGACTGAATTAATCCACTTACCGTTTCCAGTTACATTCCACTTATTACATTTAAACGCAGCTGTATTGCCCTAGCATTGTTGATTGCATTTGGAGGGCCAGGGTCAGGATCTACATTGCAATCAGTGTCGGGGTTCAGTAATACAGGTAGCTCACGTTTTTGTGTGATGTTGTGCAGCACTGCACAAGCCACCACAATATGGCATACCTTTGAAGGGCTGTACAGTTCTGTGCCGCCAGACCTGTCCAAGCAGCTCCAACATCATTTCAAGAGCCCAATAGTGCGTTCGACCACTGAATGTGTCTGGCAATGTTTATCATTGTAGCGCCTTTCTTGCTCAGTCTGTGGTCTGGTTAGTGGAGTAAGCAGCCAGGTTCTGAGTGGGTAACCACTGTCTCCTGAGAGGTACAACATTTAAAAGTAGGCGTTTTAAAAGAAAAAGTTACGTGATTACACACAATGACATACACCATCCATCATGAACAGCACCAGTTTGTAGTCTGTTCCCTACACTGCTGTTGGATAAAATGTAGGAATCATGGGTTGACCCAGGCTTTCTCGCCACTACATTTGTCAGAGACAAGTGCACCTCAAGATGATCTGCACGTTCACTGAGTGGAAATGTTTTCAGTTAACAAAAGCAAATTCAGTCTCAGATGGTGCCTTTATTGCAACATGAGTGCAATCAATAGCACCGATTACATTAGGAAAACCGGCGATTGCTGCAAATTGCGTTTTGATGTTAGCCTGTTCAGCTTGTGCATAAGAAAAACGGATGTATCGGGGTGCCTTCCTTACTATGGCATCCCACACTGTGATATCCCTGATCGGCCTGCCAACTCCTACTGAAAAGTACCAGTGGCCAAGTGGCCTAATGTCATCAGTACTTGCAAGGGAACAGGTAGAGCGTGATTTCTCCGTAAGGGTCTCTCCAATACTGGCTGTAATTCAGAACACAATTCCAAGAGTATGGCCCTTGGGAATCGAAATCATCTAATGAGCCAGTCATCATCATGAGGTAAGAAATCCTCACAGTCCCCGAAAACACGCTCTCCGCACTATGCCATTGGCAAAGTCCTCTAATAGAGCTAGCACATCCATTGTCATGATGTCCTAAAATACAACACACACCCCTTTTTATAGTGGATTCATTGAAGTATGTAAATTAATACAAAGTATTTGCACCTGAATGAATATGAAATATAAATTGATTAACTACATCTCTGATTGAGGCAGTTTCATTACAAAGGTGGTGTAATAGCCTAAATTATACGTCAAGCCCCAGATCTTGAATTTGAAAAACCCTGAGTGATCTTGAAAAACGACTGAGTGAAATGGGATGTTATTGAAAATTTTTGCTGTTAATTTTAAATATTTGAAAATAGTTTGTGTGAATTCACCTAATAGAAATTCAGGTTGTGAAATTCAAGCTTTAATTATTCAAGTGGTGGATTTCAGGTTGTAAAATTCAGGTCTCGGTATTCAGGTTGTTGAATATAAGTTATAATATAATTATATATATACACAGTTGAAGTCAGAAGTTTACATACACTTAGGTTGAAGTCATTAAAACTAATTCTTTAACCACTCCACAGATTTCATATTAGCAAACTATGTTTCTGTCATTTAGGACATCTTCTTTGTGCATGACACGAGTAATTTTTCCAACAATTGTTCACTTTTAATTGACTATATCACAATTCCAGTGGGTCAGAAGTTTACATACACTAAGTTAACTGTGACTTTAAGCAGCTTGGAAAATTCCACAAAATGATGTCAAGCCTTTTGACAATTAGCCAACTAGCTTCTAAAGGACACCTCCTTACTGAAATATATATATATATATATATATATATATATATATATATATATATATATATATAGATATATATATATATTCTCAACATTGAACTCAAGATGGCGCCGAGTATGGCTGCTGCGTTTTGAGCTCCCACACAACATTGTAGTTTTTTGTTTGTTTTGATTACAGTTCTTATGTTTTTTGTCTTGGATGTTGTCTGCCTTATTGTCTACGACAGACAAACACTTTTGGACATTGGTTCTGCAATTACACACCGTAAACCGGACTTCAAATTCCTAAATGCCGACCTGCTGTTTACAAACACTGCAGCGGAGCTCTTTGTCTGGGCAGCCCGGCCACGGAAACGCAGAAGGAAAAGGGGAAATAGAGCCGGCGTTCTCATCAGAGAAAGACGTCGCACAAATCGACCCCCGCTACCCAGTATTCTACTGGCAAATGTTCAGTCTCTGGACAACAAGCTCTGTGAGCTGAGAGCGCAGATTTCTTTCCAAAGAGAGATGAGGGACTGCTGCATTATCTGCCTAACAGAAACTTGGATGTCTGCAGAGATTCCAGACTCAGCCAATGAACCCGCTGGGTTCTCCATGCACCGAGCGGACAGAGCGAAAGACCTCTCAGGTAAAAGCAGAGGTGGTGGTATATGTTTTATGATCAACAAATCCTGGTGTGATCAGAGGGACGTACATTCTATCAAGTCTTTCTGCTCTCCTGATCTGGAATTTCTCATGCTTCTGTGTCGACCATTCTGGCTACTGAGGGAATTCACAGCGGTCATTATCACAGCTGTGTACATCCTGCCACAAGCCGACACAGACCGGGCACTCAAGGAACTGTGTGGGAATATAAGCAAGCAGGAAAACACACACCCTGAGGCCGCATTCATTGTGAACAGGGAATTTAACAAAGCCAATCTCAAATCAATCGCACCAAAATACCACCAACATATCAGTTTCAACACACGAGGGGACCGGGTTTTGGACCATTGCTACTCTCCCTTCTGGGATGGCTACAAATCCCTCCCCCGCCCACCATTTGGCAAATCGGACCACTCTTCTGTTCTACTTCTGCCCGCTTACTGGCAGAAACTGAAATAAGAAGCACCCACCCTCAGAACGATCCAGTGCTGGTCGGACCAGTCAGATTCTACGCTACAAGACTGTTTTGATCACAGGGACAGGGAGATGTTCCGGTCCGCCTCTGATGACGACATCGAGCTTTACGCTGATAGCGTAACCTGTTTCATCAGAAAGTGTGTAGAGGATGTTGTTCCGACCAAAACAATACGGACCTACCCCAACCAGAAACCTTGGATTAATAGCGATGTTCACGTGGCACTTGATCCGTGGACCTCCGCTTTTAATTCCAGGAACATGGAGGAGCATAAACAAGCCTGTTATGCCCTCCGCAAAACTATCAGAGCAGCAAAACGCCAGTACAGGAACAAGATTGAAGAACAGTTTAACACCACCAACTCTAGAAGCATGTGGCAGGGAATTAATATCATTATAGACTTTAAAGGGAATAAAAACTCCGCCGTGAACACCGCTGCCTCTCTCCCGGATGAGCTAAATACTTTTTATGCTCATTTCGAGGGAAATAACACCGCCCTTGCAGAGAGAGCTCTCGCGGCCGAAGCTACAGAGGTTAGTTCACTCTCCGTCTCTGTAGCGGATGTAACCCGATGCTTCCAATGGGTGAATATCCATAAAGCCACGGGTCCAGACGGCATTTCGGGCCACGTCATCAGTGTGTGTGCGAACCAACTGGCTGGTGTTTTTACGGACATTTTCAACCTTTACCTCTCCTTGTCTGTGGTCCCCACATGCTTCAAAACATCTACCATTGTGCCTGTACCAAAGCAATCCAAAATCACTTGCATAAATGACTGGTGTCCTGTTGCTCTGACCCCCATCATCAGCAAATGCTTTGAGAGACTAATCAGAGATTACATCAACTCTGTGCTGCCTCCCTCACTGGACCCATTGCAGTTTGCTTACCGCAACAACCGCTCCACTGATGATGCCATTGCATCTACACTACACACTGCTCTCTCTCACCTGGAAAAAAGGAACACTTATGTGAGAATGCTGTTTGTAGACTACAGCTCAGCATTCAACACCATAGTGCCCACCAAGCTTGATGAGAAACTCCGGGCTCTGGGCTTAAACAGCTCGCTGTGCAGCTGGATCCTGCACTTCCTGTCAGCAGATGCCAGGTGGTTAGAATGGGCAGTAACATCTCCTCATCACTGACCCTCAACACTGGAGCCCCACAGGGCTGTGTTCTCAGCCCACTCCTGTATTCCCTGTACACACATGGCTATGTGGCAACACATAGCTCCAATGCCATCATTAAGTTTGCTGATGATAGGACGGTGGTAGGTCTGATCACTGACAATGATGAAACAGAGAGGCTACAGAGAGGAGATGCACACTCTGACACGCTGGTGTCAGGAGCACAACCTCTCCCTCAATGTCAGCAAGACAAAGGAGCTTGTGGTGGACTTCAGGACAAGAGAAAGAGAACACAGCCCCATCACCATTAATGGAGCACCAGTGGAGAGAGTCAGCAGCTTCAAGTTCCTCAGTGTCCACATCACTGAGGAACTCGCATGGTCTGTCCACACTGAGGCCATTGTGAAGAAGGCTCATCAGCGCCTCTTCTTCCTGAGATGGCTGAGGAAGTTTGTAATGAACCGCCACATCCTCACACTGTTCTACTCCAGCACTGTAGAGACAATCCTGACTGGCTGCATCTCCGCCTGGTACGGCAATAGCACCACCCACAACCGCAAAGCACTGCAAAGTGTGGTGCGAACTGCCAGACACATCATCAGAGGTGAGCTTCCCTCCCTCCAGGACATATATACCAGGCAGTGTGTGAAAAAAGCTCGGAAGATCATCAGAGACTCCAGCCACCCGAGCCATGGGCTGCTCTCACTGCTACCATCAGGCAGGCGGTATCGCAGCATCAGGACCTGCACCAGCCAACTTCATGACAGCTTCTTCCCCCAAGCAATCAGACTTTTGAACTCTTGATCTCTCACGATCAATATACATCAGCACTGCACTTTATTAATCTTATTATCTCACACTGGACTGTCATAAATTATATTCTCTCTTAACAACACACTGGCAACTGACTATCAACCGACAGCCTGAATGTCAATACAGTACAATACAACCTACTGTACATTTTATATATACTATATATACTATTTTTTTTATTGTATAATGTGTATTCTATATTGTGTGTATTGTATACTGTACATCATATGTTATTATTTGTATATTGTGTTGTGTGTAATTATGTGTATATTAGATTTTAAATTGTGTTGTGTAAATCTGATGTTTATTGTAAATTGGTATGTCACATGACTGCTATGTTGCTCGGAACTGCACCCAAGAATTTCACACACTATTGCACTTGTGTATATGGTTGTGTGACAATAAAAGTTATTTGATTTGAGATATATATATATATATATAAGTAGTATCACACGAGCAAGAGTGCAATATGGTCCTACATCAGCACTGCTGTGGTTCGGCCACAGGCACGAGGCCACAGGCTGAGTACCATAGGTAATCACAGGAGTGCTGATTTAGGGCCATATCACATGATTGCGAGTGTAATATTGCTTATATACAACAGTTCAGTGAACAAGTAAATGTATAACAATTAGGAAAAACTGACTACGATCATAAAAAATGCATTTGTGCATGGAACTACTTTCTTACACGACGGATCAGAATCTTCCGTTGCTGGTTCAAATCAAATGATGCATTAGTAATTCAAAAATGTCACTTTAGAACTAGTATCTGTAACGTTCTGTAACGTCTGTAACAATGTGGCTGGCACTGGCAATGACAAAGACGATGACAATGGTGTAAAGAACCCAAGTGCAAATTTATTCCAACGTGTATCCAAAAACCCTAACTACAAACATGAAGCAAACATAATAATAATAATACATTTTATTTATAGGCGCCTTTCATGACACTCAAAGTCACCTTACAAACAGAACACAAAAAAGTCATCCTTGAAAGCATTAACAATAACAACATTAAGCAAACAATACTATGATATACAATAAAACATTGGAAGATACAAAGGATGAACTCAGTGCATGCAGAGTCATAAAAAAGCCTGTTTAAAAAGGTGAATTTTAAGACGAGATTAAAAAGTGTGAAGACTTTCACTGTTATGAATGTCCAGAGGAAGGGAATTCCATAAGTGAGGGGCAGTATAACTAAAGGCTCTAGACCCCATAGTGTTCAGACGAATATGTGGTATGACTTGAAGAGTTGACGAGGAAGATCTGAGGGTACGAGTAGGCATATAGATATGAAAAAGATCAGAGAAGTATGAAGGCGTAAGATTATTTAAGGCCTTGTAGGTAAGAAGCAAGATTTTGAAATCAATTCGGTACTTAACCGGAAGCCAATGCAAATGTTGAAGAACAAGTGAAATGTGTTCAATAGAGGAGGTTCTAGAAATGATTCGTGCAGCTGAGTTCTGGACCAGCTGAAGTTTATGAAGAAATAGCTGGTTAATTTTCACTGTTTCGCCGCACCCAGAGCCTCAGAGTGAAAGTTCAGAGTTAATAAATCCAGGCAGACCGGTGACCCCAGGAAGCACCAAACCTCCCGATATCAAGCAGGCAAGTCACCTTATAATATCATCCAGTATCAGATTGCTCATCATAGATAAGAACAACTAAAACACAGTTTAAGAGCATCCTAAAAAAAACATGTCTCAACATATATAAAACAGCAAACAACTGTAGGTTCTACTGGTTGTTTAGATCAGTGTTACTATCAGAAATAATTAATTATTTATTTAGTTATTAATTAATATTTAAATTAATAATAGAATCTAACTCATTAAAGCCTCATACGGGGCACCAGTAAATGTAGTGCGCTACGTTCAGGAGCGGGTTTGGTTATTAGCAGTAATTAATAATTATCAAAGATAATTATAAATTATTAAAATCAATAGAACATTTATTTGAATCAATGTTAGCTCTTTTAATCCTTCACATCAACAATCAAAGATAACCATCAAATTCAATAGAATATTAATTATTATCAAAGATAATCATTAATTATTAAAATCAATGGAACATTGATTAGAATTAACACTAGCTTATTGATCCTTCAGATTCAACAATCATCAAAGATAATTATCAATTATCAAAATCAATAGGATATTAATAAGGATTAATATCGCCGGGGCACCACCCTGGAATTAGGGACTAATAACCAGACAGTATAACAGTCTCAATATTAGATTTTTCTTAAGAGAACATCGACATTCAAAAGGAAACAATGAAGGCTTGAATACGAGCACTGACATCTCCTGCCAGCATTTGACACAGGTGTATGCAAAACAAACCAAAACACTTCTCTTTGAAATATAACAAATTTATTTATGCAGTAGTATCAATTAATAATCAATACAATGCAGTCGATAAACTTCCAATTTACAACTACAAATTAAACAGTGACATGATTAGATATGGTAACCAAAATAATCCTATAACACATGAGAGGAAGGTGTGTGTGTAAGGAGTGATGCACACAAAATGGCGGATGTGACTCTCATGGAGAGTACGTCACACGAGATTTCCGTCCAGAGAATATGGCCGCGAATGTGGGCGGAGGGAAGCCGGTTAATGGCGTCTGCCCGTTTACCGCATGTCTCCGCTTGTACGATAACTTAAGGACAAAGCTGAGCTTTATCAGGAAGTTATCTACTAGCCAAAAGTGTGTGCGAGAATGGGTCGCATGTGTGTGTGGTTAGTACGAGAGAGAGAGAATAAAGTGGTGGCACCAAAGCCGGTTTTGCGATCGTGGGAGAGAAAGCATCTGTTAGTTTATCACTCAGAGACACGGTGGATGGCTTGTAAACCATCCTGCTGTCCTTGGTTCTTTAATGGATAAACTCAGTGTGCAATGGCGGAAATACACAACAGTCCAATGTGGTTGGACTACAACACCGCAGATCTCATTCGTGATAACAGTACATTACAGTAATACCTTGAGTATTATTAGCAGCAATGAGCAGACTTGGCAGTCCATAAACTGTACAAGCAATAACCTTGATACACAAGAATAACACACTATAATATTCTATCTCTGCCCAGACGTAAACCTCTTACTTGAATTGCATGAGGACGCAGGTAGAATGTGTGTTCATCCGTCCTTTAACTCTGACTCAGTTCCTCGAGGCTCGGGTGATTGACGGGAGGCCGTTTCCTCACTCTGTCGGGGGCGTTACGATTCTCGGTGGGCTGGCGGAGAAATCAGCGTCGTCGACTTGATTGAAGAGGGAAGAGAAATCTTTTTCTCTTCACTTCTGCAGGCAAATGGATGAAGATGCGGATTGCTCGGCGGTCTCCTTCAGATCCGTTAGAGTGTTTGGTGGAACACAGAGTAATCTCAACTCATCCAGCGAGATGGAGATTGTATGGCCACAGTTTCAAGTCGGATGTTACTTCCTTGTGCCACGAGGCTACACCTGAGAGCAGCAATGAGCTGCGTCTACACACGGCGAGCAAAGTTGCTGGAAGCAATGCCCAGATGGATCTCAGGGGTATTTTTACTCCTGATGACGTCATGGTTGAGGGGCATTCTGTCGTGTGCCTCATCCAATAGGAGTTGAGAGTTTGATCCTTTAGTGAGCAAGGCTTCATGGGATTTGTAGTCTGTTTTGGACTCCCTTTGTTTGATTTTGGCATGGTTTTTATCAGTTAGAGTTATGACTTTGTTTGTGGGCCTCAGTCAGGTCTTACGACTGTGTTAGGCCTGCCTTTGTCTTCTATCTGAATACATGAGGCCCAACACAGTTGGCAGCCAGTTGCACCAGCGTTCACCCCAGCATATTCAAGGGTGACACCAGGGAACTTGGTACCCAGAGAATATCAGAAGACTCGAAGGGCCAGGGTGGAGCCAGAGGCAGGGAGGACCAAGGCAGCACTGGAGGCTCGGAGGAGCAAGGCAGAGCTGGGGGATCAGAAGACTGAGGCGGAGCCAGTGGGGGTGAGGACCAAGGCGGAGCCATAGGGATGGAGGTCCCCGGTGGAGCTGAAGGATCGAAGAGATGAGGCATAGCCAGAGGATCAGAGAGCCAAGGTGGACCCAGGTGACCGACAGACCAAGGAGGAGCTGGAGGGATGAGGGACCCCGGTAAAGCCAACAGGCTAAAGGACCGCAGTGGAGCCGAGGTGATGTCGAGTGATCGAAAGGCCAAGGCGGAGTCCAGGGCTCGGAGGGTCTAGGTGGGGTCAGAGGGTCGAAAGTTCCCTTGCCCGATCAGGAGAACTAAGAGTGGGCACAAGGGCGGGAAACAATTCCAGCTCAAATAGGCCAGTGAAAGATGGCTCTGGAACGAACGTGGCCTGCAACGCTGGTTCGTTGGCCAGAGTTGAGCCTGAGACCATGCATGGAGCAGACTGAAGCTTGGCTGTGACATGGCATGGAGCACACTGAGGTGTGGCTGTGACTTGGCATGGAGCAGACTCAGGCATTGCTATGATGTGGCATGGAGCAGGATCAGGCGTGGCTGTGACGTGGCATGGAGCAGGCTCAGGCGTGGCTGTGACGTGGCATGGAGCAGGCTCAGGTGTGGCTGTGACGTGGCATGGAGCAGGCTCAGGTGTGGCTGTAACATGGCATGGAGCAGGCTCAGGCGTGGCTGTGACGTGGCATGGAGCAGGCTGAGGCATTGTTGTGATGTGGCATGGAGTAGGCTGAGGCATTGCTGTGACGTGGCATGGAGCAGGCTGAGGCATTGCTGTGACGTGGCATGGAGCAGGCTGAGGCATTGCTGTGACATGGCTTGGGGCAGACTCAGGGTCCGGGGCAAAAGATGGTGCTAGCTCAGCGACCATGACGAGGAACTCTGGCTCGGTGGCCATGACGTGGAACTCTGGCTCGGCGGCCATGACGTGGAACTCTGGCTCGGCGGCCATGACGAGGAACTCTGGCTCGGCATCCGCCTCCCCCACAGTGAATGTAGAACCAATAATCTGCAGGGCAAGGTCGATATACTGAGCCAGGCTGTGGGTACTCTGACCGCCTGGCATCAGAGAAGAGATTGGCTCATTCAGTCATTTTGGTCGGTCAGGTATTCTGTAATGTTCTGTAACGTCTGTAACGATGTGGCTGGCACTGGCAATGTCAAAGATGACGACGATGGTGTAAAGAACCCAAGTGCAAATTTATTCCAACGTGTATCCAAAAACCCTAACTACAAATATGAAGCAAACATAAACATGAACTTGACTTGACATAAACTTGACTTGACATAAACTTAAAACTCACAACCAAAGTTACATTCAACAAACAATACCTGACAATGGACAATGGAAAACATGAGGCTTAAATACATAGACAAGGGTAACAAGACAAACAAGTTAACCAATGAAAAGACAGAACTGATAACAAGATAACTAGACAATAATCCAATGAAAACAAGACACATGAACATGGAGGGAAACATGAAATCACATGACCAGGGGACCACATGACATGAAACAGGAACTAGATTTTCAAAATAAAAGACATGAAAAACATGAACCAACAGAATAAACATGACAGTATCGCGACTTGGGCTGTTTCTAACAAGTTATTGGAGAAATGTGGAGATGGAATTGTTGTATATTAACATACAAATGGAAAGATATTCACAAATAGAATGTTGGTTCACAAATAAATTGAATGAGATCCAAAAATAAATGTAAGGAGTTTCACAAAAATGAAATGAATTCACAAATAAAAATAATGAGATTTACAAATATATGTTAGGTGTTTCATAAAAATAAAGTGAATTCACAAATAAATAAAATGAGATTTGCTAAGGAAAAAAAAATATTTACAAATATATTTTTTGCTTAGAAACGCAACACTGTCCAGCTATAATTTGTGAATCGCATGCATTTATTTGTGGATCGCTTCCTGTGCATTTGCGGATTGCTACACGCATTTGTCGATTTTGAAACAAATCTAGCATCAGGATGTGCAATCAAATCTACAAATAGGTGGACTCCACCCATCAGACGATCAGATAACAGCCACATTACTCGGACCAATCGTAGCACTTTCTATCTTCAATCAATTATGCTTCGTTTTACTATCAGGTTGGGACCAGAGTCACAGTGCTCTCATAAGCATGGAATCAAGCACATACAGATAAGCTCCAAGGCCGTAAACCTTTAAAGAAATGGACGTCATCAGAGAAAAACTGCGACTTAAGGTTTGTATCATTTTCTCTTGGTTATAAACATGTGTAGTGTCTTGTTAAATGTCGACAGATGAAAACTGCCCATTTGTAGAGTGTCCTGATCATTAGCTTTATAGCTAACCTGGCTGACTGTATGAGTCTGCTATTTTAATTTTACCAAGTTTCTTGACTGAAATGTGTCGTCAAATCCTTTACTCTTAATGTTACATGGCAGATCCAAACAGATACTAGACTACAAAAGATCAGTAGTATAGATAGTGTCTTTATAAAACATTAATCATATGAGATGATCTTAGGAGCACAAACCATAAAATAATACCCTATATTAAACAGTGTACAAAATCTGATATGCCAATAATATGGTTTGACATTATGTTAATGTATATAATAAAACCGAGTCATATGACGCCATGTGAGGATTTGACGTGTGAACGGCAAACTCTGTGCACTTTGCTAGTTTTAACACTATTAATGTCATAAACCAGTGAGATTCGATACACCCTGTTCCATAACCGTTCTAGGAAGACAATATGTTAAAGAATTCAAAATACTCGGGCTATTGTTGGAATTCCTGAAGCCGAAGAAGGTCGGGATATTTCAAAATTCCTGGACGGGCTCCTTTGAGGGAGACAGGCCCCAATCAATTCTGGCCAAATTTCTGAGATCACCCGATAAAGATCTCATGTTATGTGAGGCGAGGTGTAAAGGAAGACTTTCTTGGAAAAACCACAGCTTTTTCTTGTTCCCAGACTTTGCGAATTCGACAAAAGAGAAATGTGATCGATTCAAGGAATGCAAGAAACTCTTACATCAATGAAAGGTTGCTTTTGCATTGATGCTTCCGGCCAAATTGAGAACAGATGCTGAAGATGGCGGTAAAACATTCACATGCCCACAGCAAGCATTGTCCTTCATAAAGTCAGTGGAGTAAGTTATTTTGTGGTACTCACGTTGCAGCCGAGTGGACCGACTCACTGAACATTGACTTGACTGTCTGAGGAACTGAGCGCCTTTTTTGTTTCTTTTTGTGCTGGTTCCGCCTAGCAGCTAGAGTTTGTTTTGTGGAATAACACTCCTTCAGGACAGTGTTGTGGATGAATCTGCACACTCTTTGTGCTTATGCCTCCTACTGGCTGGAGTTTGTTTTGTGGAGTATTTCTTGAAATACATTGGAATGATTTGGTCATTTGTTGCAATCATGTAGCAGTCGAATGGGCTGGCTCAATGAACATTCATTTGACTGTCAGAGGAAAATGAGCGGCTTTTTTGTCAAAGTTGTAGCGGGGGCTCTCGTAGGTGTACATGGACTGTTTGAGTTGTCATGCGTGGGGTGAATGCACACATTTGTATTTTTTCTGTTTGTTTGGTTCTGGGGGACGTTGATTGTTGCTCTAATGTTGGAATGTGGTCATTATAATTTTATTTTTGACACAATCTATTTTTTCTCATATGTCAAAATGTCAAACGTTAATATCAGTGGATTGTCTCTCTCCACGTTGAAAGTGAATGGGTTGGGGCACCCCATAAAAAGAAGGAAGGTTATTTCTCTTCTTAAGCGTAAGGAATATGATATAGTGTTTCTTCAAGAAACGCATCTTTTGGGGGCCTGGGTAGCTCAGAGAGTATTGACGCTGACTACCACCCCTGGAGTCGCGAGTTCGAATCCAGGGCATGCTGAGTGACTCCAGCCAGGTCTCCTAAGCAACCAAATTGGCCCGGTTGCTAGGGAGGGTAGAGTCACATGGGGTAACCTCTTCATGGTCGCTATAATGTGTGGTTCTCACTCTCGGTGGGGCACGTGGCGAGTTGAGCGTGGATGCCGTGGAGAATAGCGTGGGCCTCCACATGCGCTACATCTCTGCAGTAACGTGCTCAACAAGCCACGTGATAAGATGAGTGGATTGACAGTCTCAGACATGGAGGCAACTGAGATTCGTCCTCCACCACCCGATTGAGGTGAGTCACTACGCCACCACGAGGATTTAGAACACATTGGGAATTGGGCATTCCAATTATGAGAACGGGAGAAAATCAAAAAAGAAAAAAGAAACACATCTTTCCCAGCAGGAAGCTGAAAAATTTGGGAAGATTTGGGGTGGACATGTTTTCTTTAGTGCTGGCTCAAGTAAGAGCAGGGGAGTCATTACACTGATAAGTAAGCATCTACAGTTCAAATGTCTCAAACAGATTAAAGATAAATTAGGAAGAGTCATTATTGTTTAAGCAGAAATTCAGGGGCAAAGTCTTATTTTGGTGAATATTTATACACCTAATATTGATGATCTTTTTATAGATCTTGAAGGGATGTCGCAAGCTGCTGGCACCCCTCATGATATAATATTGGGAGGAGACTTTAATCTTTTGATGGACTCAGTCCTTGATCATAGTGAAGCAAGTGTGCAAGCCCCCTAGAGCAACATTGATGCTTCACCAGATGTGTAAAAATCTTGGTCTTACAGATATTTGGAAACTTTTGAACCCATCAGGTAGGGACTATACATTTTTTTTCATCAGTCCATAAGATTTACTCTAGAATAGATTATTTTTTTAAATATCTAAGTCCTTCATTTCATCTGTTGTTGATTGCTCAACTGGAAACATTTTAGTCTCAGATCACGCCCTGGTGTGTTTAGAGGTGTTGCCACATACAGAGAAAAAATAAATCATATAGTTGGCGCTTTAATGTATCGCTTTTGCAAAATCCTTAATTCAAACAAATGCTAAAGGCTGAAATCAATGTTTATATGGAGACCAACTAGCCCTCAGTTTCCTCTGTGGGCATGGCTTGGGAGGAACTTAAGGTGGTTCTTAGGGGACGGTTCATATAGTATGCCTCATTCACCAAAAAATCTAAAGCACAAGAACTCGTGGTATTGGAGCTGAGCTGAAGCGCCGAATGTCGTCTAATGGCCTCAGAGAATTGACCTGATTGAAATACAGATATAATACTATTTTGTTGAGGAAGGTGGAGATTTGGCTATTTAGGGCAAGAGTCTTTGATACTTTGAGTTGGGGGACAAAGCAGAGAAGCTTTTGGCTAGATATATAAAACAGAGAGAGTCTTTTTCTACCATTCCCTCAGTGAATTCTGCTGGTGGTGAAATATTTACCTTGGCCATTGATATTAATAATGCTTTTAAAGAATTCTATCTTGATCTCTATTGTTCCACGTCTTCGTCTACTGATGAAGATATTAGAGACTTTGTGGAACCATTAGAACTTCCTAAACTGACGACTGAGCAAAAAAATTCTCTTGATTCTGAGATAACCTTGGCAAGGTAATTAAGGCCTTGCCATAGGCAAGGCTCCACGGCCAGATGGCTAGATGTTAAAATATTGTCAAAAATGTTATGACATCTCATAAATATTGATCAGGTGGGGTTTATATGGGGTCATAGCTCTTCTGATAACATTAGGCATTTCATCAATATCATGTGGTCAGTGGCAAATGATCAGACCCTGGTCGCTGCCATCTCACTTGATGCCGAAAAGGTATTTGATATGGTAGAATGGGATTATCTTTTTAAGATTTTGGAAATATACGGGTTCGGGAATACTTTTATTTGATGGATTAGGTTACTTTATAGACACCCGGTAGCGGCGGTACAAACAAATGGATTCATTTCATATTATATTACTCTGGATAGGGGCACCCGGCAGGGTTGCCCTCTTTCCCCATTATTGTTCTGTCTTGCCCTGGAACCATTAGCACTTTAAAAAGGAGGATAATTTTCCAGGGGTGGTGGTGGGAGGTGTGGCACATAAACTTTTGCTTTACGCAGATAATATCTTATTATTCGTTTCCAACCCTACTAGATCTATGCCTTGCCTCCACAGATTTATTAATTCCTTTTCTAAGTTCTCAGGATACAGAGTCAACTGGTCTAAATCCGAAGCTTTGGCTCTGACTGCGTACTGCCCAATAACGGCTTTTCAGCCGGGTGCATTTCAGTGGCCCAAACAGGGCATTAAGCATTTGGGCATTTTATTCCCAGCAAATTTGTGTGATTTAGTTAGTCAATTTTGACCTTTATTAATTTTTTTTCGAGCGATGTGGACAGGTGGGCTTCATTACATTTATCTATGATTGGGAATGTTAATGTTATTAAAATGAATTGTATTCCAAAATTCAACTACCTGCTACAGTCTCTCCCTGTAGATGTCACTGTGGCAGCGGGGGCGTGGTCAAGCATCTCTCTGGAGAGAGAGAAAGCGGTAAGGGCGCTTACACCTGAGTTAAATTATGTCTAACACCTGTCTCTAATTTCAGTGAGCACGGGGAGAGTGGCATAAAGAGAGCCACACCACAGGTAGAGGAGGGAGAGCCTGGGCATCAGAAACCCGATTGTGGAGCGAAAATGTTATTGCAAAGTTGAGAGTTTTGTTTTGTGAACTAGTTTGTGTATTTTTAGACTGACTCATTGAACGACAGAAAAGCCCTGTGAGTGTGTATCTGCCACAAAGAGGAAAATAAAAACATTTACCTGAACCAGGAAATCTGCTTCTCGCCTCCTCCTTCCACTGAGAAGTATTACACTGGTGCCGAAACCCGGTTGAAGATGGATGGAAGTCGCCCCGTAGAGTCCTCCCAGTTGGCGGAGATCCTCCAAGCCCTCGCTGGCCTACATCAGAGCCAGCAAACACTGCTTGAGCTCCGACAAGATCAAGATCGCCGGTTTTTCTAGCTCCTACGCGCTCAAGCCGAGGACCGGCAGGCGATCCGGAGCCTCCTCAGCCAGGAGGCGTCCCCAGCCGCGACCCCGGACACTCACATGCCGTTATCCCCGCCCGCATTACGGAAAATGGGGGCGGCGGACGACCCCGAGGCCTTCCTGGATTTGTTTGAGTGGACCGCCGAGATCTGGGGCTGGCCGCTCGGCCAATGGGCGGCCCGACTTATCCCACTGTTGTCCGGGGAAGCCCAGCTCACGGCTCAACAACTGCCAGCGATGAGCCTCCTGGCCTACGGAGATTTAAAGAGAGCCATCCTGCAACGGGTTGGTCACACTCCGGTGGAAAGTCGTCAACTCTTCCGGTGCTTGAAGTTGGAGAGCTCCGACCACCCGTTTGCCTTCGCCCAGTGGCTCCGTGACGCCTGCCGAAGATGGTTGCTAGTGGGGGACCGCGACGTCGACGGAATTACCGACCAGGTGGTACTGGAGCAATTAACACATCGACTGCCAAAAGGGACAGCGGAGTGGGTCCAGTGCCACCGCCTGGCGTCACTGGAGGAAGCCGTCCGGCTTGTGGAGGACCACATGGCGGCGATCCCGAGGGCGGAAGAGCTCTCCTACACTCTCTCTCGTCCCTCTGTCTCATCCCCCTCCCCTCTCTCCTCTCGTTCTGCTCTCTCTCCAGGTCCCGTTCCTGCCCCACGCAGATGAGGAGGACTTCAGCCCCTGAGACCAGTTCCCCGGGTGTGGGAGGCGACATCTTCCCCTATCCCAATGCCCCGCCGCTCTCCCCCTCCAGCAAGTTGATAGCATAGTAAAGTCCTTCATTTGGAGGAAATGAAGGAAATGAAGGACGCCTGCGCCCTGCACGCCATGGCTCTCCTGCAAGTCCGCCAAGGCGCTAAAGGAACTGCACGAGGGTAGTTCCGCCTTGGGATTGATGCAGGAACTGCGCTCGGTGACCGACCTCACTCTCTGAGCGACGGAGGTCACGGCGCGGTCTCTCGGGCGGACGATGTCCACATTAGTGGTCCAGGAGCGCCACCTTTGCCTCAACCTGGTCGAGATGGTGAGCTGACAGGACACGATTCCTTGCTGCCCCCATCTCCCAGGCTGGCCTATTCGGTGACACCGTCAAGGACTTTGCCCAGCGGTTCTCGACGGTGGAGCAATAGACGGAGGTTATCCGGCATATCCTGCCCCGGTACGGCTCAAGATCCCGCACCCTGTTTACTTGTCACCAAGGGCGTCCCCCTGTGGTGACTGTACCGGCTCCGCCGCAGCCCGCCCCTTCGGCCTGGTCCCGGCATGGAGCCCACAGCAGGAAGCAGACGCTACCCATCTCATGGCCGCCCAGAACCCATGAAAGGCTTCAAGGCGCCCTTGAGATGGGCAACCCAGGGATGACGAAATCCGCTGCTCTGGAGCTGTTAAGCAGACTTTTCCATCTTTTTGTTACCTTTGCAATTAATTGCGCTGTATGCCCAGGTGGCTGCAGTACTCAAGAGTTCAGCAAGAACGGTTCCCTTGTTCTCTGGGTCACGTATCTGGTGTGCATGGCCATCATCACGACCACCGTCCACCACTCTATTTGGCAGGTTTGGCGCTCCAGCGGCGGTCTCCCGCCCCTGAGTGCCCAGCTGTGGCACAGATCTGCCCCCAATGTGACAGTCTCCACGGGTCACAAGGACAGGCCTCTTCCTCCCCCATCCCAGGCTGTTCCGGGGGTTGTCACAAGGAGCCAGGTAAGTGCTTCGATGTCCTTAGACTCAGCATGGCCACGACATGGTGTGGTGCCTCGAGCTCCGCCCCGCTGCGAGGCCCCACCTGCCGGTGCGTCCGACAATGTTGTCCCTTTGGTCCCCCTTGCGCGGAACTTGGACGCATGGCTTGCGCTTTCCAATCCGTCGCAATGGCTGGTCCGGACCGTCCGACTCAGCTATGCGATTCAGTTCGCCAGGCATCCGCCCAGGTTCAGTGGTGTCCACTTCACCTTGGTGAAGGACGAAAACACTGCTACCTTGCACAGAGATTGCTACCCTCCTACAGAAGGGCGCGATAGAACCTGTCTCTCTGGCCGTGATGAAGAAGGGATTTACAGCTCCTACATCATCGTACCAAAAAAAGGCGGTGGGTTGCGGCCAATCTTGGACCTGTGAGTACTGAACCGGACTTTACACAGACTCCCGTTCAAGATGCAGACGCAAAAACGCATTCTGGCGAGCGTCCAGCATCAAGATTGGTTCGCGGTGGTAGACCTGAAGGACGCGTACTTCCACGTCTCGATCCTTCCTCGACACATACCCTTACTGCGGTTTGCATTCGAGGGTCAGGCATATCAGTACAAAGTCCTCCCTTTCGGCCTGTCCCTGTCTCCTCGCATCTTCACGAAGGTCGCAGAGGCAGCCCTTGCCCCGCTAAGGGAGGTGGGCATTCGCATTCTCAACTATCTCAATGACTGGCTAATCTTAGCTCACTCTCGGGACATGTTGTGCGCACACAGAGGCTTGGTGCACTCACACCTCAGCCGACTTGGGCTTCGGGTCAACTGGGAAAAGAGCAAGCTCCTCCCGGATCAGAGCATCTCTTTTCTCGGTTTGGAGTTGGACTCAGTCTCTTTGACAGCGTGCCTCACGAATGAGTGTGCCCAGTCAGTGTTGGTCTGTTTGAAGGCATTCAAACAGAAAACAGCGATTCCACTGAACCTTTTTCAGAGGCTCCTGGGGTATATGGCATCCTCAGCGGTGGCCACTCCACTCGGGTTGATGCATATGAGACCGCTTCGAGTGGGCATGGCGTTGCGGGACACATCGCGTGGTCATCACGCCGGTATGTCACCGTCTTTTCAGTCCTTGGACCGACCTCTCGTTTCTACGGGCAGGTGCTCCCCTAGAACTGGTCTCCAGGCACGTCGTGTTCATGACGGATGCCTCCAAAACGGGCTGGGGCGCTGTTTGCAATGGGCACGCATCTGCCGGTTTGTGGACAGGCCCGCAACTGCATTGGCACATCAACTGCCTCGAGATGTTGGCAATTCTGCTCGCCCTGCAGAGGTTTCGGCCGTTGATCCAGGGCAAGCATGTGTTAGTTCAGACAGACAACACGGCAACGGTAGCATATGTCAACCACCAAGGCAGTCTGCGCTCTCGTTGTATTTCACAACTCGCCCGCTGTCTCCTCCTCTGGAGTCAGCAACACTTCAAGTCACTGCGAGCCACTCACATCCCGGGCAACCTCAACACTACAGCAGACATGCTGTCATGACAGGTTACCCTCAGGTGGTCCAGCTGATTTGGAGTCAATTCGGACAGGCACAGGTGCACCTGTTCGCCTCCCAAGAATACTCCCCACTGCCCGCTCTGGTACGCCCTGACCGAGGCCCCACTAGGCATAAACATGCTGGCACATATTTGGCCCCCTGGCATGCGCAAATATGCGTTTCCCCCAGTGAGCCTATTTGCACAGACCCTGTGCAAGGTCAGGGAGGATGAGGAGCAGGTCATCCTGGTAGCACCCTACTGGCCCAGACATGGTTCTCGGACCTCACGCTCCTTGCGACAGCCCCCCCCCCCGGTGAATTCCCCTGAGGAAAGACCTTCTTTCTCAGGGATGGGGCACCATCTGGCACCTGCGACCAGACCTCGGGAATCTCCATGTCTGGCCCCTGGACCTGCGGTGGTAGACACGATCACTCAGGCTAGGGCCTCCTCTAAGAGGCGCCTGTATGCCTTTCAGTGGCATCTGTTCGCTAAGTGGTGTTCTTCCCGATGGGAAGACCTCCAGAGATGCGCAGTCGGATCAGTGCTTTCCTTCCTGTAGGAGAGGTTGGAAGGGAGGCTGTCCCCTTCCATCTTGAAGGTGTACCACGACGCAGTCAACGGTAAGTCCTTAGGGAAGCACGACCTGATCATTAGGTTCCTTAGAGGCGCCAAGAGGCTGAATCCCTCCAGACCGCGCCTCGTTCCCTCATCGGCCCTCTCTGTAGTTCTTCAGGGTCTACAGAGAGCCCCCTTTGAGTCTTTGCAGTCAGCCGAGCTTAAGGCACTCTCCTTGAAGTCTGCCCTCCTGACTGTGCTCACTTCAATCAAGAGGGTAGGAGACCTGCAAGCGTTCTCTGTCAGCGAAATGTGCCTGTAGTTCGGTCTGGGCTACTCTCATGTGATTCTGAGACCCTGACCGGGTTATGTGCCCAAGGTTCCCACGACCCCTTTTAGGGACCAGGTGGTGAACCTGCAAGCGCTGCCCCAGGAGGAGGCAGACCCAGCCCTGTCATTGCTGTGTCTGGTGCGCGCTTTACGCATCTATTTGGATCGCACGCAGAGCTTTAGGATCTCTGAGCAGCTCTTTGTCTGCTCTGGTGCACAGTGGAAAGGAAGCACTGTCTCCGAGCAGAGGATCGCCCACTGGCTCATTGACGCCATAACTATGGCATATCACGTCCCGGACATGCCGCCCCCTGGTAGGGCTACGAGCCCATTCTACCAGGGGTGTAACAGCCTCCTGGGTCCTGGCCAGGGGTGCCTCTCCAACAGACATTTACAGAGCAGCAGGCTGGGCAACACCCAACACCTTTGCAAGGTTCTACAACCTCCAGGTGGAATCGGTTTCGTCCCAGGTAGTGGCATGCAATACAAGCGCATAAGCCCGGGATAGCTGGCCGGGTGTATCGCTTGCCCATAGCACCTTCCACCTCCTTTTGAGCAGAAGACGTGCACCATTAATTCCCAGTAGTGTTCACAAACTTTGTTTCCTGGTTGACTTCCTCCAAGCCCTGTGGCAGTTGAGTTTTCGGAGAGACTCGCTGCCGGCCCAGTACATGTGCTAACTAAGAGTCCTGTTCTGGGGTAGGTGCTCCGCATGTGGCAGTTCCCTGTAAGGCTAACCCCATGCGATATATATCTTCCGCTAATTCGTTTCCCTGCTGGCAAACTGTGTCTTCCTTGGGCAGAGTCCCTCTGCCCCAGTCTCCATGTTTGTAATAACTCCTCCCCCATTGGGTAGGATCTACCTTGAAGGCTCTACACATGGTTGGAAAGACCATGTGACGTATTTTTCCACTTAAATATCCCCCCCTCTCTTTGGGCGAGGTGTGGTCTCTGTGGTGTCTTCCCCTTGGGAGGGACACCCCCCGACTAGACCTGGTGGCCCAGTCAGATAATCCCCCTTCTTTTTTAGGGAATGGAAAAAAGAAGGGGAAAAGAGGCCATGACTGGGTTAGCCTGTCTCTATCTTTTGGGTAGTCGACTTGTCCCCAAAGGGCCGTTTGACACACATAACTATGTTGGGGGAGCTTACGTGTCGACCTGGTGTGCTGGCTATGAGGCACACAGTAGTCTGCCCACCACACACCGCCAGTTCACGTAACACAGTTCAGCCAATTGTGCCATTTCGTATAGGGACCCCTAGTGTCACTACATCGACACAACATCGAGTGAGTGACAGATAGGGAATGTCATGGTTACTTGTGTAACCTCAGGGAACGAGACGTTGTGTCCCTCCTGCCACAATGCTGGACTGCCCGCTGAAATGGCCGGACCTTATATCGGCTCCTCAGCATAAAACCTGAATGAGTGGTTGCATCCCAAGAGTGACCCCTAGTGTCACTACATCAACACAACGTCTCGTTCCCTCCATCAGGGAACGGAGGTTACACAAGTAACCATGACTGTAACTCCTCTCCCAACATTCCCCCTAAATAATTTTTTTGGGGGGGCTAACCCTCTCCAAGCTCCGGTGGTCGATTCCCAACTGCGGTCAGTGGCAACGACCACGAAAGTCACACCACCGTTACAACTTACTAAGTTGAATAATTTTAAACCATGACTTGCACTATACATAATTAAGTAACATTGACATTATATTCATGATGTTAGCCAGAGGGGAACTGGCCCCACAGTGAGGCTGGTTTCTCCCAAGTTTATTTTTCTCCATTAAGTTATCTTCTGGAGTTTTGTGTTCCTTGTCACAGTCACCTTCGGCTTGCTCACTGGGTTTCTAAATACAGTTATTATTTAATTACTTATTTTTAAACACAATTCACAATCTTATTTGATCAAACTACACAATGATGAGTCTAAGACATTATAGATATTACAGTTTCATTTTCTGTTAATTCATGAATTTCTGTAAAGCTGCTTTGAAATTATGTATGTTGTGAAAGGTGCTATACAAATAAAATGACTTGACTTGACTTGACTTCCAAACCCAAATGACTGACTTTCTTCTGTGGGAACTCAAAAGGAGATGTCAGGAATTATGATAGGGTTTGACAGCCTTGCTTTCATTTCAGCCTCATTAGCAGCATCTACGTTTTACAAGGTATTCTAATATTCCACAGAAGAAACTAAATAGTACAGGTTTTTATTTTTTTTAAAACATAAGGGTGAGTAAATGACAGGATTTTCATTTTTAATTAAGTCCACCCAAAGTCAATGTTACGGTTTATTAAAATGTTGTATTGCACTTTCATTTCAAGACATGACATTGTAACTTAAAAGAAATCTGACATAACAGAAAAATAAACAATCTCAAATTACACATTTTAAAAGGAGTCCTGTATTGGAGCTGGAACCACTGAATTTTGGAGCAGGTGAGTCAGAGTTGATGGGCAGTACACAGGGGAAACATCTGAAAAAGATGGCAATTAGAGTCAATCAGAGTCAATTATCACTGTCAGAACATGATACTGTATTTTAGAAAGGGACCCCGTAATTGTATGGAAGCCCAAGAGTGCCATTTACAAAAGAATGAAGGAATAAATTATCAATCTATTAATTTGAAAATTAAAATGTGAATAAATAAAAAATTTTAAATTTTAAAAGCATTTTGCTTTTCTTCATCAATTTGCCACGCTTTTCCTCACCATTTTACCATTTGTCAGTCCACACCAGCTGAAGCCCAGGAGTGCCAATTAACAAAGAATGAAGGAATAAATTATAAATTTATTAAATGTAAATTTTAATGCACTTTAAAAGCACCTTTTAAATGCTTTTAAATGCCTCCCACGGGAGGCTCGAGGGGTGGAGCCAGGGAAGGCGGAGCCACGGGAGGCTCGAGGCACAAAGCCATGGAAGGCTCGAGGCACGAAGCCATGGAAGGCTTGAGGGGCGGAGCTGTGGGTCACTTGAGGGGCGGAGCCATGGAAGGCGGAGCCCTGGGAAGCTCAAGGGGCGGAGCTGTGGGAGGTGGAGCCATGGGAGGCTCGAGGGGTGGAGCCGTGGAAGGCGGAGCCATAGGAGGCTCGAGGGGCATAACCAAGAGAGGACTGAAGGGCGGAGCCATGGGAGGCGGAGCCATGGGAGGCTCGAGGGGCGGAGCCATGGGTGGCTCGGGGGCGGAGTCACGGGAGGCAGAGCCATGGGAGGCTTAAGGGGCAGAGCCATGGAAGGTTTGGAGCAAGGAGCCATGGAAGGCTTGGACAAAGGAGCCGTGGACGAGAGCACAGGCAGTGGCCGGGGAGCTGCCTCCATGTATGTAAGTGCTAGCATCGACTGGGGAGTGGGAGTCCTTTTCCTTCTCCTCCTCCTCCAGACAGCTGGGAGCATTATTGCAGACTCTGGGATGGACAAGGCTTGCAAGGCTGGCTCATTGGCCGTGGCAGGCATGGGCGTTGGGCTGCCTTAACATAAATAAATTATTTTAAAGAAATCTTCAGGCACCAGACAGGATTAATCCTGTCAAAACTGTAATTAACCCAGGATAGCAATAAAAAGAAACCACCTGTTACACAATAAATCACAGTAATAGTCCCAGAAAAATTCAGTTCACAGGAGAGATTTATTCTATAATTATATAATGTCCATAATAAAATAAAATAAAAACTTGTTTGAAAAGGAGAAAAAAAAACAAGCAAAAATAAACAGTTGAACACTTCAGTAGTTTGAAATCCATGCAAAAAACGCATCACGCTAATCCAAGTTTGCAGATTCGTGTCCACATTCATTCACAAATTGTCCATAAAAAATAAAAAAAAAGAAACATTGGATAAACATTTCGTTCATTTCGTTGTAAAAAAAAAACAACAACATCAAACAACAATCTTAAAGAGCAGCAATAACCATGAAAGTACACTAAGCACACAGAATGTGCAAATTGGAAAGTTATGCGAGTGGGTGCGTGTGTAGTAGTGTGTGTAATGGCGGCGTAGAGGTACTGACCAAGTTTGCTGACATGAAGGCAGCTAGAGAGTGTAGAGGGTCATCGTCAGACACCAAGATAGGCGGATAAGCAGCCTTGACTTGTCTTCAGAACAGCTCACCAACAAAACAGTCGATCTGGAAGGGCAACGCTTAAGTCGACTCTGCAACGCACCAGACATCACACACAGGAAGCATCAGATTGACAAGCGGCCATCTTTCCACAATAATCCATCACTCTCACTACTGGCAAACCTCGTATGCAAACTAACTGATGATAAGTCTTTTCCAGGTGCGACACACTTCCCTATATCTTCCTTCCTTCCGCCGTTAATTGAATCACTCCACCCATTCACGCAAAGTGAAAGTGAAAAATAGAAACACTGATTGAGGCACAGATTTTCTGCACTGCCACACTCTCCCCCCTTGGAAGAAAACAACCCATGGTTGTTTAGAAGAGCGAAAACAAGGATTCAAATCCTAGAAATTCTTCATACTCATCAGAGGCTTCTTGAAATACATCCAGTAGTTTTTTTCTTTTCCTGTAACTCCAACTCTGCAGCCGTTGGATAACAAATTTTAAAATTGCAGACGTGAGACGAACATACATCTTTTCCTGTGTCTTCCAGGGCTATTTGATAGTTCAAAGGACCCAGCTGCTTGAGAATACGGTAAGGACCTTTCCATTTTTGTGCTAGTTTTCTACTAAACTTACGCTGTGCGCTAGACTGGGGGAAGTTACGTAACCATACACGATCCTTGCTTTTGAATGTCAAGTCTCTCCTATTTTTGTTGTAGTTTCTCAGTTGTCTCATCTTGGCTTTCTTGTTGCTTTCTTTGGCTTGAGTTTGCAGGTGATGAAGATGATGAACCACATCATAGAAGGCAGCATCTGGAGTTAGATTAGGCCCATGAAGTATTTTGTCCGCTGAAGATCGGGATGGCCAAGAATGGGTGGTGAGGTGAGGCAAGACTTTAATTGGTCAAAAGCTTGCTGACACTGAGTTGTCCATTGAAACTGATGTCCCTTCTTTTTCAGTGAGTTGAGGGGTTCGGCTATCCTTGAAAAGTTCGGGACAATCCGATGGTACAACCCAGCCAATCCGAGGAACCTTTGAACTTCCTTCAAGTGTCTAGGCACAGGGTAGGCATGAATGGCTTGAGTTTTACTAGGTTCTGCTGAAATGCCTTGAACACTTACAACATGTCCTAGGAAGGTGAGTTCTTGAAGACAGAATTTGCTTTTCTTCAAGTTAATGGTCAGACCAGCAGTTTCTAATCTATGGAGGACAGTCTGGAGGTCATGGAAATGCTGGATTATTGGAGGCGAATAAACGATGATGTCGTCTATATGCACAAAGCATATTTTTCTCCTTAGTTCTCCCAGAACTGTCTCTGTGAGCCTCTGAAAAGTTGCAGGAGCATTTTTGAGCCCAAACGGCATAACAATAAATTGATAGAGACCTGCAGGAGTGATAAAGGCAGTCTTGGCTTTGCTGTCAGGGTCCATTGTCACCTGCCAATATCCACTTTTGAGATCAATGGTAGAGAAGATGGTTGCCCCAGAGAGTGATTCCAGGATTTCTGTGATGTTGGGAAGGGGGTAAGCGTCACTTTCTGTTACAGAATTAACCTTTCTGTAATCCACACAGAATCTAAATTTGCTGTCTTTTTTAGGTACCAAGACCACTGGTGAGGCCCAACCAGAGTGGGATGGTTCAACTATTCCTTGCCTCAAGATCTCATCAAGTTGCTCTTCCATGGCAAGTTGTTTAATAGGGGACAAGCGATAGGGTCTTTGTCTGATGGGTACCTGACAGGTGGTATAAATTTGGTGTTGCAGAACATCAGTTCATCCCGTGTGGAGTGTACACACCCAAGGGTTGTTTTCCAGGATGTGGAGCAACTACCTCCATCTGGAGGTAAATGAGCTTCATGAACAGCATTTCTGATGAATGTCTTTTCATCTAAACTGTCATGTTGCTGTAGGGTCAGCAGAGGGGCTGGAGGAGGAACAGAAGTTAACAGAGAAAGGCTTTGTTTGGTTTTCTTGATTTGTTGTCTCACTTTTTGTGAGCTTGAAAGAATATTTCTGATCAATGACATTGAGTTGCAGCCCACTGAAAAAAATAAAGTCCAACCCCAAGACTGCAGCATAGGCTAGGGCTTGGGAAGAAAGTACAGCAGCAGGTAAAGTAAAGGATTGGTCATGTAGATGTATGGTGGTATACCTCCATCCTAATGGAACCTCTGCTTCTCCATTTGCCAGATAAAGAGGACCACAGAACCATGGTTGGAGTTGGTCTGGCGATGTAAGCTGCCTCATGAGATTCTCATTGATGAGTGTGTAGCTTGCACCAGTGTCCACAATGGCCTTACCCGTCCAAGCATCAATACGGATGGGGACAACTAGTTGTTGAGGTACTGCCACACATTCATTAGAGGAGGAGGAGTTTTTCTTGGTGGCTGATTGTGAGTTATGCATTCTTGTTGCAGCAACAGAGTTGTTGGAAGGTTGACCACATGACATGGGGTGATAAGGATGCTTGCTGCTGGTGGAATACTGTGGACCAGATGCCTGAGGTGACTGTGGAGAGGTATAGTGTGGACATTTGCCTGGTGGATGCTGTCCCCTACATCTCCAACACTGAACTGGGATTTTCTCAGCAGGTCAGTTTGAGGAGGGTCATTGCGATGTGGATGGATGTTTAGGGCCCATTCGACCCCGTTCATCATGAAGCTGTTGTTCATAATCCTTTTCCAGTTGATGTCCTAGTTTGACCAGCTCCTCCACAGTATTCACCCAGCTACGCAATTGGCTGGCAAGGTACGGCTTGATATTCTTGAGTATCATTTTTACAATCTACCCTCTGCCTTCCATCTTTTACAGAGAGGTCTGTAGGAAAATGCAAAGTCTAATAGAGTCTGTGTATCTGTGAATTGTAGTACGGACACATTCAGCCAGTTCGTCCTCATAATCCTCAGAAAGGAAAGCAGATAAGAATGCAGCCTCAAACTCATTCCAGGTGGTTATGTCAGACCGTCTGACTTCCCACCAGTCATGTGCTGTTCCGTATAAGACAGTACGGAAGGTAGCCAGGATGTCTACATCTGTCAGGGGATGTAGAGCCAAAAAATCCTGACATTTGGTTAGGTACAGCAGGGGGTCTGCATCATCTGAAGGCCTTCCAAATGTGGGGAAAGTTAATTTGATATGGTCACTTTTAACCACAGATGTTAAAAGAGGGGTTGAAGAAGTTGGAGGAGTCACTAGAGTAGAATCGGATGGCAGGGATGTAGTAATGGTGGTGCGGGGAACTGGTGGTGCCAATACACTTAGCTTTTGTTGATCCGCACTTTCTTTCTTGACACTTTGAAACCACCTTTTACACAATAAATCACAGTAATAGTCCCAGAACAATTCAGTTCACATGTGATATTTATTCTATAATTATATAATGTCAATAATAAAATGAAATAAAACTTGTTTGAAAAGGAGAAAAAAAAACAAGCAAAAATAAATAACAGATCAACACTTCAGTAGTATGAAATCCATGCAGAAAATGCATCACGCTAATCCAAGTTTGCAGATTAGTGTCCACATTCATTCACAAATTGTCCATAAAAAGAAAAAAAAAAACATTGGATAAACATTTCGTTCATTTCGTTGTAAAAAAAAAAAAACAACAACATCAAACAACAATCTTAAAGAGCAGCAATAACCATGAAAGTACACTAAGCACACAGAATGTGCAAATGTGAAAGTTATGCGAGTGGGTGCGTTTGTAGTAGTGTGTGTAATGGCGGCGTAGTGGTACTGACCAAGTTTGCTGACATGAAGGCAGCTAGAGAGTGTAGAGGGTCGTCGTCAGACACCAAGATAGGTGGAAAAGCAGCCTTGACTTGTCTTCAGAACAACTCACCAACAAAACAGTCGATCTGGAAGGGCAACGCTTAAGTCGAACTCTGCGATGCACCAGACATCACACACAGGAAGCATCAGATTGACAAGCGGCCATCTTTCCACAATAATCCATCACTCTTACTACTGGCAAATCTTGCATGCAAACTAACTGATGAAGCGTCTTTTCCAGGTGCGACACACTTCCCTATATCTTCCTTCCTTCCGCCATTAATTGAATCACTCCACCCATTCACGCAAAGGGAAAGTGAAAAACAGAAACACTGATTGTGGCACAGATTTTCTGCACTGCCACAAAGTGTTAAGGGTCAGTGTTTCAACAAAGATTTTGTAAGAACTGTAAGTTTAAGGATAGGAGTCCTGAGGTTGAGACAGGGATACAATTAGAATAATATTAGCATAGATGCCATTCAATTTATTGCAGAGTTATAGATCATGATCAATGTTTCTGGTTTCTGGTTCTGGCAGACCTAACTAAAGCAGCCTAATTGTGACTTGAAGGATAAATTTGGTGTATGCCTGGCTAAATAGATGAGTCTTTAGTCTAGACTTAAACTGAGTGTGTCTGCATCTCGAACTGTGTTAAGGAGACTATTCCATAGTTTAGGAGCCAAATATGTAAAGGATCTACCTCCTTTTGTGGATTTTGATATTCTAGGAACTATTAACAGGCCAGAATTTTGCGATCATAATGAACGTGATAGAATATAGCACTGTAGAAGGTCACTTAAGTACTGTGGAGCTAGACTATTCAAAACTTTGTATGTAGTTAACAGAATTTTAAAATTAATAGGTAGCCAATGTAACGATGATAAAATGGGGCTAATATGATCATATTTCTTGGTTCTAGTCAGCACTCTGGCTGCTGAATTTTGAACCTATAGAAGTTTATTTATTGAACTTGCAGGACATCCTCCCAGTAATGCATTACAATAATCTAGTCTTGAGGTCATGAATGCATAAATTAGTTTTTCGGCATCAGCAATAGAGAGCATGTGTCGTAATTTAGCAATATTTCTTAGGTGGAAGAATGCTGTTCTACAAACATTGGTAATTTGGTTTTCAAAGGACAGATTGGTATGAAATATAACACCTAAGTTCTTCGCTGTTGAAGACGATGTAACAGTACATCCATCGAGAGTCAAATTATATTTTAGAAGCTTATTTTTAGAGGTTTTTGGTCCAATAATTAGTAACTTTGTTTTGTCGGAATTGAGTAGAAGGAAATTTTTGGCCATCCAATCTTAATTTCATTGATACACTCTGCTAATTTGGAGAATTGTGAAATTTCGTTTCCTGATTCCACAATTCCTGATAGTATCTCCCAGGGGAAGCATATACAAGGAGGCCCTAAAACTGATCCCTGTGGCACTCCATACTTAACTTTTGTTTGGTTTGACAATTCCTAATTTACATAGACTAAGTAGTAGCGGTCTGCTAAATAGGACCTAAACCATGCTAATGCAAGTCCACAAATGCCAACATAATTCTCTAGCCTATTCAAGAGAATGTCATGATCTTTCGTGTCGAAGGCAGCACTAAGATCTAAAATCACTAGAAGTTAAATGCAGCTGCGATCAGATGATAAGAGCAAGTCATTTGTAACTCTGATAATTGCAGTCTCTATACTGTGATGGGGCCTAAATCCTGACTGAAATTGTTCATAAATACTATTTCTATGTAGAAATGAACATAGTTGTTAGGACACTACTTTTTCTAGTATTTTCAACATAAACGGGAGATTTGAAACTGGTCAATAATTAGCCAGTTCTCCAGGATCAAGTTATGGCTTCTTAATAAGCGGTTTGTTAACTGGCATTTTAAAGTTTATTGGGACATGTCCTAAGGATAGCGAGGAGTTAATAATATTAAGATTACAGGGAATACCTCTTTTAAGAGCTTAGTTGGTACTGGATCTAACATTCATGTTGTGGCTCAAGTTTTATTAGCTCTTCATGACCTATGACAGCGAAGGATTGAAGTTGCACATGAGGAAAATTATGAGACACTGTTTTCTGAGGTACTGTGACAGATGATTGCATAATTCCAATTTTATTTCTGATTATTTCCATTTTATCAGTAAAGAAATTCATGAAGTCATTATTATTGTGCTGCAACGGAATTTCTGGTTCAGTTGAGGCTTTATTCCTAACCAATTTAGCCACAGTACTGAATAAACACCTAGGATTGTTGTGGTTATTTTCTATGAGTTTGCTAAAATAGTGCAGGGCTTTTTTCTTTCATTTTCTTTAATTGAAGGGGGGCGACACTATCAAGAGTGCTAGAGAAGACTGTATTTATATTTCCTGTTATTTCATCAAGTTCTTCTAGACATTGGGGTTTATTGAGTGCATGAGATAGATCTGGAAGATTATTAGTGAAACGATCTTTAGTGGTCGAAAGAATAATTCTACCTGAACGATAGCGTGGTGTAGATTGAGAAACATTAGCTGATCACAGCAGACAAGAAACGAGGTAATAATCTGAGATGTCATCGCTCTGCGGAAGAATTTCTATAGTATCAACATCAACACAATATGACAGAATTAAATCTAGTGTATGATTATGGCGATGAGTTGCTCCTGTCACATTTTGTCTGATTCCAAGAGAGTTGAGAATATCCATAAATGCTAATCCCAATGTGTCATTTTCATTGTCTATGTGAATGTTGAATTCAACAACAATTAAAGCTCTATCTACAGTAACTACAAGATCTGATAAAAAATTTGCAAATTCACCAAGGAAATCATAAAAAGGCCCAGGTGATCTATATACTGTTGCAAAGGCAAAAGATGACAAAAAATATAAATAATATAAAAAAGAGTTTTTTATTTTATTATTTATATCTGATGGTGTCACATTAAGTTTTATTAGTTTAAAAGACTTAAACTTATATCCTGTCCTCTGAGTAACACCAAAAACTCCACTGTAAATTGTAGCAACACCTCCTTCTCAACCCTTCAGATGAGTTTGATTTATAACAATAACCTGGGAAGTAGATTCATTTAAACTAATATATTCATCCGGTTTAAGCCAGGTTTCGGTCAAACAAAGTGCATCCAAACTATGATCTGTAATAATTTCATTTACAATTAGTGCTTTGGTAGAAAGAGATCTAATGTTTAGTAGCCATACCTTTATATGATGTTTATATGACCCGGGCCATGGGCTGTTCTCACTGCTACCATCAGGCAGGCGGTATCGCAGCATCAGGACCCGCACCAGCCGACTTCATGATAGCTTCTTTCCCCAAGCAATCAGACTTTTGAACTCTTGATCTCCCACGATCAAAATACATCAGCACTGCACTTTATTACTCTTACTCTTATATCTCACACCAGACTGTCATAAATTATATTATTTTTATATTATATTCTCTCTTAACAACACACTGGCAACTTACTATCAACCGACAGCCTGAATGTCAATGCAGTACAATACAACCTACTGTACATTTTATATATACTATATATACTTTTTTATTGTATAATGTGTATTCTATATTGTGTGTATTGTATACTGTACAGTCATATGTTATTATTTGTATATTGTGTTATGTGTAATTATGTGTATATTAGATTTTAAATTGTGTTGTAAATCTGATGTTTACTGTAAATTGGTATATGTCTCATCACTGTCACGACTACTATGTTGCTCAGAACTGCACCGAAGAATTTCACACAATATTGCACTTGTGTATATGGTTGTGTGACAATAAAATTTATTTGATTTTGATTTGATTTGATCTTTAATTTATTTTTTTGTATTTATTTTTATTTATTTTTTTTCAAGTTTGACCTTAATCAAATTTTTTCTAAATGATTTAGTGAGAGTTTTGTGTTTGGTAGTTTGTGGAACAGACACAGTCTCTATGAGATATCTATGTGACAGTCTCTATTTGTTGTGTATATGTGACCTATGTGACGTCTCAAGGCAGACATTCGGATTAACCAGTTTGTCTGCTTTCTGACCTGGGCCCCAGTTAGTCAAATACTATCATTATTAAGACTATGAGCCAAGTTACTAGAGAGGATAGTGGCACCTTCCCTGGAGGGATGGAGTCCATCTCTCTTTAGCAGGTGACACTAATCTACTATAAACCTCATCACCACGACAAGCAGGGAAGGGGGCCAGAGCATATTACAGTGTCTGACATCGTTTATGCAAGTTCACACATCTGTTTAACATTATCTCTACTGATCTCCAACTGTTGAAGCTGGACATCATTAGTGCCAACATGAATAACAATTTTAGAAAATTTACATTTAGCATTAGCCAGCACTTGTAAATTTGATCTGATGTCAGACGTTTGAGCCCTGGAAATACATTTAACAATAGTGGCTGGAGTGTCTATTTTCACGTTCTTTAAAATAGAATCACCAATTATTAGGCTCTTTCAACATGATTCTCAGTGGATGCATCACTGAGTGGGGAGAATCGACTGGAAACCTTAACAGGAACGGGAGAGTGGTGTCGCTTTGCTGAGCGAGTATGATGCCGAGACGTCACCCAAAATGCCCTGCTGCAGGGGCTCTAGAGCCGGAACCAAAGTGTGTGTGTGTTGCTCACTGTACTACCCACATCCGAAACAGTATCTACCGGCTTCTCTTTCTCACTGACCTCCACTAGTGTTCGGATGTGTGTCTATAACTCATTAACCTTCTCTGTCTGCCTGACTAATTCCTTAGATTTATCACATGTGAATCCCTCACTGCTGACGGAAGAAGCTCTAGTAAACATGTGACATGCAATGCAGGAAGAAATAACATGAGCGGATGCCATGACTTACAGCAATTGTTTGTGGTTGGTTGTTCCTGAGCGGTGAGGGTTTGAGATCGATGTGAATCCCTCACGCAATTGTTTGTTGTTATGGTTATTCTTGATAAGCGGTGCTTCGAGGTCAATGCAATAATCTGTGTAACACAGAGGAGAAAAACGGGTGCGCACTGTAAAATGCACACAGTTGAATCACGATAAGAGAATAATGTGGGGGGGGAACCCGATGCGTGCTGAAAAATGGCAGATGTTAAAGATTAAAGCTGAAAACAGATATATAAGTGATGCTAAAAAAGCTAGCAGGCTACAAACACAGACTCGAGCTAGGCGCCAGCAGCAACAGGTAAAATACACACAGATGAAACAGTAGAAAAGCGGAAAAATCCAAAATGCAATAAAATGACAAAGGATAAAACGATGAACGTATGAGAATAAGAATAAGCAATGCTAAGCAGGCTAGCAAGCTACAAACACTCGTGCAGCGTGCTGTCAGCAACAGGAAGTCCAGTGATGAGAGCAGTGACATGTCAGAGGAACAACATGAATATGAGTATAAATGATGACTCATCTCATTTGACAAAATCTTTTATTGAGTTCTATCAAGGCATTTTGAGGTAAGTAGGTTTTAAAGAGTGTCTGTTTGTTTTAACACTTTAAAGCAAGTCTGCTGGCTAAAAGGTATGATTGTTTGGTTACAAATTACAGGTTGTCATGCATGTAACTACAAAAAACAATACATTTGAGTACATGTATTTACACACACAAACACTGGAATTGAACATTACAACTGGAGTGCTTGCATTTTGCTTGAGTTTGTTGTACATGAAAATCTTCATTGCCACGTCATGGTGTATCAGTTGTCTGGGACAGATACTCCTAGTCAGGGTAAGAGCATTCTACACAAATGATTGGAACAAATAACAGTTACATGTTAAAAACAAGTCCATTACTGTATAGAAAAGAACATGTTACACAAACAAGATTGGGCCATGGAGCTTTTGTGATGTCTTACCACCAGAGCACAAAAGTCCCACAACTGTTTCCATCTTTTTGTGATGTGGAGCAGAGAGCACCAGTTCTCCAGTACCCTCGCAACTCTTTTATTATTATTATTATTATTATTATTATTATTGTTGTTGTTGTTGTTGTTGTTGTCCTCCTCCTGTATCTCACAGCCCATATACTTCCTGAATAAATAAGTGAAACACACATTGTTTTACAGGGTTAACATAATTATTTCTTGTGAGTAACATTGGACTGGTCTGCCATAACATTAAGTGGTAAAAATATATATCCTTTGAAATATTACTTCAATTAATTTATTTTTTTAATACATTAACATAATTTGAAACCAAATTACTGGCATAGCAGATTTTGTACACTGTGTAATATAGTGTATTAATTTATGGTTTGTGCTCTTAAGATCATATAATATGATTCATGTTTTATAAAGACACTATCTGTACTTCTGATCTTTTGTAGTATCTAGTAGTGTGTCTGTTTGGATCTGCCATTTAACATTAAGAGTAAAGGTTTTGATGACACATTTCAGCCAAGAAACTTGGTTAAAATTAAAACAGCAGACTCATACAGTCAGCCAGTTTAGCTATAAAGCTAATGATCAGGACACACTACAAATGGGCAATTTTCAGCTGTCATCATTTAACAAGACACTACACATGTTTATAACCGGGAGACAATGATACGAACCTTAAGTCACAGTATTCCTCTGATGATGTCAGTTTCTTTAAAAGTTTCTTGAAGCTTATCTGTATGTGCTTGATTCCATGCTCATGAGAGCACTGTGACACTGGTCCCACCCTGAGAGTAAAACGAAGCATAATTGGTTGAAGATAGAACGTGCTACGATTGGTCCGAGTAATGTGGCCATTATCTGATTGGCTTGAGTAGACAATGGGTGGAGTCCACATATTTGTAGATTTGTGTGCACATCTTGACGCTAGATTTGTTTCAAAATCGACAAATGCGTGTAGCGATCCACAAATAAATGCGTGCGATTCACAAATGAATGCTGGACAGAGTTGTGTTTGTGAATTAAAAAATATATTTGTAAATAATTATTTTATTTGTGAATTCACTTTATTTTTGTGAAACTCCTAACATATATTTGTAAATCTCATTCTTTTTATTTGTGAATTAATTTCATTTTTGTGAAACTCCTTACATTTATTTGTGGATCTCATTCAATTTATTAGTGAACCAACATTCTATTTGTGAACCTCTTTCCATTTGTATGTTAATATGCAACATTTCCATCTCCGTAGAGAAACGAGGATGTGTGTGTGTGTGTGTGTGTGGGCGGGTTTGGATGGTTTAAGGGAACACATTTTTTAGGTTACAAACTGGTAATTACAAGGGTATTATGCTATAAATGTGGTTTATGAGGACATTTCAAGTGTCCCCATAATTCAAATCACTTAAACTAAACAATGTTTTTTTGAAAATGTAAAAATGCAGAAAGTTTTTTGTGAGGGTTAGGTTTAGGGGTAGGGTAAGGGTTACAATCTATAGTTTGTACAGCATAAAAATAATTATGCCTATGGAGAGTCCTCATAGGGATAGTCGCACCAACATGTGTGTGTGTGTGAGAGAGAGAGAGAGAGAGAGAGAGAGAGATGGAGCGTGTGCGATCACCTGTTGCCACTCCCAAGTAGAGATGCTGTAGTCTGTTAGTCAGCTTTCTGAAGATAATGTAATTTTTGTTAAATGCATCCTATGTCCTCAGTGGAAAAATAGCCGGGGGTATTCCTCACTATTTTGTGGTAGCCGGAGCACAAGAGTCATTCACTATAGAAACTGCAATCTCCTCCACCATTTTGAACAGTATGTCTCTGCAATGTGGAAACTCCAGTAAGAGGTAAGCTTCTTGAGTTTGTGTAATTAATCAGTCTGTTGTGTCTCTCAGCTGTGATGAGCCTTAATGCTGAAGTTGTTAGTTTAAAGCCGTTTAAAGCTATTTTCTAGCTTTAGTAGGGTAGTTGTAATAGGAGCGATCACGTAGTGCTGTTGAATGTAAACACTGACTGATGCTGACTCACTTGACGTTACCAAATGGCTCATATTAAATACAAAAATGGTCTGCTGGCTAACATATGTAATGTCAAAAAATGTTATGTAAAGAGACACATATATAGTAGCTCTTAACACATATGCACTGCTCTTACACTTTAGTTTAGAATGGCATGAACACAAGCGGAGTGATGATGGTGTGAGACCATCAGTACTCATAGAACGTCTCTTGTCCAGTCAGATTCGAGGACCGTAAATAACTGTTGTATATACTATATATATATAAACGTGTGTGTGTATATATATATATATATATATATATATATATATATATATATATATATATATATATATACACACACACACACACACACACACACACACACACACACAGGTGGCCAAAAGTGTGGAATAATGTACAGATTTTGCTGTTCTGGAAGGAAATTGGTACTTAAATCACCAAAGTGGCATTCAACTGATCACAAAGTATAGTCAGGACATTACTTAAAAAACAGCACCATCACTATTTGGAAAAAGTAATTTTTTATCAAATCTAGACAGGTCCAATTTCCAGCAGCCATCACTGCAACACCTTATCCTTGAGTAATCATGCTAAATTGCTAATTTGGTACTAGAAAAACACTTGCCATTATATCAAACACAGTTGAAAGCTATTTGGCTCATTAAATGAAGTTTAACATTGTCTTTGTGTTTGTTTTTGAGTTGCCACAGTATGCAGTAGACTGGCATGTCTTAAGGTCAATATTAGGACAAAAATGGCAAAAAAGAAACAGCTTTCTCTAGAAACTCATCGGTCAATCATTGTTTTGAGGAATGAAAGCTACACCATGTTAGAAATTGCCAAAAAACTGAAGATTTCATTCAAAGGTGTACACTACAGTCTTCAAAGACAAAGGACAGCTGGCTCTAACAAGGACAGAAAGAGATGTCGAAGGCCCAGATACAACTAAACAATAGGATAAGTACATCAGAGTCTCTAGATTGAGAAATAGACGCCTCACATGTCCTCAGCTGACAGCTTCATTGAATTCTACCCGCTCAATATTAGTTTCATGTACATCAGTAAAGAGAAGACTCAGGGGTGCAGGCCTTATGGGAAGAATTGCAAAGAAAAAGCCACTTTTGAAATAGAAAAACAAAAAGAAAATGTTAGAGTGGGCAAAGAAACACAGACATCAGACAACAGATAATTGGAAAAGAGTGTTATGGATCTTAACCCCATTGAGCTTTTGTGGGATCAGCTAGACTGTAAGGTGTGTGAGAAGTGTCTGACAAGACAGCCACATCTATGGCAAGTACAGGAAGCGTGGGGTGAAATGTCACCTGAGTATCTGGACAATCTGACAACTAGAATGCCAAGGATCTGCAAAGCTGTCATTGCTGCATGTGGAGGATTTTTTCATGAAAACGCTTTGAAGTATTTTAAGAAGTTCTGAATTTTTTTTCAAATTGTAATAGTAATTTTTCATGTTGTTAATGTCCTGACTATACATTGTGATCAGTTGAATGCCACTTTGGTGAATGAAAGTACAAATTTCTTTCCATAAAAGCAAAATCTGTACATTAATATGTATATAATATAATATGATATGCTCAAAATATGATATGATTTTTGACAACTCAAAAATTATTTTAAACATATATACACTACCAGTCAAAAGTTTTGAAACACTTATTCTTTATTATATTTTTTTCTTCACATTTTAGAATAATAGTAAAGTCATCAAAACTATGGAATAACATAAATGGAACTATGGGAATTATGTTGTGACTAAACAAAATCCAAAATAAATCAAAACTGTGTTATATTTTAGCATCTTCAAAGTAGCCACCCTTTGTCTAGAATTTGCAGACATGTACTCTTGACATTTTCTCAACCAACTTCTTGAGGTATCACCCTGGGATGCTTTTTAAACAGTATTGAAGGAGTTCCCATCTATGTTGGGCACTTATTGGCTGCTTTTCTTTATTATTTGGTCCAAGTCATCAATTTCAAAAACTTTTTTTTAAATAAAATTTTAGTTTTATAATGAAATAAATGAATATGGTGGCACAATTATATTTTTGTCTACAAAACTAATTTCAAACATTTAAGCATATGCCTTCAGATCAAAAGAGTTTTAAGATCATGAGAAACATTTCAGTCAAGTGTTTCAAAACTTTTGACCGGTAGTGTATATACATTGTTTAAAATTATTTTTGAGCTGTTTCCATCACTGTGCGACTGTCCAAGAGAGAGATGGATTACATCAATGCTCGTTTGCTCTTCCTTGCATTCGCGGATGTCATCCTTGAAATTTGCCACCTGAATTTCTCAACCTGAAATCCATAACTTGAATGATTAAACCTTGAGGTGAATTTGCACAAAATATTTTAAAATATTTAAAATTAACAGCAAAAATGTTCAATAACATAAAATTTCAAGATCATGAATTTGGAGGCTTTTTCAAATTCAAGATCTGGTGATATTAATCTGATGCCATAGTTTTATAGGTATTGTTACATTGGGCACAATTACCACATTTATAATTGCCATTAGGAATAGGGTTTAGCACGGTCTGGTTTAGCTATTATGCCACCCGCAGCTGGAACTAGCTTCCAGAAGAGGTTAGATGTGCCCCAACAGTAGCCACATTTAAATCCAGATTGAAAACGCTTCTGAGCATTGCGCTGCACTTATTGATTTCACTGAATCATTTTGCTTTTGTCTTTCTTTAATTTTAATTATTTTGTATCAAATAGACTTGTGATACCTATTGAACCTACAGCGAACAATCAGTAAACTCTCTCTCATATGATTATTGCAAAACCTGACTCTGAGTTTTTATTCTTCAATATCCAAATTGAGGACCCAGCTCTCGCCCCCTACAGCTTATGGTGGAAGAATGCGGTGTCAACTTGAACAACCAACAAAAATAAGATAAGTAGATTTTATTATTTTGTTAGGGACTGTCTGGTGGAGAGATTGAGTGAGGCACTGCTGTTAGTACCTGAATAAAAGAGGCCTAAGATACCCCGCACTCTATACCGAGAGTGGCCGGGAGTTGTTCTGACAGTCCACGCTTATGTTCTAGTCCTCACTTGGAATCTTTATTAAGAATCTAGCAGTGGCTGGATATCACACCCGGATGTAGTGGTATCTTGATTAGAATGTGAGGATGTCCTTGTGACATCAGAGACATCCGCAGAAGTATGGCGCAAATAATAGTCTGCAGACTTTGAATGGGAAAACCTCGTCTCTCTTGGTGTCTCCACTCAGACAGGGGTGCCCCGAGTTTAGGAATAGATAGATAGCAGATTATTTTATTTCAGATTAGATATTCATTTTTCTTTTACTTTCTTGCTTTATATACACAGTGTAGGCATTGGTTGATTATGGTTACACTGAGATCTGCCTTTGAGACTAAAATTAAAGGAAAAGAAATTCAATAATGATTTGGATCATTTCATGTTCTCTGCTTTTTCAGTTCGCTGAAGTCATGCTCTTAATACCTGTTCTTCTGATTTTTATGCTATTTTATTCTTTTTATTCTATTTTTATATAACTTATTCTCAATGTGTGTATTACTTTTTATTCTTATGCCATGTTCTTAATTGGTTTTTATTTATTTTTTATGTATCTTGTATTTTCTTTAAAATGTATATGTAAAGCACTTTGAATTGCCATTGTGTATGAAATGTGCTATATAAATAAACTTGCCATGCCTTGGTTAGATATAGGCATATTTTTTTTTTAAACGGCCATGCACCAAAAGATCGTTTACATTTTCAGCCAGGATTGGATGACAACAAATGTCAATGTTTTCTAAAAAAAATGTTTTAATACAAGCTGGGGAGTGAGTAGTAGAGACGTAAAAGATAACTATTTATCCGTTTTCTTACTGGCTTGCAATAATTCAGTGCGTGTTTTTTTAAATGCTGCTTTCTAAATGTTCATATAGAAAACTTCAAAATTAAATTGCACATTATCCAGCCCATTAGCACTTTGCGCATGCAATATTGCCAAACCCACTTGTACCTAGACTTAGCACATGCTTGCACGAAAATACCAACATTTCATGGCCATGCCCACAGACTTTGCACTTGTGACTTATAGCATAGCGTTGCCCATAATGTCTTTTTTGGAATGTCCACTAGGATGTGTATTCCTCTGTTTGTCTTTCTATAGTATAAAGATTAGGTTGTCACTCTTTTTCTTATTGTCATTGGCCATGACTGTTTGTAACTGTTTTTGATTGGCCACTTTATATTTTAAATGTACTTTAGTGTTTTTTCCTACGCACCTGCTGATAATTTATCAGGTGGGCGTTGTTTTTTTTTTTTTGTTTTTTTCTTTATTGAATAAGACACTGTCATCATACACATGCAGACACTTCTCTTAATGAACGGTCATGGCTTTTTTATGATTTGTCTGTAGTTTAGCATTTTACACTATATATACTGTATTTTCCATCATTTGATTGACTAAGACCCTGTCTACAACTGGGATTAAGATCTTGTCTCAGGTGATCCGATCACATCTGGTCAGGTGAGACACATCGCTGTTTACACCTGGTCGTTTAAATGCATCTCCTTTGACCACTTGTGATCGGATTTGGAGGGGAGGGACTCTGATTCATGACGGCATACATCAATCACTATGTCAGTGTGTTACTGTATGATAATAAACCTGAAAAGAAAAGACAAAGAAAGCATGAAAAAAACCCGGCATGCTATTTCTCCCAGATGCAATTGAAATTTAACTAACCACAAAAGCAAAATTTTGAGCAGATTTGTCTGTTATTTTAGTGGATTACCTGTATTAACCTGAGCTGCAGATGTTCGTGCTTCTTATAAGTGTCCCTGCATGTTGATTTCAGACACACTGAGGAAGATCTGTGAAGTTGTTGTGTTTGTGTATATGCGCTTTTTAAAATTTTCAGAACGGATGGTTTTTTCCTTTTAGAGCCACTCGTAACTGCCAAAGTTTAAATTCTTGTTTTACCACAGCGGTTGATTTATAGGCAAGGGGTGGCACTTCGCTGCTGTCAGGATGCATACAGGACAGATTAGCATTTACACCTCAAGTGTGATGTGTTCACATGTGTTTTGACCACATTCGTATGTGATTTTTGTGATCCAATCACAAAACATTTTAGACCCCTTTTAGACCTGTATTTAGCGCTGACCACATGAGACTGGATCACCAAAAATGCATCTTAATACTAGGTGGAAACAGGATCTAAGAGGCAACACTGCCGACTGGCCACTAAATGAGGACTATTGAGCATTGTTAAACTCACCATTGTGTGTTGTTCAATTCACCGCTGAGTTTTGCGGCAACAGTTCTCAAATGTATCAGGCAGTGTTAGATTACTTCCGAAGTGTAATCTGGTACTGAATGAACAATACCAGATTACAGTACCAGTATCTTTTCTACTAATTTGCACATACATTGCCACATCATGTTGCTGTATGTGTGAATGCCCTTTAAGACATTGACAGTGGCAATAGGGCCCTTTGTCACAATAAAACAGGAAGTTGTATATTTTCCCCACACCTGTCTTTATTACTTTTTGGGCAAAATGACAACAAAGAACTTTCTCTCACCAAATTGTTTTTCAGAATAAAAGTACAGATCAAACAACAGAAGTTCAGTGAGCCCAGTGTAACAACCTGCGGTTGCCTCTATAATCACTATTTGGATTCTAGATTACTGTGATTATTTGGTGCGATGCAAGATCGTCAACATATGACAACACACTATGGCAATGTTCCAAACACCCACTAAATCTCTGCAGCTTAGCTGGAGAGAGCAAATCTTATTATTACATTTACATTTATGCATTTGGCTGACGCTTTATCCAAAGCGACTTACAGTTCCCTGATTACAGGGACAATCCCCCTGGAGCAACATGCCTTTCTCAAGGACACAATGGTGGTGGCTGTGGGGATTGAACCAACAACCTTCCACTTACCAGTTCAGTGCTTTAATCTACTACACCACCACCACTCCAGATTATTAAGGCTTTCCCTTCAAAGTGACACCATAACCTTCCACTTAATTGCTGCCTTATAAGTATGTCTGTTTTGTCCAACATAGCCTCATGACAACTCATAATAATTCATACGAGATGGTAAAATCGTAAGATATCACATGACTAGGCTCATACGAAAAGGTACGATTTTTATTCCCATTGTGACTGACCAATCAATAAACAGAATTTCAAATTAACCAACGTGATCTCATGAGAACGCGTCTGTATTCTTACGTAAAGTTTGGTTCTAGCAAACGTACATTCTCTTACGTTTGCATAGACCCTGAAACGTAAAATTTTGACGTATTGACAGCACGTAAACATAATCATTTTACATATTAACACCTACAGAAACGTACAAATGTTTACGTATACTGTTTCAATTGATTTATATTGGATAATTCATAGAATTAATCAGTTAAACACATTTCATTTATAATCAATGAGATTAGTAAAATGCCATCACATTTATTTAATTCAGTTGACATTATAATATGACATTTTAACAATTTCATTCAGTTCTGTGTGGTTTCTGCTGCCCTATACAACGTTTTAAAGGATTATATCACTTTAACCAAGACTAAACTTTAAAATGTTAAAATGAATAAAAACTCTGTAATCGTTTAATCATTTATTAAGCATTTAATTTTATTTTTGTTTGCCATGGGACACAAAAGGAGTTTTCAGAATATGCCAAAAAACTAAATAAACCACAAAAAGCACCATAAAACTATAATACAATTAATCCATAAATTTGTTAGCTATAATCCAAATCTTCAGACTGCTTTCTGTGAAGAACAGACCCAAATCCAAGCCTTTTATTCAATGATTTTCATCTCCATCCGCCGCACTGCCGTTGCGCCCACTGTAACCATCAACCCATGTTGGTTGTGTTTTCAAAGTTCAAAAATTGCCACCTCAAGCATTACGACCAGCGGTTTTACGGCAGTGATGTCGAATGCTCATTGGCTCTTGAGTGTCTCGTGACCGTTTGTGACATGCCGTATTCTGGACTACTTTTGTACTGAATTTTACCATTTTTCTGAATAAATTATTGTGATTAAATTGATCTGCCTGTTATGTGTTTTATATGCTTAATAAATGGTTATGGTTAGGTTTAGGAGTAGGTGTAGGGTTAGCGGCTGTAAAATATATATAAATTAATATATTTTAACACAAATTATTGCTACTGTTCATTAATCTGTTTGTTACATGTTTTTATATTGTTGCAATGTGGTTATGGTTAGAGCTTGAGGTAGAGTTAAGGGATCTAAAATATCTATAAAAATGTAAAAATAAATATTTATAATCGATTCATGTATTCAAATATATTTGTAATGGATTTGTCAATATTTTACGTTTCTAAAGCTGTAAATACGTAAAAATGTTCATGTTTTAGATGCTTTCAAATGTCCATATTGTACGTTTTAGTGTCTATTCAAACGTAAAAAACATGTATGTTTCATGTTACAAATATTAACGTACAAATAGCTATGTATATTAATGAGATCAGTCTGAATTGACACAACACAGGCATCACATTTTAGCTTGCCTCCGATCCAACACTTTATTTTAAGATAGGAAACGTCTGTGAACAAATTTGGTAACTCATTCCATATTTATTTATGCGATACAAATGACTGATGTATGTCAATAACCTGTAATACGCTTCTCTCGTCTTGTTCCAGACCCATATTCCTTTAATCTTGAAATGATCAAGTTGATTTGTGAAAACTCGATGAATCACTTGTAATTGTCACCGTCCTGCCCAACACTGTCCAGTCCATGAAGTTAACATAATCTGGACTAGTCAAATAGGAGACATACCACAAGCAACTAAATAGATTGATTACTTAAATAATTACAAAATGGCATTTTAAGCAGTGAGCATGCTGCTAATTTCATTTTTGGACAATTTCCTCGTAAGTTAATGTTATTCTTAACACAGATATAATGCATATAATGTGGAAACCTACAGTATATACATCTGTTACTCAACATGAACAAAACAAAACTGCAAATAGTTGTTATTTTATGTCTGGCTCATGCCTTCAAATGGATTTCTGCAGATGGCATTACTGTGAACGGCCTATTTTCTGTTCAGAATTTGACATTACCTTCAATAAACAATTTGAGTGCTTTCTCAGTGCCTTGACTGTGTTACACTTGTTATTTGGACCGGTCTGAGCTGTGAAAAGCTATCAACTTTCAGTCACAATACTGCAAGAATGAGATGCACTTTTAACCCCCTCCTAGGTAAACACAAACCATTTGCAGAAGAGGTTTCCTGAGGCTGATAGATACATAATGTGGTGTGTTGAGTGCTGGACAGCAGAAGAATGTGTTTTCAGCTCCAGGTAAACATTGAAACTGAAAAAAAAAAAAAAAAAAAATGCATGCCATATATAGTTCTTTAAGGAGAAACCAGGTGTAGGGCTTTACTGGTTGTTTAGATCAGGGTTACTATCAGAAATAATTAATAATTATTAATTAATATTTAATAATCAGAAATAATTAATAATTATTTCTGTAGTTATTAATCAATATTTAAATTAATTGGATCTAACTCATTAAAACCTCATATAGGACTCCAGTAAATGTAGTGTGCTACGTTTAGGAGCAAGTTTGGTTATTAGCAATAATTAATAATTATCAAAGATAATTATTAATTATTAAAATCAATAGAACATTGATGAGAATCAATGTTAGCTTTTTTTTTTTTAATCCTTTAAAATCAACACTTATCAATTGTTAACATCGATGAAACATTAAAATTAACACTAGCTTATTGATCATTCTAATTCAATCAAAGATAATTATCAATTATCAAAAATCTATAGAATATTAATAAGGATTAACATTGACGGGGCACCACCCTGAAATCAGGGACTAATAACCGAATATTAAAACAGTCTCAATATTAGATTGTTTTCTTAGGAAAATCGACATCCGAAGGATATCGATTTTCGGGGAAAAAAACAATGAATGAAGGTTTGAATCCGAGCACTGACATCCCGTCAGCATGACACAGGTGTATGCAAAACAAACCAAAACACTTCTCTTTGTAATATAAACGAAGTTTATTTATGCAGTAATATCAATTAATAATTAATACAATGCAGTCAATGAACTTCCGACTTACAACTACAAACTAAACAGTGATATGATTAGATATGGAAATAAAATAATCCTATAACACATAAGGTGTGTGTGTGTCAGTGTGGTTAGTGAGAGAGAGAGAGAGAGAGAGAGAGAGATTATTCAGTGACAGCCCGAAAGCTGATTTCGCGATAGCTGGAGATAAAGCAGCCGCATTCATCACTCAGAGATGCGGTTTTACGAGCGAGGCTCGTAAAAGTCCCTTGTTATTTGACTCTTTAATGGATGAACTCAGTTGCTGTCTCACCCGCGATGGCGAAAATGCACAACAGTCCAATCTGGTTGGACCACAATACAGCAAAACAAATTCGTGATAATTAATACCCTGAGTATTAATAATGAGCGGACATGGCGATCCGTAAACTGTACAAGCAAAAACCTTGAAACACAAGAATAACACGCTATAATATTCTATCTCTGCCCAGACGTAAACTCTTACTTGAATCGCATGAGGACACAGGTAGAATGTGTTTTCCTCCGTCCTTTAACTCTGACCCGGTTTCTTGAGGCTCGTGTGATGACGAGAGCCGTTTCCTCGCGCTGTCGGCGGCCGGTACGGCTGTTGATTCTCAGAGGGCGGTACGGCTGTTGATTCTCGGCGGGCTGGCGGAGAACTCAGAAATGTCGACTTGATTGAAGATGGAAGAGAAATCTTTAATCTCTTCACTTCTGTAAGCCAATGGATGAAGATGCGAATTGCTCGGCGGTCTCCTTCGGATCCGTTAGAGTGTTTGGTTGAACACAGAGTAATCTCAACTCGTCCAGCGAGATGGAGATTGTATGGCTACAGTTTCAAGTCGGACATTACTTCCTTATGCCACGAGGTTACACCGGAGAGCAGCAAAAAGCTACGTCCGTATTCGGTGAACGAAGTAGCCGGAAGCAACTTTGGAAGCATTTTCAGAATGATTTGAAGTCCGGATGATGTCATGTTCGAGGGACGTTCTGTTGTGTGCCTCATCCAATAGGAGTTGAGTGCTCGATCCTTTAGTGGGCAAGGCTTCATGGATCTGTAGTCTGTTTAGGACTCCCTTTGTTTGATTTTGGCGCGATTTTATCAGTAAGATTTATGACTTAGAAGGAGGGGGCTTGAGGAATGTTTTTTTATGACTGTTAGGCCTGCCTTTGTCTTCTATCTGAATACATGAGGCCCAACATAGGTCGCACTGCCCAGTTATTTGCCCAAGTGGAAGCATATAAATGAATGGCTAAACAAAAGAGCCACATAGTCAGAAAATGAGGAGGTACTGTAGTTGATTACCAAACTAGAAAGGTTTGAGTCAGAAGTCCAACTGCATTAAAGCAATGTTTTTTCTAGCAGTAGTCATTCATGTTGGTTTCAAACAACTAGGTTGAATCCATCATAAATTAAAAGACACTTTTTAAATCGAAACAGTGTATGAGTTGGTGTGTCTAAACTTTTGATTGGTAGTGTATATCAAGTGTATATTAAGTGTTTAAATGGCCCAAACAATAGATATATTTTTACCTTTTTAATATATATTTACTTATTTATTTGCTCTTTCACGAATTGCTTTATGTTTCATAATTGTTTTACTCTTTAAATTATCGCTACTTGACCAATACACCAAAGTGGTTTTAGTCCAATATAAATTCAATTAACATTTCCAGTAGTTCCCTATCTGTCACTCACTCAACGTTGGTGTCGATGTAGTGACACTAGGGGTCACTCTTGGGAGCCCGAGACACCTCTGGTCTTTGATAAAAGGCCAATGAAAATTGGCGAGTGGTATTTGCATGCCACTCCCCCGAACATACGGGTATAAAAGGAGCTGGTATGCAACCACTCATTCAGATTTTCTCTTCGGAGCCGAACGGTCATGCTCATTGAGCTGAATACTACTGTTCATTCACCTCTGCTGGATCTGACGGCGCATTTCAGCGGCTTCTCCCTCCTCTGCACTGGTGCACTGCAGAGAACGCCCCTGGGCGCTTCGGCAGAAAAACTAGAGAATATATTTTCTGAAAGAACATTTTTCCCCTCTAAAAGAGTATATATTTCTCTAAAAGAGCGCACACACGGAATGTCTTTTTAAAGACGCGACTTTTTAAAGATGCTTTTCCGATTGTGTGTTATTCCTGGTTGTGCTCGTTATCTCTCGCCTTCTAACGGTCACGATCACTGTCTTTCGTGTCTGGGCACTGCTCACGTGGAGACAGCGTTCGTGGATGGTCATGTTCTCATTGCGAGAATATGTCCATGGCATCGTTGCTGTCGCGGCTCGCCTTCGTAAGAAAGCGAGCCACCCCAGAGGCTCCCGCCTCGGTCCTTTTAGCCACGGGTTTGAGGCCAGCGCGGCTAGCACTGGGGGCAATTTGGGGACCCCAATGGGACCACCTCCGCCAGGTATCCCCCCGCGGACCTCCCATTCCCCAGCACGCTCGTCTGCCCCGATTGGGCTTCCGGGTGAGTCCGCTGGCTCGTCTCACGGCGAGTTCGACCTCTTATTCGGAGCCCGCGAAAGTGATGAGCTCTCGAGCGCAGCATCGGAGAGCGGGCTCGTCCAGTCGGAAGCCTCAGCTGGGCTCCTCCCTTCGGGGTCGATTGCCCAGTCACAGGCTGACGCGGAGATGACGACATGCTTTCCCGGGCAGCCGCGAGCGTCGGTTAGAGTGGATTTCACCGCTCTTCCCTGAAACTTCGCGGCTCGGTGATTGGTTCCTTGGCTCGCGGTGCCGCTCAAAGCCACACCCCGCCCCCGTTCCTTTCTTCCCGGAAGTGAATGAAGAGCTAACAGGGTCGTGGGAGGCATTTTTACTGCCCGGTCCCGATCTTTTCAGCTTCCCCGCTCTCACTACCCTCGATGGTGGGGCGGCCAAGGGTTATTCGGCAATCCCCCGGTGGATAAAGGCGCTCACGGTGCACCTATGCCCGCAGAGCGCCGCCACCTGGCGCGGGTGCCCAAAGCCCCCGTCCAAGGCCTGTAGGTTTACGTCGTCTCTGACGGCCAAGGCCTATGGTGCCGCTGGACAAGCCACCTCCGCCCTGCAGGCCATGGCTCTCCTGCAAGTCCGCCAAGGCGCTAAAGGAACTGCACGAGGGTAGTTCCGCCCCGGGATTAATGCAGGAACTGCGCTCAGCGACCGACCTCACTCTCTGCCCCTTCGGCCCGGCCCCGGTGTGGAGCCCACCGCAGGAAGCAGACGCCACCCGTCTCGCGGCCGCCCAGAACCCGTGAAAGGCTTCAAAGCGCTCTTGAGACGGGCGACCCAGGGACAACGAAACCCGCTGCTCTGGAGCTGGTAAGCGGATCTTCATCTTTTTGTTACCTTTTGCATTTAATTGCGCTGCATGCCCAAGTGGCTGCAGTACTCAAGAGCTCAGCAAGAGTGGTTTCCTTGTTCCCTAGGTCACGTATCCGGTGTGTATGGCTGGCATTACGACCACCGTCCACCACTCCATTGGCAGGTTGGTGCTCCAGCGGTGGTCTCCCGCCCTGAGCGCCCAGCTGTGGCACGAATCCGCCCCCGATGTGACAGTCTCCATGGGTCACGAGGACAGGCCTCTTCCTCCCCCGTTCCAGGCTGTTCTGGGGGTGGTCACAAGGAGCCAGGTAAGTGCTTCGATGTCCTCGGACTCAGCACGGCCACGACGTGGTGTGGCACCCTGAGCGCCGCCCCGCCGCGAGGCCCCACCTGCCAGTACATCCGATGACGTTGTCCCTTTGGTCCCCCTTGCGCGGAACTTGGACGCATGGCTTGCGCTTTCCAATCCGTCACGAGGGCTGGTCCGGACCGTCCGACTCGGCTGCACGATTCACTTCGCCGGGCATCCGCCCAGGTTCAGCGGTGTCCACTTCACCTTGGTGAAAGACGAAAATGCTGCTACCTTGCGCGGAGATCGCTACCCTCCTACGGAAGGACGCGATAGAACCTGTCCCTCCAGCCGAGATGAAGAAAGGGTTTTACAGCCCCTACTTCATTGTACCGAAAAAAGGCGGTGGGTTGTGGCCAATCTTGGACCTGCGAGTACTGAACCGGGCTTTACACAGACTCCCGTTCAAGATGCTGATGCAAAGACGCATTCTAGCGAGCGTCCGGCATCAAGATTGGTTCGCGGCGGTAGACCTGAAGGATGTGTACTTTCACGTCTCAATCCTTCCTCGACACAGACCCTTCCTGCTGTTCGCGTTCGAGGGTCAGGCGTATCAGTACAAAGTCCTCCCTTTCGGCCTGTCCCTGTCTCCTCGCGTCTTTACGAAGATCGCAGAGGCTGCCCTTGCCCCGTTAAGGGAGGTGGGCATTCGCATTCTCAGCTATCTCAACGACTGGCTAATCTTAGCTCACTCTCGAGACGTGTTGTGCGCACACAGGGACCTGGTGCTCTCACACCTCAGCCGACTAGGGCTTCGGGTCAACTGGGAAAAGAGCAAGCTCCTCCCGGTTCAGAGCATCTCTTTTCTCGGTTTGGAGTTGGACTCAGTCTCTTTGACGGCGCGCCTTACGAACGATCACGCCCAGTCAGTGCTGGCCTGTTTGAAGGCGTTCAAACAGAAAACAGCGGTTCCACTGAAACTTTTTCAGAGGCTCCTGGGGCATATGGTATCCTCAGCGGTGGCCACCCCGCTCGGGTTGATGCATATGAGGCCGCTTCAGCAGTGGCTCCAGACTCGAGTCCCGAGACGGGCATGGTGCCACGGAACTCACCGCGTGGCCATTACGTCGGTCTGTCACCGTCTTTTCAGCCCTTGGACCAACCTCTCGTTTCTACGAGCAGGTGTTCCCCTAGAACTGGTCTCCAGGTGCGTCATGGTCATGACAGATGCCTCCAAAATGGGCTGGGATGCTGTTTGCAATGGGCACGCGGCCGCTGGCCTCTGGACGGGTCCGCGGCTGCGTTGGCACATCAACCGCCTCGAGTTACTGGCAATTCTGCTCGCCCTGCGGTGGTTCCGGCCATTGATCCAGGGCAAGCACGTGCTAGTTTGGACAGACAGCACGGCAGCGGTAGCATATGTCAACCGCCAAGGAGGTCTGCGCTCCCGCTGTATGTCACAACTCGCCCGCCGTCTCCTCCAACGGAGTCAGCAGCACCTCAAGTCGCTGCAAGCCACTCACATCCTGGGCAACCTCAACACTTTGGCGGACGCGCCGTCACAACAGGTTACCCTCAAGGGAGAGTGGAGACTCCACCTTCAGGTGGTCCAGCTGATTTGGAGTCGATTCGACAGGCACAGGTCCACCTGTTCGCCTCCTAAGAATCCTCCCCACTGCCCGCTCTGGTACACCCTGACCGAGACCTTCCTCGGCATAGACGCGCTGGCACACAGCTGGTCCCCTGGCATTCGCAAATATGCGTTTTCCCCCAGTGAGCCTGCTTGCACAGACCCTGTGCAAGGTCAGGGAGGATGAGGAGAAGGTCGTCCTGGTAAGCACCTGTAAGGGGGTTTAGAGGAAAGGAGGAGGCGAGAACCGGCTTGACAACTTAAATAATAATTTATTAACCAAAAACCCAACCAAAAACACACAACTAAAAACACAGCACAGCTGTCTGTAATTCTCTCTCTCCCGAACTGTCGTCCCCGGCCGCCTTTATCCCTCGCGCGCCCCATCAGGCTGATTGGGGACCGGGTGTGTCTCATTCCAGCCCGGCCCCGCCCTCCTCAGCTCTACACTCCTCCCGGCGTTGCCTCAGGCCGGGGAGCCCCCGGCATGACGTACATCCCCCCCACCCTTCCTCTCCGGGTGGGGGGGCGTGCCTTATGCCCCGACTGCCGGCGGGTCCTCCCCGCCTTCCTCGACCTGGGAGGAGAAAAAACAACACAAAATGGCGAGGGAAAGGCCAACACGGAGCGGCAGAGAGAGAGAGAGGAGAGAGAGAAAAAGAAACTCACCGGTTCTCTGATGCGCCGTCGCGTGGTCCTCGATCACTACTCCACCCTCTCAGGCGGACTGCAGCCGCTCCTCCCCGGGCGGACCGGAGTCAGACCTCCGACCCCCAGCGGACAGAACGCCCCTCCGCGTTCCCGGCGTCCCGTGGAGACTCTCCTCCGCCCCTGGCAGCGGCCCTACCACTCCAGGCGGTCGGGGAGTCACTTCCCTCCTCCCCCGCGGACGGCGGTCTTCTCTCGACCCCTCCGCGTTCCCGGGGGACGGCAGGGCACTCCTCCGCCCCCGGCAGCGGCTCCCTCGCTCCAGGCGGTCGTGGAGTCCCGTCCCCACTCGCCTCGCGGACGGCGGCCGTTCCCCGCGTCCGGGTAGTCGGGCTACTCCGTCCCCCGTCGGACGGCAGCGGCGCTCCCCTGGGTGGACGGCAGTGTCGAGGACTCTGCGACGGGAATCCCTCCTCCTTCCCGGGTTTCGGCACCAGTGTAAGGGGGTTTAGAGGAAAGGAGGAGGCGAGAACCGGCTTGACAACTTAAATAATAATTTATTAACCAAAAACCCAACCAAAAACACACAACTAAAAACACAGCACAGCTGTCTGTAATTCTCTCTCTCCCGAACTGTCGTCCCCGGCCGCCTTTATCCCTCGCGCGCCCCATCAGGCTGATTGGGGACCGGGTGTGTCTCATTCCAGCCCGGCCCCGCCCTCCTCAGCTCTACAGCACCCTACTGGCCCGCCCAGACGTGGTGCTCAGACCTCACGCTCCTCGCGACAGCTCCCCCTGGGCAAATTCCCCTGAGGAAGGACCTTCTTTCTCAGGGAAGGGGCACCATCCGGAACCCGTGCCCAGACCTCTGGAATCTCCATGTCTGGCCCCTGGACTGGACGCGGAAGACCTAAGCTGTCTCCCACCTGTGATGGTAGACACGTTCACTCAGGCTAGGGCTCGCTCTACGAGGCTCCTGTATGCCTTTAAGTGGCGTCTGTTCGTTAAGTGGTGTTCTTCCCGTCGGGAAGACCCCCAGAGATGCGCAGTCAGATCAGTGCTTTCCTTCCTGCAAGAGAGGTTGGAAGGGAGGCTGTCCCCTTCCATCTCGAAGGTGTACATTGCTGCCATAGCAGCACACCACGACGCAGTTGACAGTAAGTCCTTAGGGAAGCATGATCTGATCATCAGGTTCCTAAGAGGCGCCAGGAGGCTGAATCCCTCCAGGCCGCACCTCGTTCCCTCATTGGACCTCTGTAGTTATTCAGGGTCTACAGAGAGCCCCCTTTGAGCTTTTCAGTCAGCCGAGCTTAAGGCACTCTCCTTGAAGACTGCCCTCCTGACTGCGCTCACTTCCATCAAGAGGGTAGGTGACCTGCAAGCGTTCTCTCAGCGAAACGTGCCTGGAGTTCGGTCCAGGTTACTCTCACGTGATCCTGAGACCCTGACCGGGCTATGTGCCCAAGATTCCCACCACTCCTTTAGGGACTAGGTGGTGAACCTGCAAGTGCTGCCCCAGCAGGAGGCAGACCCAGCCCTGTCGTCGCTGTGTCTGGTGCGTGCTTTACGCATCTATTTGGATTGCACACAGAGCTTTAGAATCTCTGAGCAGCTCTTTGTCTGCTTTTGGTGCAGAGCGGAAAGGAAGCGCTGTCTCCAAGCAGAGGATCGCCCACTGGCTCGTTGACGCCATAACTATGGTATATCTCGCCCAAAACATGCCGCCCCCGGTAGGGCTACGAGCCCATTCTACCCGTGGTGTAGCAGCTTCTTGGGCCTTGGCCAGGGGTGCCTCACTAACAGACATTTGCAGAGCAGTGGGCTGGGCAACACCCAACACCTTTGCAAGGTTCTACAACCTCCGGGTGGAACCGGTTTTGTCCCAGGTAGTGGCACGCAACAAGCGGATAAGCCCGGGATAGCCGGCCGGGTGTATTGCTTGCCCATAGCACCTTCCATCTCCTTTTGAGCTGAAGACGTGCGCTGTTAATTCCCAGTAGTGTTCACAAAATTTGTTCCCTGGTTGACTTCCTCCGAGCCCTGTGGCAGTCGAGTTTTCGGAGAGACTCGCTGCCGGCCCAGTACACACGCTAACTAATAGCTCAGTTCTGGGGTAGGTGCTCCGCATGTGGCGGTTCCCTGTAAGGCTAACCCCATGCGATCTATATCTTCCGCTAATTCGTTTCCCTGCTGGCAAACTGTGTCTTCCTTGGGCAGAGCCCCTCTGCCCCAGTCCCCATGTTGTAGTAACTCCTCCCCCATTGGGCAGGATCTACCTTGAAGGCTCTCCACATGGTTGGAAAGACCATGTGATGTATTCTTCCACTTAAATATCCCCCCCTCTCTTGGGGCGAGGTGTGGTCTCCGCGGTGTCCTCCCCTTGGGAGGGACACCCCCCGACTGGCGGCCCAGTCAGATAATCCCCCTTCTTTTTTAGGGAGTGGAAAAAGAGAAGGGGAAAGAGGCCACGACTGGGTTATGCCTGTCTCTATCTTTGGGTAGTCGACTTGTCCCCAGAAAGGGCCGTTCGACACTCATAACTGTGTTGGGGGAGGTTACGTGTTGACCTGGTGTGCTGGCTATGAGGCATACAGCAAGTCTGCCCACCGCACACCACCAGTTCATGTAACACCGTTCAGCCTTGTGGCGTTTTGTATAGGGACCCCTAGTGTCACTACATCGACACCAACGTCGAGTGAGTGACAGATAGGGAACGTCATGGTTACTGGTGTAACCTCCGTTTCCTGATGGAGGGAACGAGACGTTGGTCCCTCCTGCCACAACGCTGAACTACCCGCTGAAATGGCCGGACCTTATATCGGCTCCTCAGCGTAAAACCTGAATGAGTGGTTGCATACCAGCTCCTTTTATACCCGTATGTTCGGGGGAGTGGCATGCAAATACCACTCGCCAATTTTCGTTGGCCTTTTATCAAAGACCAGAGGTGTCTCGGGCTCCCAAGAGTGACCCCTAGTGTCACTACATCGACACCAACATCTCGTTCCCTCCATCAGGGAACGGAGGTTACACCAGTAACCATGACGTTCTATTTCATGATTACATGATTTCAAGGTTAAAGGCATATGGAACACCATTTATGTTACATTATTAATAGCAATCAAACTATCAAACAGTCGATTATTTTCTCATCCATATTTTTCGAGGAGGTACTCCCACCCTTGCCTCCTCAGAGAAAACTCCCCATTTAATGAAAACATGCCTCACTGTTTGGGTCAATGTGTGTTCAATGATCTGTGTCTTTATTCCTGGGCAATAGAATGCAACAATCTGGTGCTGGAAGAAAAAAATCCCATTAATTTTTTTCATAAGTGAATAATTTAACGATAACTTATAAACCAAGACAGACCTGTTGTGAGCTCTGAGGTTGATAATCAATAGTATGTGCTTCTGTTGAAGACATTAGTCCATGATATTTCAACTTCATTTATAAAAAAATCTTGTTTAATTTTATTGGTGAAGAACTACACTACCCATGATCCTCAAGAGAAAGATCCACCAATCAAAGATTCATGTCAGAAGAGCTATGCAGCTCCGCCCACTCCCATGATGCACTGTGAATGATGCAATTGAGTCACTCTGCATACACTCTCAAAATACATATACAGGTGCATCTCAATAAATTAGAATGTCGTGGAAAAGTTCATTTATTTCAGTAATTCAGCTCAAATTGTGAAACTCGTGTATTAAATAAATTAAATGCACACAGACTGAAGTAGTTTAAGTCTTTGGTTCTTTTAATTGTGATGATTTTGGCTCACATTTAACAAAAATCCACCAATTCATTATCTCAACAAATTAGAATATGGTGACATGCCAATCAGCTAATCAACTCAAAACACCTGCAAAGGTTTCCTGAGCCTTCAAAATGGTCTCTCAGTTTGGTTCACTAGGCTACACAATCATGGGGAAGACTGCTGATCTGACAGTTGTCCAGAAGACAATCATTGACACCCTTCACAAGGAGGGTAAGCCACAAACATTCATTGCCAAAGAAGCTGGCTGTTCACAGAGTGCTGTATCCAAGCATGTTAACAGAAAGTTGAGTGGAAGGAAAAAGTGTGGAAGAAAAAGATGCACAACCAACCGAGAGAACCGCATGCTTATGAGGATTGTCAAGCAAAATCGATTCAAGAATTTGGGTGAACTTCACAAGGAATGGACTGAGGCTGGGGTCAAGGCATCAAGAGCCACCACACACAGACATGTCAAGGAATTTGGCTACAGTTGTCGTATTCCTCTTGTCAAGCCACTCCTGAACCACAGACAACGTCAGAGGCGTCTTACCTGGGCTAAGGAGAAGAAGAACTGGACTGTTGCCCAGAGGTCCAAAGTCCTCTTTTCAGATGAGAGCAAGTTTTGTATTTCATTTGGAAACCAAGGTCCTAGAGTCTGGAGGAAGGGTGGAGAAGCTCATAGCCCAAGTTGCTTGAAGTCCAGTGTTAAGTTTCCACAGTCTGTGATGATTTGGGGTGCAATGTCATCTGCTGGTGTTGGTCCATTGTGTTTTTTGAAAACCAAAGTCACTGCACCCGTTTACCAAGAAATTTTGGAGCACTTCAGGCTTCCTTCTGCTGACCAGCTTTTTAAAGATGCTGATTTCATTTTCCAGCAGGATTTGGCACCTGCCCACACTGCCAAAAGCACCAAAAGTTGGTTAAATGACCATGGTGTTGGTGTGCTTGACTGACCAGCAAACTCACCAGACCTGAACCCCATAGAGAATCTATGGGGTATTGTCAAGAGGAAAATGAGAAACAAGAGACCAAAAAATGCAGATGAGCTGAAGGCCACTGTCAAAGAAACCTGGGCTTCCATACCACCTCAGCAGTGCCACAAACTGATCACCTCCATGCCACGCCGAATTGAGGCAGTAATTAAAGCAAAAGGAGCCCCTACCAAGTATTGAGTACATATACAGTAAATGAACATACTTTCCAGAAGGCCAACAATTCACTAAAAATGTTTTTTTATTGGTCTTATGATGTATTCTAATTTGTTGAGATAGTGAATTGGTGGGTTTTTGTTAAATGTGAGCCAAAATCATCACAATTAAAAGAACCAAAGACTTAAACTACTTCAGTTTGTGTGCATTTAATTTATTTAATACACGAGTTTCACAATTTGTTGAATTACTGAAAAAAATGAACTTTTCCGACATTCTAATTTGAGATGCACCTGTATATATTTGTATTTATCTGGATTTTTGCTAAAAAATTAAATCAAAAACTTATAATCAATAGTTTTATACATTTCTATAATTTTTAATTAGATTACATAATTAACAATGCTTCATGGGATTGTAGCTCATTCCCTCATTAAAGACATTAAGTACACAGTCTTGTATCTTTGTCTTTTTGTCTGATTTCCTAATACGTTTTTGCTTCAAATCAAAGTTTGTAATGTTGGTTGCTGGTTGGTTTGGTTATTGGTGCACAACTCTTTAATAAAGGATTTTATGAAATCCCGATGGAAGAAATAAATGAGAAAAAATTGTCCGGAACCAAAATGGCTGAAAATGTGTGCGGGTACTTGGTGTAAATATCTTACGTCTATAAAGGTGTACAGTTATGACTGAGGTACTTGTCTATACAGAAATACACTTTGAAAAACAAATCTACCCTGAGAAATATTCACTGAAAATAAATAAAAGTTAAGACTATATCAGGTCTCCCTTATATTATTTTGGTGCTATTAAAAAATATAGACCCAAAGTCAAGGACATTTCAGAGCACCCAGTCCAAGATGTTGTTCTTTAGGACTGGTTTACCTGAAATGAATTTAACAGCAACCCAGTAAGCCCAAGCTCTTTAGCAATTTACATAAGGTTGTAACAGAGATAGTAATCTCCAGGCGAATGGATGAGTCAGGAGGCAGCGAAAACAGTCAATGTGAGTATCTTATTACTCTTCAGCTTAGTGCACAAAACTCAAACAAAAAGGGCACTCAGTGGCCAAATAATCACACACAAACGAATCACTCACAGTCGGGTTGTACACACACAGGAAGAGTTTCTCACTGGTCCTTCTCTTTCTGCCAACTGATGATGCTCTTTGTCGGCCTTTCCAGGTCTCCCTCTGTCATCACTATAACAAGAGACAGGTGTTAATGTTAATGAAAGCCCAGGTGACGAGCCTTACCACTCTCCCTCTCCCGCAGACAGACACACGACCACGCCCCCATCCCCACAAGGGTAAAGCAAAACTGCAAAGAAATAAACTGTCAGGTGAGATGGTTTTGTTGTGGTGTTGGTGTACTAATGGACTACCCTGAGACATGTCAAGATTTCTGTAGCGAGTTGTGCAGTTTTACTCTCTCTCTCTCTCTCTCTCTCTCTCTCTCTCTTTACATCTCTCCTCACATCTCCACAGGGTGCATGGGTAATCTCCAGTCACCACGGTAACAAGGATGCTGGCGGTCTCACTTCAAACCGACAGCGTTCTGTCCACAAAATTTACTTTGAGATTATGTCAGAGGCCAGGCTCTTGGGGGTTGTCCAAATCAGAATTTTATAATGTTGGACACAAAGGTTGAACTGATTTTCATCTACATCACAAAAATTTACTAAACTCAGATAAAAATCCCCATCAGTCCATTCTTCATCCTTATTTCTCTTTTTTGCTAACTTCAACCACATGGCCTCTCTCCACACTTTGCAAAGACATGTCAGCCAACACCAGGGGGGTCAATATTGGTTTTCTCATTCATCTCAATGGCTGTTGCTGTACCTGCTTGCTTCCATCTTCGCTTTTTTGTAGAAATACTTACAATTTATATGAAGTTATATTATTATTATACAATTATACTGTATGCAGTGTTAATTTTCACACTATTTGTCCATTTTACTCTATAACTTTATATAATTGTAGTCAACAAAAATAACATTTTAATAGATGATAACATTCAAAATGACAAAAAAACATGAATAAAACTGTAACAGACCAAACTTTAACCAAATATTAAAATATTTTGAAAAAAAAAAAAATGTATAAACTACATATTATTTAAACATGTATAAAACAATACATATATCAAATGTAAGATTACACAACATAAGAACACTCGTAAATACCTGATCTTCTGAAATAAACACATATAATGAATCAGCTGAAGTAAGAGCTACTTTTAGAAGTGATTCTGTTGTGATTTCCTCACGTTTAGACAGTTTAGGATATTGTGTTATGTGTAGCTTGTTTTTAAGGAAACAGCGTCACAACACAAGTTACACATTCTGACTAGTGCATAAATTTGTTCAAGTTCAGTTCATTGTCTTCATTGTCTGTGCAGACTAAGTTGTAATGGAGGCTTATGTTGTGGATATAGTGATTAATGTCACTTATTACACTGCTCTCTGGAATACTCGATTCTGATTGGTCAATGGCACCATCCAGTAGTCAGATATTGTTCTGTAACAACTGCACATCCGGGGATTTTTATGTCTCAGACCACTCATCCGGGTTCTGTGAGTCATCTCTCTTGCTTCTTGGATCACTGTGCGATCTCTTCAAGCTAATAAAATAATTTAAACTCAAATCAATGTTTCATGTCCATTTATTTATTTATTTGGCAAGTAGTCTTGTAATAGGCTGAATAATGAGGAGTCAGATGGTCATTTTTACAAAGTAAACACCAACAGAACTCCGACGCAAACCAGAGGTTGATTCCTGCTGTTCAGTGATTTATTTCTTCTTACATAATTACATAATTTTAGCGCAAATCAATATTTTATGTCCATGTATTTATTTATTTGGTTAGTAGCCATGTAATAAGTGGGACAATGTACAGTCATTCGTAGGGTGACCAGATTCCTGCTTGTGGAAAATGGGACAGTCCCCTCCCAGCAAAAACGAAATTGACATATCCTTACCTAGGCGCAGATCAATGCGAAGTAGAGAGTGCATCCGCATCTGTAACTGTTGTCACCTTGTACTTTTCATTAGCAGCATTTTTTCTCAGTACATGCAACCAAATAATCAGTTTATAATCCGAATGATAGCTCAATCGGATTGAAAAGCCTTCATGTAAACACAAAAATGATCCGACTGAGCTGGATCCGAATGAAATTTCCATCCGATTGAAAGGGGTGGTGCAGATCTAAAATAATCAGTTTAAAAGTAAAATATTAACCATATAAATGTTTGAATCTGACTACTTTCTCAATCGTATTCTAAAATACATTGCGCTCATGCACAGAGATGTGGTGCATAGGTATGTTTATATATGATATTCTTCGCGGGAAACTAATTTATACAAAGCAATGACAAAACACATTATTAAGGGTATGTGGGGCAGGTACTGAATATTATGCAGGGCACATATGTTCTTTCATGACATCACATAAGCAAAAAAGAACGTTATGTCATTATTAATAAGGACTTTAAGCAGCAGGTGCGGTTACGGTGTTCTGTGTTCCGTTGCGTGTACGTGACTTCACTCAATTCCTGATGTCGAAACCATAATTTCTAAAGCATTTCTTCTTTGCCATAGTGACAGTCGATCGTACGTGACAGATTAGGAAACTAAATGTTAGATTAAGTTTTACAAGTTATGATGCAAAGTGAACACAATAAATAGCCTAAACATCCTCTTCAAATCTTATGTTAAATTACACGATTATAGGTTTTGAATAAAAAAAACTCAAATATTGGTAGACTATTAATAATAATATCTAAGTTTTAGACGTAGGCTATTTATATCGTACAAGAGTAAAACTCTTCTTCTGAGAGTTATTTAACACTGCAAGCATTAGGGGTGAGTAGTTATAACCTATACTATGTGTCAAAATATCAAATTGATTGATTTATGACATGTGATTTATGACCCCCCTGTCACCCTTGATTGACAGGTATGTGTAACGTAATTTATGACCCCCTGTCAGGTAGAAGATAGTCCGGACATGTTAAAAAACATGTTTGGACATGATCTTCCAGGGATGTGTTGACCAGTCGTCCGATGTCAGTGATTGTTTATGGTGTGTTTATGTTAATGATTTTAAGTGTGAGCCCTGCTTTTCACAGTTTATCCCCCCCAGTGTGGTGTTTAAAAATGGAGTCAGTCACACCAGTCAGTATCAAACCATACAGTTGTGTTAGCGTCTGTGAGGTGTAAGTGAATCTTCATTCTCAAATTACTTTTTTCCGGCAAGTTTTGTTATTTTGAAACATAATCGTACTTCAAGAGAAGATGGCTGTCTATCTTTGTGTTGTGAATGTGTAGAATGATCATATATTTAGTATTTATCAGCAGGGCCGAATCCGGAGCATAGTTCCACATCAGTGCGTGCGTCTCCGCGAGACAGGGCGAACATCCCGCCGCTTAGTAAGTGTTTGTAATGCAGCATTATTTACATGATTTGTTGGATTTGTTTAAAACGTTCATATGTGTTTTGTTTTTTTTCCGAAGATTTATCAAACCTTTAAACAAGATCGTCGCGTCTGGAAGCGAAAATCACCCGGAGAGGGCTAGCGGCCGTGGAGTTGCAACAAAGCCGAAAAGACTCAAACGTAAAGCGGTTACGATCGCCCAAGTGCACGCTCCGGTTGATGGGGATGTTAAGAGATCTTGATTTCATACCACAGACACCAGAACGGAAACGGTCAAGACGTTCGCTCAGAGCATCAGCTGGTATATGTGTGTGTGTGTGTCTGTTTCTCTGTGTGAAGTTAACTAGATGCTAAAGTTTGTGAACAAACATTGATGTTGGCATGAAGTCTTAAATAGTATAACAATATGACTTCTGACTTTATGACTTTAAAACGACTTCTCAAAGCCTACATAAATAAATATGTTAAAAAACATTATTTGATCTTTTTCCTAATTCATATATCATCCCTAACAATATTTTTTTTATTTTTTTTTTTCACAGAGTTGGTTGTGGATGACCATGCGGTACCCGATGTAAATGATGTTCGGAGCTGGGGCGATGAACTGATAGAATTGTGGGATGCCTGTGCATTTTCCCAGGTACCTAAAGAAACACAACAGGATGATCAATCCAGCGAACACGTGGTGTCTGCAGCAGATTCCGACCCTGAGGCTCTGCCTTCAAATCAGGAGGCTTACAGACAGGGATCACATCCCGTTATAGACAATCAACACATAATCGGACTGATACAGGATGGTTTCAAGACCATTGAGGGACGTTTTAACGCCATTGAGAGGCGCTTTAACATCGTTGAGGAGCGCTTGGATACCTTTGAGAAGAAGCAGGATTATTATTATAAACAGTCTGTGACAGCCACACTACAACAACAAGGTATCTGGATTAAACAAGTGATAGCGACGCAGCATTTGCATGGTGGGGCGAGCTAACGTGCAGCCCGTGATCAAAACCTGACAACGGACTTGTTAAAGCAGGTCATACTCATACTTAAAAAGAAATTCGGGTGAGTTGTAAAAAAGTTATTTTTTAACTATGTATTAGTTTGGTTGTAATAGTTGATGTTTCAGTACTGTTTTTGTTTTTACTGTATAGGGCTAGTTTTATTTCCTTAGTTGTTTCCTTAGTTATTTTAATTGTACACCCTTACGTGTGGTTTAAATAAAAAAGATCTGATTTAAAATGGCAAAATGTTGTTGGGAGTCGGATGGTTGTGATCAGGGGCCAGCAGCTAGGTTTAGACGATGCGATGACAGCGAGATCCCCCTTGAACAGTGCAGCAACACAGAAACATTTCTCTATTTAATTCAGACAATGGAGGAGATGAATAGATCTGAGTCTACAACTGGTACATTGCTAGAATTATTAAACATTGTGAGATCAATGTCAGATGATCAACCAGAACCAGATCCAAACTCAGCATTAGACACTGTTTTAAATTCTCACCAGGTGGGCGAGGGTGCAGATAACCATCCGTATCATTCATTTGATCCTACAGCACCAAACATGGGATTAACCCCCACTGATACTGACATGCTTGTAAGAGAGGGTGGTGATATTGGTGGTTATACTGTGGTCCCGAGACTCAGATTCAATAGTTTGGAGATACGTCGGCGTATAAATCTGCCACAGACTTGGCAGCCTACACTATATTTTTGCACGATATTTTGTCTGAAATAGTGTCGTTTTCCAAACTGTTGGCTGGGGATGGCAGGTTAATTAACATAACATTGAGAGGGCCTAGTCTAACCACTGATGTTAACACTGTCTTGTCACCTAGCAATGATTACAGTGTGGATGTCTTCACAAATCAGATTGAAAAGATAATGCAAAGTAACTCTGATGTGAGGGTTGATGATAGTTTGGATCTAAATGTGACTATAGCTAGGTGTAAACAAGGGGGTGCGTATCGAAAGATACGTGATCTTGCCCATAACGAAGTGATCACCAGAAACAGGATGAATCTGTTTTGCCCCCTCAACACTTCAAATAATCTGTGTTTTGCAGTCTGCTTGGCACATTTTCTAAACCCTCAAAAACCACACACAGATCTAGAACCTATAGCAGCGGCGATGCAGAAGATGGCGGGGTATTCAGAACAGCATAAGATAGGGTTTAATGATATCACATGGTTTGAACGGATGTTGCACATTAAAATAGTGGTCTTCCATAGGTCATGCACAGGTGTGTTGGAGAAGTATACGTCCAATGACGCACAACATCACAAAACAGTGTTCTTGTACCTGCACAATGGCCACTATTTTATGGTTAAGAAGTTGAATGCGTTCATAGGTACTCCATATGTGTGTGACTACTGCTACCAGGGTTTTACTAACCATAGAGATCATCGTTGCAAATACGTCTGCGATATCTGCAATGGTCCTGATTGTTATAAGTACCCCATCAAAACAAAGCAATGCAGCGACTGTTTGCGGTACTGCAAATCTGACTATTGTTATGACGTGCATAAGCAACTGCCATTAGGTCAACAGTTTGCACAGTGTGCTGTTACAAAATACTGCCAAAAATAATAATAGACGTTATCGTGTCAGTGCTACCAACCCCAAACCACACAAGTGTGCAGTCGAACGGTGTATCCATTGTGGCGAGGAAGTGATTAACGACAGTGTACATCAATGCTTTATACAACCAATAAATCTCGAGGCACCTAGCGACAAGTACATATTCTATGATTTTGAGATGCAATACGTAAATGGTAAACATGTTGCAAACTTAGTTTGTGCCATTACATTTAAAGGGGAGGAGTTCACAGCCGCTGGTCCAGACTGTAAAGAATGACTTGTTAAAAGGTTTAGACATCCACGTTATCAGAATTTCCCCAAGATTGCCCACAATGCTTCCGATTTTGATGACTTTATACTTTTGGAATATTTCACAAAAGCTGGGCTCACACTTAAAATCACTATGCAAGGATGTCGGATAATTTTAATGTATGACAACACATTCAAGCAGCGCTTTATTGACAGTTATTCATTCATCCCTATGCATTTGGCCATGACTTCCGCTGCGTTAAATCTAACCTGCGCAGAGAAATGTTATTTTCCGCACAATTTCAACAGATTAGAAAATGAGAATTACATAGGACCATACCCGGACAGGCATTTCTACGGCTATGAGACAATGTCTGACAAAGAGAGGGCTCTGTTTGATGAGTGGTATGTTACAGTATCAGGTAAAGTGTTTGATTTTAAAAAAGAACTTGCCATGTATGGCAAGAATGATGTCGTTTTGCTCAGGGAGGCTTGCATGAAGTACCGCGATGAATTCATACAGTGTACCCATCTTGATCCGTTTAGATGCACCACTTTAGCAGCATGTTGTATGGCAGTGTATAAAACCCACTTCCTACCAAAAGACACCCTAGCTCTGACCCATAACAACGCGTACACCAGTCAGAACAAGACATACTCAAATATTTCCATTGAATGGCTTGAATATGTTAAACGCGGCATAGACATTCAGCATGCGTTAAACCACGGCGAGATGGTTATTGGAAAATACTATCTCGATGGTTATTATGAAAAGGACGGCGTAAAAAAGGCTCTAGCATTCAACGACTGTATGTTTCATGGGCATGAATGTTGTTATAATCCTAACAATTTACACCCGTTATCAAAACTGTCCTACGGCACACTCAGAAGACAGTTTGATGACAAGGTTGTAATTTTAGAGCATGCATATGGGTTGGAGGTAGAAGTGATGTGGGAGTGTGCTTGGAACACTGCTAAACAGACTGATGCTGATGTGATGGCATTTATGTCCACTTACACACATCCTGAAAGATTGAAACCACATAACGCTCTATTGGTGGTCACACTAACGCGTACAAGCTGTATCATAAAGCTGACAATGGTGAAAAAATATGCTATTTTGACTTTACAAGTTTGCCAGGCCAAGAAATGCTACCCTATAAGACATCTCCAAATAATTTTGAAGGATTTTGAACCTCTTGAAAATTATTATGGATTTGTCAAAGCCAAAGTACTGCCCCCGTGAAAACTGCTTCACCCCGTCGTTCCCTATAGGACTGGTGGCAAGCTTATGTTTCTGCTCTGCCGTACATGTGCGGATCATCAGAATCAGACCATCCCGTGTAGACACACTGATGAGGAAAGGGCTATTTCAGGCTGCTGGGTCAGTATCGAACTGTTAAAGGCAGTTAAAGGGTTATGATGTAACGAAGGTGGACGAGGTATGGCATTTCCCTCAACGATCAGAAACCTTGTTTTGTGATTATGTTAAAACAATTTTACAGTACAAACAAGAGGCCAGTGGATTCCCCACACACATTGTGACAGATGCAGACAAAGAATCTTACATCAACGATTACTTTGAGAAAGAGGGGATTAAGCTGAATCTTGACAAGATAAGTCTTAACCCTGTACGCCAGTCTATTAATAAACTTCTGCTGAACTCACTTTGGGGGCAGTTCTCTATGCACGAAAATTTGCCGTGTACAGAACTGCTTTCAGACCCTGAACAGTTTGCCCAACACATTTTTGGCAATGGTTATGACATTAAACACTTCTCGTTCGTGTCAGACACTGTTGCACTAATTCAGTGGTGTTACACGGATGGGAAAGGTGGTCAGACCCATGACATTAATGTCTTTCTTGGTGCGTATACAACTGCACATGCGCGTCTAGAGCTGTATGAACTAATGGATAAGTTGGGGGATAAACTGTTGAACAGTGACACAGACAGCGTCATCTTTACTTCTAGAGACGGCGCCTGGGAGCCTCTGTTGGGGCCTTACCTCGGTAATCTGACTGATGAGGTTGGGGATGGGGATCACATTGTAGAGTTTTGTTCAGGGGGCCTGAAAACATATGGCTACCGCACTGCTATGGGTATGGTCTGCATGAAAGCCAAGGGTATCACTCTCAACGCTGTAAACTAAAAAGCCATTAGGTTAGACACTCTGATTGGACTTGTTGATCACTTTGTCGTGGGGGAAGATAATAGTCGGCATATACTGGCATACACCGACACTATCGTGAGAAATAAAAAACAGTTCATACTACACAACAGGTCAGTCATTAAAAATTTAAGGTGTTTTGCAACAAACGTGTGCTGCTCCCTGATTTCACCACACTCCCATATGGATTCTGACAATCTTTTTGGACATAGGGGTGTGCGAGACACAGATGGTTTTGATTTCAGATTACAGCATCCATTTTCATGTGTGATAAGCGGCCCTTCAAACTCGGGAAAGTCATATTTTGTAAAAATAGTGTTGCAAAATGCTGTACGGTTGATTTCTAAAAAAATTGAAAATATTGTGTATATTTATGATTGTTGGCAACCATTGTATGACGAATTGTTGAAAATGTACAAAATTAAATTTGTTGAAGAACTACCACAGGCTCTGAATGATGATGATTTATTCCCCGTCAACAAAACTAATTTGCTGATCCTTGATGACCTGATGAAAGAGGCCAGTGGGAGCAATAAGGTGGAGAAGGTGTTCACACAGTATGTTCGCCACAGAAATCTTAGTGCTATTTATATTGTACAGAATTTATTTTGCCAGGGTAAATCCAGCAGGACCATCAGTTTAAAAACAAATGATCTGATGTTGTTTAAAAACCCCAGAGACACCAATCAGGTCAATGTACTAGGAAGGCAAATGTATCCCGGGAATACAACATTTTTTATGGAATGTTATCAAGATGCAACCAACAAATCTTTCGGTTACCTGATGATTGATTATAAAACAAAAACACCCGAACACTATCGGCTCAGAACAGATTTACTTTCACTACATCCTGTAGTTTACCTCCAGAAAAAAGGTAGTGAAAAACTGTTGGACGGTGAAAATGTCAGCTAGACTTTGTAGAAACATTCCTCTTTTAAAATTATTATTAAAAGCAACACCCAAACAGAGACGGGTTATTTTACAGTCTGCCACAGACGAGCTCATTGTGACATTGTGTGAAGTAGCTCTTAATCTTCTCTACAGCAATATACCACTCACGTCACAACAATACCAGAAGCTAAGAAGGAGGAAAAGCAAGATAAAATTTGATGCAGATAAGAAGATTGGTGTTAAAAGAAAGAGACGGCTGATAAACCAACAGGGTGGCTTTCTTCTTCCCCTCTTAAGTGTCACAATCCCTTTTATCTCCAACTTGGTTGCTTCTGGATAACTTTGGGGATGGAGTATGCAGAGAAGGTGTTTTTAGTTCCACAGCATCAAATGGATAAACTAAAGACTGGTACCCCCCGCGAGTCTATTCAACAGGTTGTGGAGAATGATTTGGACATGACTATAAGAAGTATTTTGCACAGATCTGATTTGGACAATTATGAAAAGGCAAAACTGTACACAAATACTTTACAGCGATTTTTAACACTTGCTAGACAAGGGGACAGGGAAACCAACACATTAACATTAACCCTTCCACAGCCTGACCACGTTGAAAAAGAAGACCCACCTGCAACGGTCGTGTAAGTGTCCAGGATGTTTTAGATAATGTTGTGGACGACATTTTGAAGAATGTTCCACAGAGAAGTGTAAAAAACTTTCATTACATTTTAGATAAAATGTCTAAAACTAAAGATGTCACTTCTTGGGCTGAGTTGGGCGAGTTTATGTTTAAAGGTAGAACAATCCCTGGTTCACACATGCTCGATATATTTAAAGGTATCACGGCTCCACAAAAGATTGCTGATGCACGGAGACCTGTTGGATGGAACGAGTTTCTGGAAGCTTTTGCTACTTTTAACATACCATACTCAATGATACCAAATCATTATGTCAGACACGCAATTAAGTCTTTCAAAACCAAATTGACACTGTCTATAACCAGCTCATCTAAGAAGAGTAAAAAACAGAAAGTGCACCCGAGTTCGCCATCAACACATTCAAAGTATTCAGATGGCCATGTATTCAAGTCACCTACTCTTGACCAGAGTCAGTGGCTAAGTTTTTAATCTCAGAGTTTTGCATGTTCTGTGTTCTCATGTTTTGATCTTGTTATTATCTGTATTGTTGAATGTGATGTATGTATAATAAAGAGTCAAAAGAAAACAATTCTGTTCTTTAGTTGTTTATTGAAAATATTAAGCATAAGACATAAACATTTCACCAGTCTGAACACATTGAACACACTTGAAAACATTTTCATTACAATGAGATTGTTTTAGTTTTTTCACAAAAGCTGACACCTTTTTGTCATTTTTAATAAAATCATTGGTATACAGCTTCAACACATTAGCATAATCATACCCCTTTGCCATGTGGTAGAGAAAGAGCACACAATGCTGACCACAAGTCTCTGATGAATAATCTTGGACTCGCACTGATGAATGCTGTACCACACTAGAATTGCGGTTTAGAAAGTTTTTGATAATCGATGGAAAACGGGGGTAATCTGGTTTATTACCAAAGCTGTTGAAAGAACACCCCACACCATCCTCATTTATGTAGATGGCTAACCAGTGTACACCTGGGTGTCCTGAAGGATGTGTGTTGATTATAACCATTGATGGTAATTGTCTTAAAGGGTCTTTTGGTAGATAGTCACACAGGAGTACACCGAGAAAATGGATGTTGCATGAGATCTTATCCATGATAGTCGTAAGCTGGACAGTGTCCATTTTTACATATTAATAGTAATCAACCAGGATCTGTTGGCAATTTGACACTTCGATGATGCTATCGAATATGGCATAAACAATTAAGTTGATCGTTCGGGGTAGCGGTTGTCTAAAACGAGCTTCTAGTCTAATATTTCCAGACTTGATAAGCGATATGTGCTGACTGCACTCCTCATCTGGTGTGAAATTGAATGCATAGAGGGTATAGCCATGCAGAAAGTCCTCCGTGTCAATAGATGGAGCCTGATTTTTAAGATGATTTCCAGAAGCCAATGCTAACTGGTAAAATTCCCGCACTGCAGAACCACTTTCAAATTCAGGCTGCAGAGGCTTCGCTGGGTGCTGTTGTCCGTCCAGATAAATGGCAAAAAATTCTAGGTCATAGTTTTTAAATGCAAATGGATTTTTATTATAGGATCCTGTAAACGCATCATTATCAGTCATCGCTAGAGCAACAGATTTTGGTAGAGTTCCTAAGAATAAGATTTCTTGATTGCAGACTCGTGAGCCTGCAGGAATTGAGAAGTTTTTCAGGCACACTCTGTCGATGGGGTACTTGGCAGTTGTTGAGAGCAGTGCTTGTGCATGTCCCAATCTCACAGCTGGTGATACAGACACTTTTTTTCACAAATAGTGAGGCTGACAGGATGTATAGTTTATAGGCTACAGTGTCGCTTCTCATCAAGCAGAATTCATCTTTACCTCTCGTCATGTGAATTTTAATGTCCACCCCGTTAAGCATCAGTTTTTCTTGAAAGAAAATATGACTGTGAACGGGTGCGAGTAGCTCAACCACATTACTGGCATTGGTAAAGGCCCCTCTCTTTGTCAGACCGCGATTACCACCAGCGGGGTCTGCCACATCCATATGACCAACCGTGTCTTTGTAAAAGAGCCCTGCAGAGAAAAGCGTTTCAAGGGCACCTTTACCATAATTGGTAAGACATTCTATTATGCATCGATAAGGATGTGTGCTAGAACTCTGTGATATAAGACGGTCTCCAAGCGACACATCCACTAGTGAAAATATTGTTGCCCCTGCGTAGTTAATAAGACCCACTGGGGCTCCATCTGTAATATCTGTGCTGTCAGCATTAATGATTTTGAGATGCAAAAACACCAATGTGTTGTTTAGGTCTACATAATCCTCTCCAGTCCCCGCGATAAAAAAACTCCAAAGGTGATGAGTCCGATATTGCTGATAATGGTGGTACTTCTATATAAGTATTTTTTTCAATAGCAGTTTGAGTCAATGGCACTGTGAACAGATCCAGTTCGGTTTTTAAACACTCTTCTGACATGTTGTGTAGTAAAGCCATGATCTAAAATATTGTTTTAACAGAGCTCTTTGGTCTTTTTGATGTAGCACGTTTTGTTGTCTCCTTGCGCTTGTGTTTTACGACTGATGCTTTCTTAAGGTATATGTTTTGTTTTCTTCTGTGTTTGGCCACTCCTCCGCACCCCTGGTGGCCTAGATGCTCTTTTGCGAGCCATCACCATTAGCCTGGATCAGTCTTGAGTACTGTTGTTATTAAAAGACCGTGATAATGTGTTGCTAACAACGTCACTTAGTATGTTTTTTGCAGCTGATTTAAGATGTGGCTTGGCTATGCTAAATCCTCATTTTTGCAATGGTATAGCCATTCTAAAGAGACCTCTAAACATCCCCCCCAAACCAGCTCCATACCTTACCCCGCCCCCAGCATAGCCGGGGAGTCCATTGCCGGCCTGATTCTGGTAATAGGCCACATAACGCATGGGGTCGGCATTGTGATTGTTGAAATATGCCATTTTTAAGCAAATCGTTTCACAGGTCTAAAGTGTAGCTTAGCACACACCTTCCCGTAACTGAAACGTACATCTTGATTTTGATCGTCTTTCACTTGTATGATTATCTCGGTGATGGACGATTTATTAACTTATACGTAATGCGGTCTGTCGTATCTAACACTAACAATCTTATTATTCTCACCGTCTATATGTACACACCTTAGTAGCAGAACATGATGATCACCAACTGATTGATATTCTATAATATCCGTGTAGATATACATGGTGTAAAACCCCCCATTTATGTCTGCTTGATAGGGTGCATACGTCACAGGCTTGTACCCAACACTATGATTATCATGAGTTTGGTTACCAGTTTCTATAGCAACCCCTGGTTTTAATCCTAAAATATTAGCCAACTTTCCATAAAATGTCAGTGACGTCTTCGGAGGGGCTTTCAGAAACACTTTGTTTTTAACATGGTCATAACCAAGACTCACCCGCGATGGCAGGTTTGCGTTGATCTCCCTGATCAAAAAAACATGTCATCATAATATCCAGTCTTTAACCTGTAAGGTACATTTGATATCTTTTTATCGCTGCTGATAAAAATCTCTATCTCTTTGCCTTCAACAGGATAGTTGGTGATGTGTTTCTCACTATCTGTCGCTGGTGTTTCACCATAGTTGAGAATGAATGCAGCATCTTCCTCATTAAATGTATACCATGACACAGGATATTCAAATTCGATCAATCCAACTTGCCATTCTCCTTTTAGGTTTATAGTTCTCGCTAACCTGGTTGTATAACTAGATATGCGGTTTTCCGGATAAACAGATAACGAGGCATTGCAGGGCAGCGTGACATAAAATCCACCCTCAGGCATGGTTGGTTTTTACATAAATGTGTGCTACCTATGTAGGTCTTTTGTTTTTATGGCTTCTGTACATCAACCAATTATTTCTGGTCGATCTATGATGCGAATTATGTAGGCCATCCGAGCCAGCGAACCAACACTATCATTTTCCGGCCTTGTTTCTTCTTGTCTAAATTTTTTTTCCAATTTAAATGTCTTGTTTTTGTTCACAAATATTTTTTGTAATTCCTCCTCATAAAAATGCCATCGATGACATCGCCGTCATAATCACACAATCTGTAGACAGGTGGGTCGCGTGGGATGCACACTGTTATAGTGAAAAACTCCTGCGTATAGTTTTCCTCATACCATTTTGTGAATGGGCCTCTTACTTTAGAAATTCTAACAATGTCACCAACTTTATATTTAAATTTTGGGGTGACACCGCGACCCCCACTAGACCCATATAGATTATGAAACACCACAGATTCATTTTCGTTGTTCACATCAACCGGTCTCATCTTGATGCTTCTGTGATAGCTGATGTTGTATCCATCCGTGATGTCTTGAAGTATATCGATGTAGTGTTTGGAGTTTGTGATGTGTGATGTTGTACTTTTTTGTCATGCTTTGAAAATGCTTGTTAAAAAACTCCTTTCCTTTGTCTATCTGTAATTTGTGTGGCACACATCCCTCTTTCAGTATAGATTCAAAAGCTTTAGTCACCTCGGGGCCGCTCTTGTTTTTTAACACACGCGTCCATGCATATTTACTAAACAGATCTATGCACGTCAACAGAAAATGATTGTTGTCATTTTCCTTGGTGTATGCAGACATATCAACTAGATCGGCCTGGAACTGCATATCAATACCATAGACAAAAACCCTATTCCTTTTGTATTTTAGAGGGGCAGTTCTGTGTAGTGTGTAAGCATCCTCGCCGGCGAGCCAGTCCGAAACTTGTTTATTGGTTAAACGAACACCCGTTTCTTTTAAAACACCATCTTCTAAATGTATTTTACCTCCTAAAGAACCCAGTTAGAAGGTGTGTAATAAATATTTTTCATTTCTTCGGACATATTGCAGTATCCACAAAAGAATAACTCAGATGGTTTAAGTGTTTGGGGTTTTTATTTCAGTAAAAGAGAACATTGGCATCTTACAGCATCGAGGTACTTTAGAAATTTTGTACACATCACAATGTTTTTCTCAAGAATGTAATCAACTAGTGTTTCAATAATTTCACAAACATCAGTCTGGTCATTTCTTGACACTGTGATTACACATAAATCAGTCACATACGTACACATACAGATTATGTCAGCAATTCTAATACAACAGCTACATTCAGTCACCAGGTCTAGTATTTTTCTGATAGTTGCACAAATTGGATCGCCCGCATTAATACACATACGCATCATATCTGTCCACTCATTTGACATGCCTCTTATAAGACATTTGCTTCTTGAGGTTTGCTAAACATTTGGGATCAACACCACATTGGATTACAGCAACAGGTTCATCAACAATTCTTTCAGCTTTTTGTTGATGAGATGTTCCAGAAGGACCACGACAGTCGCTTTTATGATTTTGAAGCCGTCAGAGCGGATACAACTGTCTGTGTCATCAATCCCAGCATAGGCCGCAGCTCCAGCTATTGCTCCAGCATTGCCATACAGCATTGTAAGGAAGGTCAGGTTGTGATATCCCAGATCCTTGCAAAATGTATCCAACCAGTTGTTGTCACAAGTTTGTGGGTGGGGCTCCAGCGGTGTTGCATTGTCATCAGGCATCGCCGGTGCAGTCTCAGGAGTGTTGGTGTAGCAGTAGACAGTCATAGATTCTTGAGACATGGTGAATGTATGTAGCAAATGTACCGAACTGCTGGCGTTTTTAATGGATGTAATATGGGGACGGACTTAAGTGGTGGTCTTCGGGGTTGTTGACGCCCTGTTCAGGGTGAAACAATATCATCTTTACAGAACTGTAGTGATCATACATGTTACACCATCTAAACATCTTGTCAATACATGTAAAAATGTCGTCAAGCATACGAACATCTTTCCGCTGAAACAAAAATTTCATGTCATAATACGTGATGCTCAGACTCAGGGATAGGCCATGCACTTTCGTTGAGCTTTATCTTGTCATTGCAGCAAAAAATATAAGGAGTCATGGCATCCCACTCACCAATGTACAGTGGCTCATCGCCACAGTCATTCAAATCTCTCCAAACGTAATTGTAAAACATAAACCAGTCTTTGGCAGGGAAAATCAGGCAGGGTTCCTGTGATGTAAAATCATCTCCAATATCCACAGCATAGAGTTTCACAGTCCGCATCACCTTGTCAAACATATATCTTCCTACATGATTACCAGACAATGAGAAATCACGTTTCGCAAAATCCATATCTTCATGAAGAAACTTTGTCAAACTAACATTTTGTTTTTTCCTTTGTGCAAAAGTCAGTTCCTCTCTCATTTCAACAGGTCCTCTTGTTGGTGAAATAAACATCACTCTTCTAGGGGTTTTAGGAGTTCTCGGAGCAGCCATTGTAACAGAAAGTTGCAGTGTTTTCTGTGTTTTAACTATGGCATCTGAAACCATTATTTATACAACAAATTCAGGATGTAGGTAGTGATGTAGGTGTGAAAAGCATACCAGGAAGGAACAATGGTGAGAGGTAAGAAATCATTAACATAAACACACCATAAACAGTCACTGACATCGGACGACTGGTCAACACATCCCTGGAAGATCATGTCCAAACATGTTTTTTAACATGTCCGGACTATCTTCTACCTGACAATCAGGGGTGACAGGGGGTCATAAATCACATGTCATAAATCAATCAATTTGACATTTTGACACATAGTATAGGTTATAACTACTGGGGTGTAACAGTACATGTATTCGTACCAAAACGTTTAGCAAAGGACCAGATGTTGTTGGTTCAGCTACCCAACTAAGCATGCACGAGTAGTTATGGCGAACGCAGTTAACCTTCTGGGGTCTGAGGGTGTTTTTGGGCCCTGGAGAAATTTTGACATGCCTTGACATTTGTGCTTTTTTCAGTTGCTTAAAAACATATTAATGGCTAAAGTCTGATAACACTGTATTCAGCACAAACTGGGCTACGATAATATGTGAACAACATGTATGTACATGTTTGTATTTTTGAGAAAAATAATGTTTATGCATGGTTTTTGAAAAATAAAATGAAATTTAAGTCACTGAAATAAGGCCATATAACACATACTAAACATTTGTTGAGAACTGGATCTTGTAGCCTAGAGTTTTTGCTACAAAATGATGTGAAAACCATCCTGATCACTCATTCATACAAAACAATATAGTCATTTAACTTTTGTAAGACACTTTTTAGTGTTAGAAAGGCCATATGCGAGGAGGTGTGGATGATCATGAATATTGATGTGATTCACACCTGAGGAGACAAAGACCCCTCCCCTGAGAGACAATGAAAGTTTGTAGCTTATTCACAAAATCAAGTTTAAGTTAAAAGAAGTAATCTGACTATACATTTTCTTTACATAAAGACTTTACTTAAAAACTTTAGACCTACACTACCGTTTAAAAGTTTTAGATCTGTAAGATTTTTTAATGTTTAATGTTTTTTAATGATCCATAATATAGCAAAAACAGTGATATTGTGAAATATTTTTACAATTTAAAATAACTTTTCTCTTTGAATATATTGTAAAATGCTATTTATTCCTGTGATCAAAGCTGAATTTTCAACATCATTACTCCAGTCTTCAGTGTCACATGATCCTTCAGAAATCATTCTAATATGCTGATTTTCTAATATGGGCATATTTACAGCACATTTTACACATTTACCCCCAAACAGATATTTGCAAGCACAAGCTTCATTGATGATAATGAGGCAGCATAAACACTAGTTAAAATATAATCTAAACATTCATATTATTTTTATATCATATTACATATCATATTTATATTATACAGCATACAATTTAAATACCTGCTTTAGCTGAAACAACATTTAAATGTAACTAAAACTTGCCTATTAGGACATATTTCAAATTTCAATACTCTGAATCCTGGCTGGCAAGTCTGGAAATAGTCCAACTAGTAAAATATGTACATGTTTATATAAAACAGCATGTCAACTACCAGAAGATCCTCCACTATCAATAAAGTCTCCTTTTTGGGAACATTATGGTTTCTTAGTTAACTACAATGATGACGGAGAAAGGCACTGTGGACTGGACAAGAGCTATTTGCCGGCATTGTTCAACTGCAATCGGTTATGAAGCTGGCTGTACGTTGAACTTGCTCACTCATTGGAGATGACATCACCCGAATGTGAACATCACTTGTACAAGGAAAAATCTGAGTGGAGTTCAAACTCAGCTCACCATGGCATTTAAGCAGCCTCTCGCTAACAATTCCGACAGGGCCAAAGTTATAACAAATGGCATAGGTGTTTTATAGCAGCGGATATGCAACCATATTCTGTTGTTGAGAACACAGGGTTTAAACACATTTTGAAAATAAGCAAGCCCCGTTACAAAGTTCCCTCTCATCCTCATTTCAGCCAGCAAATCATACCAGCCCTTTTTAAACAAGTACAAGCTACAGTTGTCCTCGACTAATCCAAGGCATCTGCTGTGGCTCTCACGACCGATGGGTGGACATCTAGAGCAACCGAGAGTTACCTAACGGTAACAGCGCACTACATCATAGCCAACCGGAACATGGAAAGCCATGTTCTGCAAACTCGGCCAGTTTATGAACAGCACACAAGCAAGCACACATCTGGCAGAGCAGCTGAAGGAAGCAGTGTCAAAATTGGGCCCCCAAATTAGATGCTTTGCGCATACAATTAATTTAGCAGCACAAAAAGCAACAGGAATCAAATCAGGTGTCCAGGCTGCTAGGCAGAGTCAAAAGTGTTGTGTCTTTCTTCCACCATAGCACAACAGCTGCACATATATTGCACAGCAAACAGGAGATGCTTAATATTCCAAAACTCAAACTCATTCATGATGTCTCCACTCGATGGAACTCCAATTATGATATGATGGAGCGGTATCTTGAGCAGCAAGCTGCTATTTACACAGCATTGACTGAAAAGCCCTCAAGATGAACAAAAACTTCATTAATTTGTCTGACCAGGATGTGAGAATGGCAGAGGATGTAAGTGAGGTCCTTAAACCACTAAAAACTATCACAACAACGATGTGCAGTGAAACCACACCATCAGTTTCCATGATCCTGCCTCTCAAAACCATGCTTCTAAAATCAATGGAACAAAATGAGGAAGACAGTCCAACTGTGAAAGAAGTCATAGCTGCCATCAGAGAGAACGTCCTGGTTACTTTTGTATCCTCCGTTCCCTGATGGAGGAAATGAGATGTTGTGTCGATGTAGTGACACTAGGGGTCGCCCTTGGGAGCCCCACACACTTTTGATCTTTGAGAAAAGGCCAATGGGAATTGGTGAGTGGAATTTGCATGCCACTCCCCCGGACATACGGGTATAAAAGGAGCTGGCTCACAACCACTCATTCAGGTTTTGCGCTGAGGAGCCGAGACAGGGTCCCGGCCATTTCAGTTTGTAGTACAGCGTTGTTGCAAGAGGGACACAGCGTCTTGTTCCCTCCATCAGGGAACGGAGGTTACAAAAGTAACCAGGACATTCCGTATCTGTCACTCACTCGACGTTGTGTCGATGTAGTGACACTAGGGTTCCCTATAAAAAACGCCACAATAAGCTGAACTGTGTTACATGGACTAGCGGTGCGAGACGGGCAGATCGCTGTGTGCCTCGTAGCCAGTGCACCAGGCTGTCACGTAACCTCCCCAACGCTCCTACGAGCATTGAACGGTCCCCTGCAACTCGGGGACAAGTCGACTACCCCCCAAAAAAAGGGGACAGGCTAGCCCAGCCGTGGCCTCTTCTCTTTTTTCTGCCCAAAAAAGAGTGGAAATCGTTGACCGACTGAGGGCCATAACTGTCCGCTACGGGGGGTGTCACTCCCAAGGGGAAGACACCGCGGAGACCACACCCCGCCCATAGGGTGCCTTGTCAGCAGTGTCACATGTGGAGAAGTCCTGTGGTAAGTCCTACCCGAGAGGGGGAGGAGTTCTACAAACACGGTGACCGGGGTCAGAGAGACCTCTGCCCAAGGAAGACACGGTTTACCAACAGGGAAGCTGTTTTGCGGAAGATACATCACATGGGGTTACGCATGGTCAACCAGCGCATGTGGAGCACCTACCCCAGTACAGGGCCTAGTTAGCACTCATACTGGGTCGGCAGCGAGTTTATCCGTAAACTCGCCTGCCACAGGGCTGAGGAAGGACATCCAGGGTCCACAACTTCGTGAACATGACTGGGGGTAAAAAGCACACGTCTTTGCCTCAGGGGAGGGGAAAGGTGCCATGCACAAGTGGTACACCCGGCCAGCTGTCCCGGAACTTACCTGTTCGTACCTGACAACACACGGGATGAGACCGGCTCAACCCGGAGATTATAGAATCTTGCAAAGGTGTTGGGTGTTGCCCAGCCCGCTGCTCTGCAGATGTCTGCTAAAGAGGCACCATTGGTCAGAGCCCAGGAGGCTGCCACTCTCCTAGTAGAGTGGGCTCATAGCCCCAAGGGGTGCAGCATGTCCTGGGCATGATATGCCATAGCGATGGTGTCAATGACCCAGTGGGCGATCCTCTGTTTTGAGACAGCGCTCCCTTTCCGCTGTCCGCCAAAGCAGACAAAGAGCTGCTCAGAGCATCTAGAGCTCTGTGTGCGATCCAGATAGATGCGCAAAGCACGCATCGGACACAGCAACGATAAGGCTGGGTCTGCCTCCTCCCGGGGCAGCTTCGCTTGCAGGTTCACCACCTGATCCCTAAATGGGGTCGTGGGAACTTTGGGCACATAGCCCGGTCGGGGTCTCAGGAACATATGAGAGTATCCTGGACCGAACTCCAGGCACGTTTTGCTGACAGAGAACGCCTGCAGGTCCCCTAGCCTCTTGATGGAGGTGAGTGCCGTCAGGAGGGCAGTCTTCAAAGAGAGTACCTTTAGCTCAGCTGACTCTAGGGGCTCAAATGGAGCTCCCCGTAGGTCCCGAAGGACCACAGAGAGGTCCCACAAGGGCCTGGAGACCTGCTCTAGGGGAACCCCTACCCGTAGAAATGCTAGGTCGGTCCAAGGGCTGAACAGATGGCAGCAGACCGGCGTGACGAGCACGAGTCTGAAGCCTTGTCAAGAACTGTACCTTGTCAGCTTCCCACATCTTGACCAAGTTGAGCCATAGGTGGCGCTCCTGGACCATCAGGCTGGGCATCGCCTGCCCGAGAGTCCACGCCGTGACCTTCGTCGCTCGGAGGGCGAGATCGGTCGCCGAGTGCAGCTCCTGCATCAATCCCGGGTCAGAACTACCCTTGTGCAGTTCTCTTAGTGCCTTGGCTTGGTGCACTTGCAGGAGAGCCATGGCATGCAGGGCGGAGGTGGCCTGTCCAGAGACTACGTAAACCTACAGGCGCTGTACGGGAATCTCGGGCGGCCCCACCAGGTGGCGGCATTTTGCGGGCACAGGTGCACTGCAACCGCCTTATCCACCTGGGGAATCGCTGAGTACCCCCTTGCAGCCCCACAATCGAGGGTAGTGAGAGCAGAGGAGCTCAGAGACCGGGTCCGGGCAGTGAAAGTGCCCGCTGCGACCTTGTGAGCTCCTCATGCACCTCTGGGAAGAAAGGGGCCTGGGCGGGGCGCATCCGTGAGCGGCGCTCTGGGCCCAGGAACCAATCATCAAGCTGCGAGGGTTCGGGGGGGGTGGAGGATTCACCTCCAACCTGACGCACGCAGCCACCTGGGCAAGCATGGCTGCGACTGGGCGACCACACCCGAAGGTGGGAGCCTAGTCGAATCCTTAGCGTCAGCCCTTTCTCCGATGCTGCAATTGAGAGCTCATCCACTTCACGAGCGCCGAAACGAGATTGCGAACTCGCCCTGAGACGAGCTGGCAATTTCATCCCAGCAGGGCAAAGGAGCGTACTGGGGAATGGGAGGTCCATGGGGAGTTACCCGGCAGAGTGGCTCCCATTGGGGTCCCCAAATCGCCCCCAGTGCTAACCGATGTGGTCTCAAACCTGTAGGTAGAAGGACCGAGGCGGGGAGCCGCTGGGGTGGCTTTTTCCTCTAAGGAAGGAAAAAACCGCGACCGCAACATTGCCATGGTCACGCTCTCGTAGTGAGAACATGACCCGTCCATGAAAGCTGTCTCAGCGTGGGCAGCGCTCAAGCACGTAAGACCGTGATCGTGGCCATCAGAAGCGGAGAGGTAATGACTGGAACCAGGAAATACACACAAACGGAAAGGCATCTTTAAAAAGATGCTCTCCGTTAATGCCACTCTTTTAGAAGGGAAAATATACTCTTTCAGTATGAAGAATATACTCTTTTAGCTGCTGAAGCGCCCAGGGGCGTTCTCTGCACTCCACCGGTGCAAGAGGGGGAGAAGCCGCTGTAATGCGCCATAAATCCAACAGCTTTTCGAGGTGAATGGAACGGTAGAGGATTCAGCTCGCTGAACACAACTGCTCGGCTCCGAAGAGAAAATCTGAACGAGTTGTTGCGAGTCAGCTCCTTTTATACCCGTATGTCTGGGGGAGTGGCATGCAAATTCCACTTGCCAATTCCCATTGGCCTTTTCTCAGAGATCAGAGGTGTTTGGGGCTCCCAAGGGCGACCCCAAGTGTCACTACATCGACACAACGTCGAGTGAGTGACAGATAGGGAACCTGAAGGACAGATACTCTGACCCTGCTCTTCAGGACTTTCTTAATAAATGCACAGCTGTTGATCCGAGGTTCAAGGCCCTTCCTCATGTGGATTATGCCTACCGTGCAAGGATGTACAACAGTCTCATCATAGAGATTGTGGCAATTGAAGAACAGGTATTAAATTTATTTTACATTATGCTTATTTTCTTGTGCATAAATTCCCTCTTTGCTTAATTTGAAACATTTTATTGATGCTACAATGTTAATAGTACTCATTTAAAATATTACATTATTTTGGTCATTTAAATCTGCAGGGTGAATCCACAGAGACAACAGGAGCCATGTCATCCTCAGGGAGAGCAGACACAGAGGAATCCAGAGCATCTCCTCCTGTCAAGAATTCAGCCATCGCTGAAATGTTTGATGAGCTCTTCAAGACTGAGGTGGGAAACAAGCCTACTTTGCAGCTGGTGAAGAAGTTACCTTATACATGGCAGCAGACTGCATTTCACTGGATTCCAAGCTACTTGCATGGTGGAGCACAAATGAGCCCAAATATCCTCACGTTGCCATGTTAACAAATCGCTACCTGGCTGTATTTGCTATCTCTGTCCCTAGCGAGAAGATGTTCTCCACAGCGGGAGACATTTTTAGTGCCAGCAGATCTGCCCTTTCTGCAAACAACATGGACAAGTACATTTTTATGAAAAAAAAACAAAACACATGAAAATACAATGAATCTCAGTACAAGCTGGGACTGCTGCACAGTCATAATGTGACGCTGAAAGCTGCTAATGTGAATACAAGTACAGGAAAGTTCAAGTAAAGTTAATTTTCTAAATGTTGCACCTTAATGGGTATTTATGTTATTATATTTTTATTTATTTGAGAGAATATTTATTTTGATTTTAAGTAAATGTTACTTTTTTTAAGAAAGACAGAGCCATAGTATGTTCAGTAAACCATTGTTTAATAAAAAAGAAAAAAATAAGCTATTTTTTGTTTTGTTTTTTTTCCCCCTGCTGTACCGAAAACATACTGAACCGTGACATCAAAACCGAGGTACGTGGGGGCCTGGGTAGCTCAGTGGTAAAATACACTGGCTACCACCCCTGGAGCTCGCTAGTTCGCTAGTTCAAATCCCAGGGCGTGCTGAGTGACTCCAGCCAGGTCTCCTAAGCAACCAAACTGGCCCGGTTGCTAAGGAGGGTAGAGTCACATGGGGTAACCTTCTCGTGGCCACTATAATGTGGTTCGTTCTCGGTGGGGCGCATGGTGAGTTGGGCGTGGATGTCGCAGTGGGTGGTGTGAAGCCTCCACACGCGCTATGTCTCCGTGGCAACACGCTCAACAAGCCACGTGATAAGATGCACTGGTTGATGGTCTCAGAAGCGGCTCAGATTCGTCCTCCGCCACCTCCACTCGTCGTCGAGGCTCATGAATCACTACGCGACCACGAGGACTTAAAAAGCACACTGGGAATTGGGCATTCCAAATTGGGTGGAAAAAAAACAAAAAAACAAGGTACGTACCGAACCATCATTTTTCTGTACCATTACACCCCTAGCAAGCACCCCTTCTCATGCTGTTTTAAATAACCAACCTTTTTTCCTTGAATGATTAAATGCTCCGTTCCGCCGTCATTATTGCTTAGTCATTTTTGAATAGTCATTTTTGCATAGCGTCTCGTCTGCAAATTATGCTTAAAGTCCCTATTATTTTGTTTCCATTCCACATCTGTAAACTCCTTTAAGGACAACTCTCAACCACATGTCTTTACTTCGTACTCGCATCTAGAGATGCTTACGGTTACATTAGAGGAGGAATGGGCATGAGGCAAATACATGGTAAAGTCAGACAGCGTATTAGACGCTGCTTCTAAGTAGAGTGAGTAACATAAGAAGAAAGCTTTTCTGGCATTTTTTTTTAAGATATCTCAACAGAGCAAAAACACCAATTACAGACTTTGGTGCCATTCTCACTTTCTCAGCCTTTCTTCAGAATGCAACGACTGACATTCTTCGCATGCGCAGAAGTTTGTTTCGGAATACATGTAATGCACATGTAAATGAATATTTGTATTGGATTGCAAAGTTTAGGGGACATATAAACAGTACATTCAGAATCTGCAGTTGGATTGAATTCGGATTGACGAAAATTAGTGCATGTAAAGTCGAGATTTATCAGGTGTCCATGCTGCATTCATTAATGAGAACACACGCTCCACAGATGCAGATGTCCCAGGCAGGCATAAAACAAACTCCACAACCTTGGCTAAGACTCCAAAGTTGATGGTTTTGCTCTCCAGCTCACGAAAAATGTCTGTCCATCTCTCAGACATGGCCATCTTGTTCATGTTGCACTCAGTGATACGTCAATGTTTTTCACGCAAACCCACTCATCAAAGAGCGTGGTTTCGTCAATCAAACTGAGAGCGGGGATTCTGGAGTAGAAGTGTTCGAGGCTGCTCTGAATGTCTTTCCACTCTGGGATGTCTCTCAGTAGGGCCCACTCAAGTTTTTCTGTGTTCTCCAATGAGCGGCTCTAATTTTGGAAGTAATCCACCGATGCTGAATAAAAGTTTATCAATGCACAAAAGAAATCATCTGCTTGCATGTCACCAGCTTCAACCAGGGCATCCAACTGCTTTTTGATGTCAGAGGGTATGAATGATTCCTCCATCCTGGCCTGCAAGACTTTCCCTCAGGTCATGAATGTGCAAAGCTTTGTCCGTGCACAACAGAATGATAAGCAAAAAGTCCTTCGCTTGAGTGCACCTTGTCAGATTCGGAACTTTGCTTCACAAAAAAATCACTAACACTTGGTGTGGCATACTTACATATAGCAGCATCCACATGCTTTTTTTTTATGAACATGCTGCGTGATATCGGTGCTGGCTCCATGGGCGGTGGAAAAGCGAGCTCCACAAATCTCACACCTCACTTTATTAGGCTCTGTCTGTGATTCCTTTTTTAGTAATTTAAACTCTTTTTGAAGATCCTCATTAAATGTACATGCACGCTTCCTTGACATTTTTTCCAGCCGCAGTTTCATCTGTGTGCTCTTTCAAACTTCAATCAGTTCACTAACTGGACGTCTATTGATAGGAATAGATGAATAGATGAAACACATCGTATAGTCAGCTGGTTGTTATTGCAAAACAAACCCCTTCAGGGTAATACAAGACCCCTCCACTTCGTGTCGGGTTCTTGATCATCCTGTCTGGGTTTATTGTTCGATAACAACCGGCTGACTATACAATGTTAAATCCACAGCGGGAAATCCACAACATATTATGACTGGATTATTTACAGCAATTCTTTCTAAATTTTTCTTTCTTTAAAAATGAAATAAACAGTGTTAGCAGCAGTGCTCGTGGCATTGATATTTTGTTCTCATCATATTTTCATCAACAATATGTTTTTCTTAAAACTGTTTTCCATTATTGTCATGATGTTTCTTTTTATCTTCTGTTCGTTATCATTGACAAAATAAAATAAAAAAATCTTCATCAACTAATATTTTAGTCTATAATTTTGTTGATGAGATGAATGCTGATTATATGCAATTTATATGAATTTTTATTTAAGGAGAATACATGGCTACTTTTGAATTGCTGTCACTGGAGAAATATGTGTTTTGCCCATAGTCATGACATCTACCAACTGGGGTTAACTGGCGATGCTAACCAGCCAAACATGGACTTCCCCTAGCAATCTAGAATGCACAAAATGATTTACAGGTAGAGAGTTTTTTGGACCGGCCCCCTGACTCTTTTTTTTTGTTGCTGTTTACAAGGTTTCCACTTACATCAGTGATATCTTTCTGGTGATTGGGACACTTCATGCATGCTTATCTAAAATGTGTATAGCAACTTTAAATTACATCTATTTGCATTTCCTTTAAAATGTACCTGTTGCCGATTGATCTCTTGTATTCATGCACTCTTTGTTGTGTGTTTGTTAAAGCCTCGGTTGTATTGTGCTGTGCTGAGGTAGCCTGAGACACAGTCATTGTGTGCCTGTGTGTGTAACCATCAAACCATTGAGGTTTCATCAATATTGCATGGCTCCCAGGTGCACAGGCCTCACTGCTTTTCAACACACTTAGGCTTTCAGATGTGGGTGTATTTAAACGTGTGAAAGTCTTTCTCTGTGTGGTGCTGGACTGGCGTGTTTGGTTTCAGCGTTCAGTTTGCCACAGGCTGTGTTGCAGCTCTGGTTTAAATATCTGTCACTGTAGGGTATGCCTGTGATTGCTTTAATGCCATTCTTCTTGTTCTGCTCTTGTGTGTGTTTCTACTTCTGTTTGATGCATTTCTCTTTTAACTCTGTGTTTCACCTTGTCAGTCTTTCATGCAGTCTTATCTACAATATATGTAAAAAGTGCCCGTAAAGTCATCTTTTCATGTACGTTGTAAACCTGTACAAAAGACAAATAGTGCATTGTACTTCATGAGAGTTATCCATTCATAAAAAGATTCAAGTGAAAATGTCCGAAATGCATTCAAGGCAGAAAGCAATGAGATCACTAAAACCACTCAATTGTTTCTTCTAAACAACAATGAGATTAAACTCTTATAATCTCCTGCTTCTCAGATCTCTCTTTGGAAAAAAAGACCCCAGGAATCTTGTCTCAAAAGAGATCTCAATAATGTCTCAAAGTGTGCTCAGGTTGTGAACACTGAATATGTAAGAGCAGTGTCCCTCCATATTTTTTTTTTCACTTTACAATAAGATTCCATTTGTTAACATTAGTGTGCCACATTAGTGAACATGAAGTAAAAACGAACACTAAATTTGCAGCATTATGTAACAAAAACACTAAACTTGAAGTTGTACAATTGGTTTACTTTCATGGAACTCGAGCTGCATATGATTGCTATGAGACACCGTCCAAGTGTCACATGGTCTGAAGCCCTTATACAATCACCCCAACTTATTGGCTGATGGCGTTTAAGCGACACCTCCTAGGAAGCTACGTCACGGTATCCATAAAGACGCTTGCTTTCGCACCATCGAGTCAGATTTTCTGTTCTTCAGTGCACGAATTGTCTAAGCCCGTGTTTGTTTCTAGCGACTCACGTCGAAGCAAGGATTATTTTTCTCCCTTTTGAGTGGCAAGCACGTAAGGACGTCGTTGACACAATGTAAATTTCAGAGCAATTTCAATGTGTTTTTTTCCAAACATTACAAGGCACCAACGAGGACAATGATGCTTCGTCGAGGCTCACAATTTATCACCACGAGGCATTATCCCCACATGTTCCAGTTCTACGGCCTCCAGATGAGAGCTCCGTGTGCTGGAGCCATTTGGGATTTTGGTTTTGTGTCTGAGAAGATAGGAGGGTGAACAGACACCGAAATCCTCCTTGTGTTTGTTGCCCTCCTCCTGAGTGAATGTGTGAGTCTTGTTGGACATGCTCTGAGGCCTAGCTTGGCGGCCATTTTCTGACAAAAAATGCATGCAATAGACTATGCGTGTCATGAGCCGTCGCCATTAAAAATGCTGTTTCAGTAGTTCGTATGTTAATGTAATCTTGTGTTGAAGCAGTAAACGTATTTGGCTTGCTGTCCGTGTATTGGAGGGCTCAGAGCTCGAGACTCGACTCGAGTCCTGATTACCCCCAAAAAGGCAATAAGGTGAAAGAACAGTACCATGACTATGGCAGGAAGTATTTAGGACAGCAAGCCAGCAACAATTCTATTTGGTAAATTGGCTTGGCGGATGCTTCTGAATTGTTTTTCCCCAAAAAATGTGTACAGAGGGAGTGCTTTAAGCATTTGTTTGAAGGTGCGTTCTTGTATGATTGCTTGTCGAGAGGGCTACGCTGCGATTCGAATGAGAGACCACCACTTGTCGTAGAAGTGGGTGGGCTCACGGTATGTGAACAGGGAAGGTGAAAATGAGAGCTGGCTCGTGCTGCATTCGAAAGGGAGGGCTCACACTGCGATTCAAACGGGAGACTGTTCTAAGAGAGAGAGGTTTAGCTCACAGCGTTTGAACGGGTAAGCCCAGCAAGCAGTTGAAAGGGGAAGGTGAGAATGAGAGTTGGCTCACACTGTGTTTGAAAGGGAGGGCTCACACTGCGATTCGAAAGGGAGACTGCTCTATAGAGAGTGAGCACTCGTGGCATTCGAACGGGTAAGCCCAGAAAGCAGTCAAACAGGGAGAGTGAGCACTAGTTGGTTGTGCTGCATTCAAAAGGGAGGGCTCACACTGCGATTCGAATGGGAGACTGCTCTATAGAGAGAGAGCGCTCACGGCATTCGAACGGGTCAGCCCAGCAAGCAGTCGAACGGGGAGAAGGCTTGCGCTGTGTTCGAAAGGGAGGGCTCACACTGCAATTCGAACGGGAGACTGCTCCATAGAAAGAGAGTGCTCACGGCATTCGAACGGGTAAGCCCAGCAAGCAATCGAACGGGGAAAATGAAAATGAGAGGAACGGGGCTTGTATGCAGGGGTAGCCTCACTTAATAGACTACTCATAGATAGGGAAATATGGTGCTTTGAGAAGAGGAGGTGGTGACCGCTATCTCCTGTAATGCTAGCTGCAGCTGCTGAGAAGCGAAGACAAAAAGGCTTCGGCGGAAGCATGGTAAAAAAGCTGCTGCGGCAGTAGAGTAAAGTGGGCCTTCTGCAGGAGCGGAGTTTAAAGCACTGCTGCGGCAGTGGATTGAGTATTTGGGGGTATAGTGAAGGAGCTCCTGTGGGAGCGCTGCTGTGTTTCCATTGCTGTAGATGCACTTCTATGAAAGTATGGAACTTAGACATTGAAAGCATCTGTGGAGAAAATATTAACAACTGTGTACACACAATTGGTATGGGTGGGGCACAGCTGTTGTGGTATCGAGTAGAGCACAAAAGTCTTATTAACACCTGTAATGGAAGCAAAGGTAAGTTTGTACTTACCTGTAGTGGAGCAAATGGTTAGTTAGGAATACGTAAATGTATTACCTTTATATACGTCTGAAAGGGAAGCAAAACGTGTCAATTACGTTCATATGCAGCTTTGAGGGAAGCGAAAGGTTAGTTAAGAATACAACTTTATTACATTTGTCATGGCGGGGCACTGTTGCTGCGGTATTAAGTAGGGCACAAAAGACTTCATTAGAATCATTAACACCTGTAAGGTAAACAAAGGTTAGTTTGTACTTACCTGTAGGGGGAGCAAATATTAGTTAGGAATATGTACCTTTATATACGTCTGTAAGGGAAGCAGAAGGTTAGTTATGGAAAACGTGTCAATTACGTTTATATGCAGCTTTGAGGGAAGCAAAATGTTAGTTAAGAATACAACTTTATTATGTTTGTTATGGCAGGGCACTGCTGCAGCAGTATTAAAATGCAAAAGGGGTGATGCTGTGGCATAATTGAGACTATGCGGGCAATGCTGCGGCAGCATCGAGTGCGGGCGGGCGCTGCAGCACATTATCTGGTGGGGCACTATGGCTGCAGTATCAAATAGGGCACACATAGTTTATCACATTTAGGCAAACCTTATTGTGTGTCGGGCTCATTTCGACCATGAGCAAATGAAATGCCAATGCCACGGTTAAAAGGAAAAGCTAAAAGGCTCTTAAGATTACTGCACCACCACTGCACTCGAACAGGAGAGCTCATACTGCGTTTCGGATGGGAGAGCCCACGGAATGAATGACATGAAATCTCACACTGCATTCGAATGGGAGAGCCCACCCTGTGATTCAAATGGGAGAGCCTGCGACCAATGCACTGAGGCTCACACTGCATTAGAACGGGAGAGCCCACACTGCAATTCGATAGGAAAGCCTACATAGCGCTTGAACGGGAGGGCCCACACTGCATTCGAATGGTGGGTGGCGCAGAGTAAAGAACCTTGCTGAATAGCGGTTTGTGATGGGTATATATTTATGAGCTGTGCCCCTCGAGTTTTAATAAGAGGAAACATAAGAGGAAACAGGAAACATGATTGCGGTGTTGTGGGAGATTTAGTGGCAAGGCCGGAAAGGTTCCGCAGTTGCGGCACCTGGAAAAACACATTTGCGCTGCTTTGCGGTGTGGTGGAAGTTTGTTGCATGGTCCGAAGGACACCGCAGTTGCGGCACCTGTACAGCACGTTTGCGCTGCTTGCAGTGGGAATTTGTCACATGGTCGAAGGACACCGCAGTTGTGGCATGTGGACAGCACATTTGTGCTGCTTAGGAATTTTTTTAGCCGAATGCAGAAGCACCACAGTTGCGCTTTCTTAACTAAAATGGTTGCCATCTTTGGCTCCTCAATAGGTAACGGTGAAGTCTTGGAAAGATACCTAGATAGAGAAAGTGAGAGGTAAACCTGTGTACAATCCAGTGACAGGAATTTAAGTGGGCTCTTGTAGAGACTTGCTGGAAGTAATATTGGTGAGACCCTGCAGAAGGCGCAATTTCAGGCGTTGCTGTAGAAAAGACAAAATAATCATATTTAGGTGAAACTTTAGAAAAAATGTGCTAGGGAATCGAGTACGTCTTCATCAACAATGTGAAAAAAATAGCATAAAATGATCTGAGAAATAAGAGCTTTGGCTCTGTACTGCATACAGATATGCATGGACTTGCAATCATCATTGAAGGATTGACTTTAGGCCATTCGCTCTTTAGGAGTATAACTGTCACCTGTAGTACAATATACTTCTTGCATAGGAAATGCATCGTATAGCGATAGGTGTGAATTATCTAGGAATGCATTGAGTTGCAGCTCTGCACTGCATACAGCAATGCAGGAGATATGTGCTGGGAAATAAAGTACATCTTAATAAACAATGTGAAAAAACAGCATAAAATTATCTGAGAAATAAGAGCTTTGGCTCTGTAGTGCATGCAGATATGCAGGAGAAATGGACTTGCAATCATTACTGAAGGATACACTTGTGGTCATTCGCTCCTTAGGAGTATGACTGCCCCCTGCTGTACAATATACGTCAATATATGTCAGTAATGCTGAGAGGAAGCGAGACACGTTGCAGAATGATTATGAATGAGTTGGAACGCGGCGCATGATCCGCCTCTTGCGGAGCCGAATTCGGCTCGTGTCTGTTCGGACAGAGGCCGTGTATAACTGCAGTGTGCTGTGGAATGGTCAGAGCAAGTGCTGCGCGGCAGTGAGCTTGTGTTAAAATGTCTGCGTTGGTTTGAAAAGAATTTGTCATTAGATTATCGGTTGAAACAATTGTGATATTCATGTTAGAAGATGACGAACAATCGCTGAATAGAGCACGCCCTCTAAACAAGCTGTGGTGTGGTAATGAGGCTGACAGGCATCACCTGTGCGGCAGAACCTGATTAAACATGCTGGGGTTGAAATGGAGGTTGGATTGAATAGTTCATCTTTGTTCCTTTTGCTTTCAAATAAAATTGAATTCTAATGGCATGAAGCTGGAACGGTGCCCATTCGCGGAGGCAGCTGGCACTGCTTTCTGGTTGGAAAGTTTAGATAAGAGAACATATGAGCAGTCGTAGAAAACTGTTTCACATTTTAAAAGTGCAGGAGCAGCCAGTTTGCGGCAGCAACTGCGCGCTATAAACTGCTTCGTTGAACGGAGCATAGAAAGACAGACAGGGTAAAAATTAAAAAGAAAAATTATAATAATATATATATATATATATATATATTGTAACACTTGGTAGTCATCAATACTGCTAAAAATTCTGTTGAATAATGAGACTGTTTGGATGGAAGAGCTGTTCTGGTGGAGCCAAATGCTTTGCAGGGAAGTTGCATCCGATAATCCATCTGCCTGCCACACAGTCCATCCTCAGCATCCTGGCACTGACAGAAACATGGATACGTCCAGAGGATACAGCAACACCTGCTGCTCTCTCCAACAACTTCACCTTCTCTCACACCCCTCGACACACCGGTAGGGGTGGGGGAACAGGTTTGCTCATTCATAACAACTGGACTTTTTCACCACACTCTTCACTATGTATACTAGTTTTGAATTCCATGCTATTACTACAATGCAACCCACAAAAATACATGTTGTTGTCATCTATCGCCCTCCAGGTCAGCTGACAAACTTTCTTGAGGAGTTGGATGTCCTGCTGTCCTCCTTGCCGGAGGATGGTAGGCCACTTGTGGTTCTTGGTGATTTCAACATACACCAAGACAAGCCCCAGGCCACTGAACTGAATACTTTTCTGGCCTCGTTTGACTTGGAAAGACTACACACCACAGCAACTCACAGATCTGGCAACCAGCTGGACCTCATTTTTACATGTAACTGTACCAACTCAAATATTCTTGTTACTCCTCTACATGTCTCTGATCACTACTTTGTTCAATTCAACATGACTCTCCCATCTACATTAAAACAGACTCTACCTTTGGTTTCCTTTCACCATAACCTCCGTTCTCTTTCACCCTCATGCCTTTCCACTGCTGTCTCTACCTCTCTTCCCACACTAAATGTATTTTCCATGCTTGATGTAAACACTGCCACAGACACATTAAGCTCTACTTTAACAACCTGTCTAGACAACATCTGTCCTATCTCCTCTAGGCCCTGGCTGTCTGATGTCCTTCGTGAACGTCAGACTGACCTCAGGGCAGCTGAGAGGAGATGGCGGATAATCTAAAGATCCAGCAGATCTAGGTAAATATCAGTCTATGCTTGCAACTTTTTCAGATAACGTTAAATCTGCAAAAATCTCCTATTACCAGAACAAGATCAACAGCACCACAAACACTCGCAGCTTGTTTAGAACATTCAACACACTTCTCTGCCCTCCCCCTCCACCACCTGACACATCACTGACAGCAGATGTCTTCGCCACATTTTTTACTAATAAGGTTACAACCATCAGCAATACATTCTCAGCACCACTCCCTGTCAAACACCTATCTCCTGTATGCAACTCTTCTATCTCTATGTTCTCTCCTCTGACTGACACTGAGGTCTCTAAACTCCTCCTCTCCAACCACCCCACCACCTGTTCCCTTGACCCCATTCCTTCTCATCTTCTCCAGGCCATCTCTCCATCCAACACATCTCTACTTACAGGCACTTTTCCCACTACATTTAAGCAAGCTCGAGTAACCCCACTGCTGAAGAAACCCGCAATTAACCCCACACAAATAGAACACTACAGACCAGTCTCTCTCATCCCATTCATGACAAAAACACTTGAAATGGCAGTTTTCAATAAAATCTCTGCCTATCTCTCACAGAACAAGCTGCTGGATGACAATCAGTCAGGCTTCAAAAGTGGACACTCCACCGAGACTGCCCTGCTTTCTGTCACTGAGTCGCTGATACAGGCGAAAGCTAAATCCAGATCATCCGTCCTGATTCTGCTGGACCTTTCTGCAGCCTTTGACACAGTCAACCATCAGATCTTACTCTCTACCCTCTCCTCGCTGGGCATCACAGGAACTGTGCTTGACTGGTTTAATTCCTATCTCTCAGGTAGGTCCTTCAAGGTGCCTGGAGAGGTGAGGTATCCAAGCCACACCAGCTGCTTACTGGGGTACCTCAGGGATCAGTGCTTGGGCCACTTCTCTTCTCTATATACACAACATCACTGGGACCCATCATTCAGGCACATGGTTTCTCTTACCACTGCTATGCTGATGACACGCAACTCTACTTGTCTTTCCAACCCAATGACACCACAGTGACTGCTCTAATTTCTGCCTGCCTGGCAGACATCTCAGCCTGGATGAAGGAACACCACCTGCAACTCAACCCATCCAAGACTGAACTCCTTGTCTTTCCAGCCAACCCTGCTGTTGAACACAACATCACCGTGCAGCTGGGTGCAACTACAGTAACACCTTCCAAAACGGTCAGAAATCTAGGGGTAACCATCGACAACAAACTAAATTTCACAGACCACATCTAAAAGACCACAAGATCATGTAGATTTACACTACAATATCAGGAAGATAAGACCCTTCCTCTCTGAACATGCCACACAACTGCTTGTCCAGTCACTTGTCCAATTGTTTCTCCCTCCAATGTGCCCTTCGGAGCATGATTTATTGCATTCTGAACACAGGAGCATCATGCAACACAGAACTCCCTTCAATCAACCGATAATCTAACGACAAATCTAGTGGTTACATGTCGCGCTACAGATGAGAGCCATGCATGAATTCCTCTGTCTGCCCGTCTAGTGGCTTGACAGCAGTTGTAGGGCATTTCAAACTGGGTACTTCGTACGATAGAGCATGGTTGTCATTCAATTCAGGTGGGCTCAGCAAGTATTCAATGGGGTTGTTCTGACAGATGTTTCTGTTCGGGAAGCCCCATTTTTGATTCGGGAATTTCACTCTTAGAAAAATGGGCAATATAGGAGATTCCCCCTTCTCAGAGAGAATGTGGCTTTTACAGCCGTTATTTTCTGGTCCCGAAAAAAGACGGCGGCTTCCGGCAGATTCTGGATTTGAGACATTTGTATTTCACCCTAATAAAATGTCAATTCAGAATGCTGACACAGAAACAAAATAATGTCACAAGTACAGCCAGGAGACTGGTTTGTGACAATAGATTTGAAGGATGCTTATTTCCATATTCAGATACCATATCCATACACAAAACTGGCATTTCACTTTTTGGGCCAAAGTGTATCAATTTTGCGTCCTTCTGTTCGGTCTTGCACTGGCACCACGCACTTTCACAAAATGCATGGATGCAGTTCTGATGACCCTGAGGCTTCAAAGCATCCACGTTTTGAATGATCTCGATGATTGGTTGGTGTTAGCTCATTCAGAGACTTTGGCTGCCCAACATTGAGATCTCGTTCTCAGCCATTTGAGCAATCTAGGGCTGCGTGTAAACCTAGACAAGAATGTCCGGTTGCCAGGGCATCAGACTCTGTTTCTAGGTGTGGAGCTGGACTTACAGGCGATGCCTCTCTCCAGCTTGTGTTCTGTCATTACACCAGTGTCTTGTGATGTTCAGAGTGGGACATGTTCTCCCTGTGAGAACATTTCACAGGCTTTTGGGGCTCATGATCGCGGCATCCGCTGTTATTCCCCTGGGGATGTTGCATGCGAGACCTTTTCAGTGCTGGATGAACTCCACAAAGGGACTTCAACCATTGACACATGCGCTTCATCTCTTCAGAGTGATGCACGGGTGCTACCAAACTCTGCTGCCATGGTAACGGACACGCCTTCTGATGTCGGGCATTCCGTTGGGACAGGTGTGTCGCCGCAAGGTGATACTGACAGACGCCTCCTCCATGGGTTGGGGCGCTGTACACAAAGGTCATCCAGCCTATGGAGTCTGGATGGGTGCACTCTCATGCCATGCTAAGCCTGGCATGTCACATATTTCTGTGGGCATGGGACAATATACTATCTCTACGAGCCATACATGTTCCGGGCTGGTTGAACTTGGGGGCGGATCTCCTGTCCAGACAGGGTCTAGCCCGGAGAATGGACATTACATCCTCAGATTATGGAACAAATCTGAAGGAGGTTCGGCAGAGCGGAAGCGGACCTGTTCACTTCGAGTGACACATTGCACTGTCTAGCTTTCTCTCTTGCCCCTGGCACCTTTACATAGTCTTTACGCATTTCCACCGATCAGCCTGCTGCACGCAGTTCTGCAGAGGGTTCGGGAGGATTGGGTTCAGCTTCTGTTAGTAGGTCGTATTGGCCATCTCAAGTATGGTTTTCAGCTCTAGTCTCTCTCCTGGAAAAGACACCTTGGGGAATTCCAGTCAGAGCGAACATGTTGTCTCAGGCACAGGTACCCCCGGCCGGACATGTGGAAGTTATGGGTGTGGCCCCTCAATGGGGCACTCTTTGGAATTATGGGTTATCCCCCACTGTGGTTGATACCATTCAGAATGCAAGAGCTCCATCACCAAGGAGGCTATATACATTTAAGTGGCGTAGTTTTGCTTCTTGGTGTATGTGAAAATCCAGTTCACTGCCCTGTCGGTACAGTGCTGGAATTTTTGCAGGAGTGTTTAAGCCTATGTTGCCGCTATAGCGGCTAAACATGCACTTATCAATGGAGTCTCTACTGGTAGACGTTCTCTTGTCTCTTGCTTTATGCATGGGGTACGCAATCCTTTATGGGATTTATCTGTTGTTTTAGAGGCGCTCTCAGGTGCTCCATTCGAGCCCTTGACAGCAGTTACTGATAAGTTTTTGATTCTCAAAATGGCACTGCTAGTGGCATTGGCATCGTTTAAGAGAGTTGGTGATTTGCATGCCCTGTTGGTCAATCCCTTGCGTATGGATTTTGCGCCAGAGTGTTCAAAGGTTGTGTTAAGACCTCATTTGGGCTATTTGCCCAAGGTTATATCTACGTCATTTCGCTCACAGACTGTTATTTTTCAGGCTTTCTTTCCTCCCCCATTTGAGTCGGAGGAGCATGAAAGGTTACATATGCTTTTCTCAGTTAGGGCGCTGCGAGTTTATGTTGACTGTACTAGCCAGTGGCGTAAGTCAGAGCAGTTGTTTGTGTGCTTTGGTGGCCACAACAGAGGTGTTTCGGTGTCCAAACAAAGACTGTCATTGGCATATTGATTGATTGATTACTGGTCTTATGGAGTTTTGTGTTCCTTGCCAAAGTCACCTTCAGCTTGCTCACTGAGGTTATAAATACAATTATTATTTAATGACTTATTAAACACAATTTAAAATCGTATTTTATCAAACTACACAATGATGACTCTAAGACATTATAGATATTATAGTTTCATTTTCTGTTAATGCATAATCTTCTGTAAAGCTGCTTTGAAATGATATGTGTTGTGAAAAGCGCTATACAAATAAAAATGACTTGACTTATTGATGCAATTACAAAGTGGGCGGTTTACCTTCACCTTAGGGTACTCAAGCCCATTCTATGAGGAGCATTTTATCCTGATGGGCTTTGGCTAGAGGTGCATCCTTGGAGGACATTTTTATGGTGGCAGGGTGCTCCTCTCCGCATAGATTTGTTAGATTTTATAATCTGGATGAGGGTTTGATTCCTGCTTCCCATGTTCTCTCTGTTGGAACAGGAGTAAATTCATAATTATTTTTATTCAGACACTTTAGCTCACTTGTGCACTGCTATATGCTTGCCACATGGGCTTAGACAGTTTACAGATACTGTTCGCATGGCGTGAATGTATTTCATTCCCATAGCGATCATACGCAGCTCGAGTTCCACGAAAGGGAACATCTCGGTAATGTATGTAACCTTGGTTCCCTGAGGGGAATGAGATGCTGCGTAGCTGGCCATACTCTCTAGCAGCTGCATAGGCTTGCAAATTCAACCAATCTTCGCATTATTTGTGGCAGCATGCAACGGTTTATAATTTCTGCAAATTTTCCGCAAAAAATTTAAATCTAAGGGAATCCCATCCCCTTCATGTTTGACAGCAGCAAAATACATGTTTGAAAAACTTGACGCAGTCGCAACATCTACAAATGCGCAGCTGAATCATCTCCATAGTAACAGTGTAAGCATCTCCGTCTCGTCTCCTCCACGTTGTGCATTCACTATCAAAATCCTTGTCTAAACTTTTGTGGGACCGCAGACAGCACACATACCACATACAGCTAGAGTTTAATCTTCACCCTGCATGCTGCGAATGAGACACAAAAACCCGCATTTATACAAAGAATCCCAAACATTCACTTAAAATCCCCATTAGTTTGTAATAATGTGATTAGAATTTGAAGTGCTATTAATACAATACACTACAAATCTGAAAATAGCAATATGTTTATAATATATTTATTGACACACAAACAAAGACAGCAGGTAAGTGATGGCATGACAGTACTGGGTTGCAGTGGTGATAGTTTACGTGATGAAGACTAATGCTGATAGAGATGCTGACTTTTCTTGAGGTGGAGGGATTGCAACAACGAAGCTTGTGTTGAGGAGATGGACACTGGAGTCGCTGGAGAGGAAACGTTTGGAGTAGAAGAGTCGCTGGAGAGGAGAGGAATCGTTATGGTGTTTAACGCTGGAGATACAGGTAAGTGAGTCTGTACACGAAGTTGAGACCAGACACAGAATGGAAGGGGAGTGAGGTTTATATTGAGGGGTTGATTGACGCAATGATTGGAGGCAGGTGTGGGTAATCGGTACTCAGGAGAGTGAGAGGGTTTAGTGAAATTGGTAGGTGGGTCAGAAGGATCCGTGACACATACAGTGTATTTCAGAATATGACAAAAATTGCCATTTTAAGTTAAGATTAATCGTAAGCATTTGCGGCACAAAAATAACTTTGAGTCGTCACTCCTTTTCTTTAAAAAAAAGCAGAAATCTGTGTTTCAGTGAGGCACTTAGAATGGAAGTCAGTGGGGCAAATCCGTAAACATTAAAATACTCACTGTTTCAAAAGTATAGACACGAGACATAAACAATATGTGTGTAAACATGATTTGTTGTTCCAAATACGCATATATTGTCTTTTGTAAAGAAATTCTGAAGACTGTGCTGGTTGCTTCAAAAAGAACATAAAAGCATCATAAAAGTGAGAATGACACCACACTGATAATTATACTGATAATTTCACTGATAATCTTCTTCTCCAGTGAGCTGCAAACAGATCATTGATTCAGTGAGTTACACTCGAGAACTGCACTCATGAACAAATCATTTAAACTAGTTTTGAGAGCTGGATCAATAATGTACTAAAAAGATCTAAATTAAATGAATGATTTGTTTACAAATCAGATATCAATTTGCTACTCTCTCATGAATGTGCCCATGAGAGTTCAGACAGATTTTCAGTAAATAATGACTTTAACAATCTGTTCCTCACGCAAACTTACGGTGCTTTTGCATCCTTTTGAATCTTGAAAGGTTCAGTCCCTGTTTATTGTAATTGCATGGAAAAGAGTGATCACCTATAAAAGATCTCCATTTTTTTTTTCACTGAGGGAAAGCCATGCAGGTCTGGAATGGCTTGAGGATGAAGAGTGTGACATTCAAAGGCAACTGGGAAACTCTCTGCTTGACCATGTCTTTGTTGAGTTTATCACTGGATGGTCACAGCTCAGCTGGAACACATTATGACTGATAGGTTGGACTTTAAGGGCAACAATTATAAAGTGTTCAGTTCACGATCTACTGACTTCTCAAGGTCTTAGTTAGATTGAGCATTTATGTGCTATCGGAATTATCATAAATACGAGTTTCCCACTCGGAAGTTCCACAAGAACGACCCCTCAAGTCACAATTACGACTGAGAAACTTGGAGATAATTTTGACACCTGAGTTTCCAAGTTGGGAGGAGATGTAAACTTTCAACATGGCGGAGGAGAGTACAGTTTCTGTAGTGATTACAAGTTTTATTCATTTTTCTAATTGCAGCTAACTGTTAGTGCTTGCCATTTTGGTCATATTCATTTATGTATATCAGCAACCATTTGATGCATGTTTTAAATTTTTTACACAGTAAAAATGGCTTGTTTTTTTACCAAAATTCCATTGTCTTCAGCAAGCTAACTGAGTAATATGTATTATGGTGTCAAAATAAATCTTCCTCAAGAAATATGTATGAATGAACCTGGTGTTGTCTGTGTTTCCACAATTTTTAACATGCAAATGAGCTTTGCGTCAAACTCTTCATTGTTACTGTAGACAAACTGATAAACAAGTATGATACCAATCATAACACCTTAGGGGTGTGTTTATGCAAATAACCATGGGGTCAAGCTTTCATGTGATTCTATTATTTCCTGGGGGCTCTCTCTCTTGTGTTCTGGTCTAGCATGTGGTGATTTTGGTTGGTAAAGCTGCTCTGCCGCTGTTAATAAAGGCTTCGTTCTCCTGCATACAAATGCCTCCTTGCATGTTAATATACAGTTACCAAAGATTTTCAGCAGGTTAACCACTACCGGTGAAGAGCTGCACACTTCTGGCAAACATTTGTGGCATGTGCATGTGAAAATAATAAGTGGTGAATTTGCAGCAAGTTTGTCTTTAATTCTGACAACAAAACACTTGAAGGTGACACAATCGTAATTACAGCTTCAGAAGTGGGAAGTAGGATCATTCCTATAGCACACAAAGGCAGCATTCATTCCACAACATGTTTTGTGTGTGAATGTGTGGAGTTTCTTAGCGTGCTTCTCTAATGTTTCTCAACTCCACAGTACACAATACATGTTGAGTCCATCAAAAGATTAAAGTCTCCTTCCAATATTATATCATGAGGGGTGCCAGCAGCTTGCAACATCCCTTCAAGATCTATAAAAAAGCCCTGATCATCCACATTAGGTGCGTACATTTTAGCCAAAATAAGACTTTGCCCCTGAATTTCAGCTAAAACAATAATGACTCTTCCTAATTTATCTTTAATCTGTTTGAGACATTTGAATTGTAGATGTTTACTTATCATTGTAATGACTCCCCTGCTCTTACTTGAGCCAGCACTAAAGAAAACATGTCCACCCCATATCTTCCCAAATTTTTCAGCTTTTCAGCTGTCTTATGCTTAAGAAGAGAAATAACCTTCCTTCTTTTTATGGGGTGCCCCAACCCATTCACATTCCACGTGAGAGAGAGACAATCCACTCATATTAACATCTGACATTTTGACATATAAGAAAAAAATTATTGTGTCAAAAACAAAATTATAAAGACCACATTCCACATCAGTGTAACAATCAAACCTCGAAAAACGACAGCGCCAACTGACATCCATCCCTCTAAACTCAAACAGTCCGGTGTTTCTATGCAAATTTTGTGAGACAGAATTACACAACAAAAGATAATCTATAAAACAAACTCCAGCCAATAGGTGGAATGAATACAAAGAGCATGTAGATTCATCCACAAAACTGTCCTGAAGGTGTGTTACTCCACAAAACAAACTCCAGCCACTAGGCGGAACCAGCACAAAAAGAAAAAAAAAAGGCACTCAGTTTCCTCAAACAGTCAAAGAATGTTCAGTGAGCTGGCCCACTCGGCTTCAACATGAGTGCAACAAATGACCTAATCACTCCAATGTCTTGCAAGAAATCCTCCACAAAAAAACTCCAGCCAATAGGAGGCATAAGCACAAAGAGTGTGCAGATTCATCCACAAAACTGTCCCAAAGGAGTGTTACTCCACAAAACAAACTCTATAAAAAAAAATAAAAAAAGATGCTCAGTTTCCTCGAACAGTCAAGTGAATGTTCAGTGAGTTGGTCCACTCGGCTGCAATGTGAGTACCACAAGATAACTTACTCCATTGACTTTATGAAGGACATTGATTGCTGTGGACATGTGAATGTTTTACGGCCATCCTTAGCATCTGTTCTCAATTTGGCTGGGAATATCAGTGCAAATGCGACCTTCCGTTGATGAAAACGTTTCTTGCATTATGTGTTGTCATGAGACTATGCTGGTTCTCTCCCAAGTTATTATATTGTAATTTAAATGTCATTGACTAAGTTTACATGCACATCAATTGTCTGAGTTTTTGCCATGAGCTGATGAACCAAAAAGAGGCTACTGGCACATTCATGCCGAGGGCTCAAGGTTACAATGGTCCAGTGTAGTGAATTTATATGTAAATAATTAATTAATTTGTTTACGAATCTTGGCCGCATTCGACCACCGATATATGTAGGAAATTTGGTAGTATAAATGTACACGGGATGGGTTAAAGTGCCTGCATACCCCCACCATTATATGTAAGGAAATTTAGTATGTGTGAGCTAGGAATTAAATTAAACTGTCCTTATTCTACATTATTATGTAAGGAAATTTATAATGGAATTAGTCGCGTTTGACAACCATTATAAATTGGTAAACAACCCAAAGTATTTAACTAATACACCACTTTGAGCAAAAGTTTGGAGATGTACTTGCATGTCGTTGCGTTTCCTTGCATTACATTTCCTTGTGTTGCTTGGTTTTTTGGCGTTTGAAGAAAGTTCGTTTCGTTGACGTCTTGGACTCTGTTATGATTGCTGATAGGCCTTCCGCAAGGAAGACTCGCGACTCCCGTTGGGTGTGTGGACCATAGAGCAGAGAGTGAGAGGCTTCCTCAGGATGAGTCCCGAGTTTTCCTTGGACTCTACATAGCATGGAGGATTAGGAAGAAGCAAGAGAGCCGAAGAGAGGAGACCAAGTGACGGTTCCAAGAGAGGATTCCAAGAAGCAGAAGCAAGAGAGAAGAAGCACGTTCTTCCTGTTTTGGAAACATTTGAACTGAAATTGGCTGCACCCCAAAAGTTGTCCTGAGCCAATCAGAAATGACTTTTCAGAGTCACATGGTCGACTGGTCTGTCCTGTTCAGAGTTGATTTATGATCCTTTGTGTGCAAAATTCCCACTCAAAAATAGTGATTGTTTAATCATGAACATTTATATCTTGAAAGCATTGCAAGAGACATGACATTCGTTGTCATCAACATTCTCTACGTAAATAAGCAAGCATTTACATACTAAATGTGACATACTTTCATAAATATTACACATGTAAGTAGCAAAACATGAAAATCCCTGATTACCAATCATACTGGTTAATTCATTGGTTTTACAACGTGGATAATACATTACATGTTATGAGAAACCTGATTGTTGGGGTATTTTAATAGGTGAAGCCTTGAATAGTACAAGATTTAAAGAATATAATCATCGATTTGTTAGTTAGAAGTGATTACAAATCACTACACATTTTAAAAGGTACATCGGCTATAATCATTAATTTGTCAGTTATAAAAGTAATCACAGGTCAAAGTAATTTTCAGAATTATATAGCAAGGCTAGGTATTGTGTACATTGTAGGTTTAAATGCATTTTGTTTGTTTAAGAGGGTAAACTCAGTGAAGGTACAACGTTCATGGATTCCTTCACGAGTCTCCGTTTCCTGATATGGCCGCGGATTTATGCATTTAAGGTCATACTTACTTGGCCATTTGGTCTTACAGAGGGTTTAAATTTGTGGAACAAAGAAGGGTTTGTGGAACCATATGGGTTAGCTCTGTCATTACAAACCCTAGTTTGAGATTAAGCAGAAATGGTAGAGACGGTCTCCTTCAGCAATTTAGGCACCATGGATTCGTTTTTATGACTCTCTAATGGCTTGGTGGGGCTCTCTCTGATCTGTGGAATTTGGTGTTGTGTTCATTTGATGGCTTCATTCATGGATAATCCTACACCAGTTAGCCCGAGCTGATAGATGCTGTAACTACACAATCTGGGCTGTTTTTTTCTCCTTTGACGGTCATTCAAAAATGAGATTGAGACTGTCAGTCCCTTCTTAAAGGGATAGTTCACCCAAAAATGAAAATTATCTCATTATTTACTCACCCTCATGATATCCCAGGTATGTATGACTTTCTTTCTTCACTATTTTAAAATATAATTTTTTGTATTTTCTAAGTGAATGGCTATTTCTCTTTTGAAGGTCCAAAAATCACAGACATTCAGCATAAACTTCATCCATACGAAAACAGCTGTTAAATTAATGTCTTCTAAAGTGACACAATCACTTTTTGGTGTGAAAAAGATAAATATTTAAGTACTTTTTTAAACTTTAAATCATGCTTCCGGTCGGCAGTGGTAAGCGCGTGTGATGTAATCGCACTGGCATTTAAAACACGTGAGAACTGAGGCACGTGCGTCACAGCCAGAAGAGCAGTGCTGTTTACAAGTGAGAATCTTGGTTGATTTTGGTCAGAGGTGGATAGAGTAGCCAAAAACTGTACTCAAGTAAAAGTACAATTACTTAAAAAAATAATTACTCAAATAGAAGTAAAAGTACTAACATAAATAATTACTTGAGTAAGAGTAAGAAAGTATCCAATTAAAAGAGTACTCATGTAGTGAGTAACTCGTTACTTTCACAAATGACATAATAGACGTTTACTCCCCAATATTCCATTACATATAACACATTGAACATGTACTACAGAATTATAATTATTATTAATGGAAATTCTGTCATCATTCACCATCATGTTGTTCCAAACCCGTATGACTTTCTTTATTCCATGCAACACAATAAGGAGATTTTAGACAGAATGTTTGCCTGAGTCACTATTTACTTTCAGTGAATGTGGGTTTTTTTCTCCATATTTTGAAAGTGAATGGTGATTGAGACTGTCAGTCCCTAACATTCTGTCTAACATATTTTGTGTTCCACATAATACAAAGCATCACACTGGTTTGGAACAACATGAGGGTAGGGAACATATGACAGAATATTAAATTATGGCTGAGCTATCACTTTAAAGAGATATTTTACCCAAAAATGAAAATTCTCTCATCATTTACTCACCCTCATGCCATCCCAGATTGTATGACTTCCTTTCTTCTGCAGAACACAAATTAAGATTTTTAAAAGAATATTTTAGCTCTGTAGGCCAAAGTTTTGATGCTCCAAAAAGCACATAAAGGCAGCATAAAATTAATCCATAAGACTCCAGTGGTTAATTCCATATCTTCAGAAGTGATATGATAGGTGTGGGTGAGAAACAGATCAATATTTGTCATTTTTTGCTAGGCAGCAGGGGTGAAATGCAGAGAATGTGAATCACCAAAACATAAGAAGAAGAATGTGAAAGTGATCTGTTTCTCATCCACACCTATCACATCACTTCTGAAGATACTGATTTAACCACTGGAGTCTTATGGATTACTTTTATGCTGATTTATGTGATTTTGTTTAGCTTTAAAATGTTGCTGCCCATTCACATGCATTGTATGGACCTATAGAGCTAAGAAATTCTTCTAAAAATCTTCATTTGAGTTCAGCAGATGAAAGAAAGTCATACACATCTGGGGGTGGCATGAGGGTGAGTAAATAATGAGAATTGTAATTTTTGGGTGAACTATCCCTTTAAGGGCTCTTGTCAGATCTGGATGAATTTGTCAGTAAGAATGGTTTGGAAACATTACTAGTAATCATTACAGTGAAAATGTGAAATTGTCCCACAAGGACATTATATATAATGCTGAAATATAAACCAAAGCAAGATCATGCTTTATTAATGCCTTCTTTCACTATTTCATAGCTTTTAAAGTCCTGTGTGGATTCTTATTTCAGTGTAGTTACAGTTTTCAGTGTCGTAAGTATTTAGATCATTAGTTCTGTACAGCAGTACCGCCGCTCTCTAGATGCATATACGCAGCCTAGTGCGTAGGGCACCAACCACGGTCGTGGAACCCTCGCTGTGTCTGAAACCGCTCCCTATCCACTATATAGTGCACTATTTCGGGTGTCTGCTATTTTGTAGGAGTGTCTGAATTCTGAGTGAGCCACTCGTTCCCTACTTTTGTTCATTCATTCTTACCCACAATGCACTCTAATTTCAAGTGTACATTTGATGTACACTAGACATTGGTTAATTGCCCAAAATCCACCATGGGGAAGACATACGAGCTGGGAGTTTACCGCTTCTTTCATTCCTGCAATGTTTTATTTCATGCTGAATGTAGTAAATTGCTTTTTGACAAATCATTACTTGATTAAAATAACGTAATAACATATAGAGGGACAAAACATACAGATACATTTTAAAATGTACTCTTTATTTGATAAAATGTGTTTACTCTTTATATTAACACACAGTATATATTAAAAATGACAAACATAATGAAGATTTATTGTATTAATATATTATTTAATAAGAATAACAAGTAAGGCCCAGTATTTAAAATTTCATATGTGACGTTGTTTCTGTGACAGCCCCAGAGCTCCGACACTCAGCTTCCAAATCATTCATTTCGTTTACTTACTGCTGAGATATAATGCACTTACTGCCATTCACTATATAGGAAATAGTGAATGAGTAAATGATTGCGGACACAGCCACTCTCTTCGCCATACGATTGCCTCGCGCCTATACATCTCACACACGCGCCCCATGCACCTCGCTGTGCAGAAATGCTTAGAAATGATGTCTGTTCACGCTCCAGTTGTCGATCACGCGAATGGCAGTAGTTTACATGGATTTATACAGTTAATCCGCCTGAAGTAGCTGCGATAGTTTCCAGTACCCCCGCGAGGGCGTGGGGTAAATGCGTAAATACTGCTCAAGGACAAAGCGCACTGATATATTGCTGCACTGATTTAAAAATGTACACTTAAAAACTGGTGTCATAAGAGCCCAGTTACATTATCACCCTGAAAATGACCATCTCATTACACAGAAAAGCCCACGTTAGGATTAGAGCCAAAACTTTCCTCAGCGTGCTGCCTTAAATTGGAGCTGTGATTTTAATCTTGAAATATCAGCTTGTCTTAGTGTTAAATGAAGGCATTGCATGACAAAACTATTCTTTTTTTTTCACTGTACAGAGTGAAGAAAGTGTTTAACTTTGAATAGCTTGATGCTGCAGCAGTGATGACTTGAGTGACAGTCTATGACAGCAGCTCAGCGTGCGCAGCTGTGTCCCATTCAGTAATCTCTCAATAAATTACACATTAATTCAAATTAAACCCAGTAATGCAACGACAGGAATGCCACCCATTGTAAAGTAAAAGTAAAAACATTTCATTAGAAATTTACTTGAGTGAGAGTAAAATGTACCCACTTTTAGGGGCCATTTACATGACAACGTTTTCAACTAAAAACTGAAAACGTTTTATGTTTTTTGGCTGTTCGTTTACACAACAACGGCGTTTTGGGGCCTGAAAACGCAAACTTTTGAAAACGGGTTTCAAAGTGTTTGAAAAACAATGCCCTTATCTTCTCCGTGTAAACATACAAAAACGCGAATTTGTGAAAATGATGATGTCATGCGCACGCGTATTACGTGTTATATAAAGAATGATGGATTGATAGGCATCAATTTGAGATGCATAATTATCAATATGAATACTGGTGTCTGTGCAAATAACAAATAATCAACAATTTATTCATTTGGAGTGTTTTGTATGGAGTGTGAACATTGTACAGTAGGCAGAACCTGCAATTTGAAAAATCTTGAAATTAATGTATGGATTCAGATGGGGAAAATGTATTTGTATTTTAAATGTTATTTATTTATTTACTTAATTTTATTTGATGTACCTTTACCCTGCAATTCATTCACCCACCCATTATTTATTGAATAATCTTGAGAGTTCAGTCTATAGACATGCACGCGAGTACTTCAAAACAACACGCGAGACATTCAAAACTACAGTGGCGGACTACAGGACTGTGTTTGTGCTACTCAAGATTTTGAGTTTATTGACACTTCTCCAGCAAAGTAATTGTAGTAATAAAGCAACCTCATCGTCCGTCCAGACAAAATTGCTCGATGCTTTCGCCATCTTCATTGTTTGTATTCACCGCTCTGTGGAAGAATGCTTATGTTCGCCAACTACTGACCTGGTATGCATAATACAGCATTTTTATTCGTTTTCGCAGATCCGTGTGAACAGGGATCATTTTGACAAAGTTGTCGTCTGTACGCGAATCTTTTCAAAAACGCAAAGGAAAAACTTTTCTGTTTTTAGTACATCATTGTCATGTAAAAATGTTCCCTTAAACCTACTCTGAAAGTAATTTTATTTTTCAAAAAGTTACTCAAGTAAATGTAACGGAGTAAATGTAGCACGTTTCTACCCACCTCTGATTTTGGTTAAGATCTGTTATTATCTGTTTCTTTACTCACAATGGTGAATTTGTGTGCTTATCCTGGATGTCTCAACCGAGTGGAGAATGTGAGATTACCTCGGTATCCATGGGAACATTAATTCTCTATAGTTAAAAAGTGCTTAAATGTTGACCTTTTTCACACCAAAAGTGATCGTATCGCTTTAGAATACATTAACTGCTGGTGTTGTATGGATGACATTTATGCTGACTGTCTGTGATTTTTGGACTTTCAAAAGAGAAATCTCCATTCACTTGCATTTTAAGGATCTACTGAGCTAAGATATTTTTCTATTTTTCTTCAAATGTGTTCTGCTGAAGAAAGAAAGTCATACACACCTGGGATATCATGAGGGTGAGTAAATAATGAGGGAATTTTCATTTTTGGTTGAACTATCACTTTAAATCTCCTCATTGTCCTTCTCGCTGTTGTCTCTGGTATGTTTGCAGAGAAGGAAAGCAATTTTGTTGCATTGCACGTTGATTTGATGATACTTTCATTCTAGTCTTCAGCAAATCAGCTAAAATGTATCTGGTTACCATGGCAATGACATCGCACTCTGCCATCCTGTGAGTCAGCGCAAGTTAGAAATGCCCAAATAAAAGTGTTTTCTACAACTAGCTAAAAGAAGCCAATCCATTTCGTGAAAGTGTAAGTGAGGTGTTTTGCTGTCACTGTGAATGTTCATTTCCCCATGAGCACGGAGGTAAATCAGACAATGTCACATTCAAGCCCTGGTCACATTGTCAGCGATTTTGTCGCTGAATGCAACAGGAGACTATTGATTTTCAATGAGAGCTGGCGACTTCCGGCGACACGAGTGGCAGCAACCATTGGCAACAGTATGTGGGCGTGTCAAGAGATGCACCAAATTGAGAAAAGTTTAAGTTGATGCAAATGCAGAGCGATATCGCGCAGCAACAGCCAGTGAGAAAAGACAGTGAAACTCACGTCATCTGTCTCCTGTGAGATAATGGAGACGAGTGCAGAAAAGACAGAGTTGTTGTTGTCATCGATTTCAAGGATATAATAAAACAATGATGTGTGAAAACCATGTCAGAAATTGTCGGCATTCCGAGTGAGTTTGATTGATACATTGAAAGGTTGATCTTTGTGTTCATATAATGCATTGAGTATTGCTGCAGTTTTTAACACTTTCCTGTCCAGAATTCTTTTAGCTTCAAGTAAATTGATTTCTTATCAAATTGGATAATGTACCAGAAATTGTCGATACTGTGAGTGAGATTAATTTATACATTAGTACATTGTCTGGTTCATTATAGGATGTATTCGGGCACTGGCAAAGGTGTTCATCCACCGAACATTGGGACACTTATGACTCAATTACCTGCGACACGATAATGCTGTATAAATGACACTAAGGCTTTGTTCGGAAAGCCTGCATACTACCATACTACGATTTCTGCCACGTACACATATGGCAGAAGCAGTAAGAGTAGTATACCATTCCGAACTCAGCATATCGTTCATTTTAGTTCAAAATATTTAAACCTACAGTGTTATTATTACAGATAAATGACATAAATAAAGAAATACAAATAAAAATGAGTGTATTTTAAACCCTCTTTTAACAACTCTAATATGTAAAATATTGTTTCCCTTTCATTTTAATTATGGATGACAGACATTACAAACAACATCTCTTTTAAAGAGAAAAGAAAGCTTTGACATCATATATTTACACTTGTGCTGGTCTTCTAACAACATTAGAGACTTCAGAAGACATGACGACGTTTCCGGTAAGGGAACATAGTGAGCAACGACGCTCCCAGGTTTTTGTGGGATTTTCTAGGGAGTGAATGTTTCAGTGCCCTTGAATGATTTTGCGAATGATAGGGAGCTGATTGAGAGGCACCCTGTGGGTGCCCACTGCGCGGATCTGATGACTCTTCCCCTGCCCGTGTGTTTGACACTGCTGATGTAGAGTGGGGCTGGTTAAGATACTGTATTTAACAGTTCTGATTAGTGGTGGGTCACATTTTATTGTATTGTAAGCCCAAAACTGCAACTATAGAACTACTCTGGAAATAAGCCCAAGGAAACACAACCCATATTTATAAGAGACTTTATGAAAAAACAAGCCCAAACTCGCTTATAATTAGCGGCCATGGCCTGTCAATTCTCAAAATATTTTTTTTTGTCGCAGCCCTATAGTGGAGGGTTTGGGACTGTGGAAGTTCTTGTGGTGCCATTCAGCCATTCAGTGTTGTCAGATCGTCATTCACCTTTCATATACAGTATATTCACCTGTGGGGTTTAAATATGAAAACAGTTCTGTTTCCAGAACTCAGAACGTATGAGGAAAGATGGCAGAATTTAAACTGCACACTCCCGGGCTGCATGCGCCACCAGGGCAACTGCTTTTGAGATTAATGGAAATGCTAACGAATAGCTCTCTCCTGGTATTTTAGATGTCCTCAGTTATTCAGGGGTGGCTGTGGCTCAGGTGGTAGAGTGAGTTGTCCACTAATCACAGGGTTTGCAGTTCGATTCCTGGCCCACATGACTCCACATGCCAAAGTGTCCTTGGGCAAGACACTGAACCTCAAGTTGCTCCCAATGGTAGGATAGTGCCTTGCATGGCAGCTCTGCCATCATTGGTGTGTGTGTGTGAATGGGTGAATGAGTCACAGTGTAAAGCACTTTGGAACCACTAAGGTTAAAAAAGCACCATATAAGTGCAGACCATTTACCATTCCTTCTAATCAGAATGCATGGGCCAAAGACACAGATGTCATGTAATAAATTATCCTCTTTATAACACTAGAAGAGGCCAGATTAACTCTTCCTTGAAAGTACTGAATAACATGAATCAAGAAAAAAAAAAAAAAGAAACTGATGCTAGATTAGCATTCTTAATCTTATAAATTCACATTGATACATAAGACTCTTGGACTAGATTTAATGTGATTGCACAAATCTCATTTGAGCAGGCGCTTATTTGTGGCAATTTGCCAATGCTGCAAGTTCAAACCATGTAAAATTGCCTGCATTTTTTGCTTAGTATTTAGGCTCATCAAAGGCCATATGAAAAACATTAGTTATGTTAAACAGGCTCTTTGCTGTAGCATAGCAGAAATAATGCAGGGTAAAATAATTAATTTCCCACAAAGAGCTTCTGCACTTGTGAAGGTTTTGGAACGTCTTATAGAGGGCTGCAAATCCTCAAATCCTAAGTGCACATAAAACCAGGGCTTTGCTAAACACAGTGACATGATTTGGAGAAGTCTTACAGTACGTTTGGGGCATGTTTGGCACAGTAGCTGAATGAATGTGTTGCACTTTGATGATCTCATTGACATCTAGAGCATTTCTGATCTGAGTTGCTTGGATAGCCGTTTTCCATGATGTGGTGTTTTATGCAGGATGAGTCTCAAATGTAAAGCAACATTTATGTTACTGAAACCAATATATTGTGGTGGAAGAAATTTAACCACCTTTTCTTATGCACATTTTCATCAACATTTTGAACACATTGTTTTTGTCGTTTCAGTACTTTTAAAAATTAATTGGATCATCTGCATTTGCACGTATGTAATATTAAGGTAACTCTTTACAATAAGGTTCCATTTGTTAACATTAGTTAACAACATTAGTTATTATGAACTAACAATGAACAATACTTATTAAGCATTTATTAATCTTAGTTAATGTTAATATCAACATATACTAATGCATTTTTAAAATTAAAAGTTGTATTTGTTAAGTAAGGGGTAATATACCGTCATCCGGTTGTTATCGCACAATAAACCCCGACAGGGTGATCAGGACCCTGACACGAAGTGGAGAACTCTTGTATCACCTTGAAGGGGTTTATTTTGCGATAACAACCGGCTGACTGTACATTATCCCACTTATTACATGGCTACTAACCAGATAAATAAATACATGGACATAAAATACTGATTTGCATTGAAATGATGTAATTTGAGAAGAAAGAAATGACTGAACAGCTGAAATCAATCTCCAGTTTGCGTCTGAGTTCTGTTGGTGTTTTTTTTTGTACAAATGACCATCTGACTCCTCATTATTTAGCCTCTTACAACACTACTCGCCAAATAAATAAATAAATGCACATGAAGCATTGAGTTGTAATTATTTACAGCATCAGAGAGCGGGCTCATCCAGTTGGACGCAGAAGCCTCAGCTGGGCTCCCCCCTTGGGTGCGGTTGCCCAGTCACAGGCTGATGCGGAAATGATGGACATGCTTTCCCGGGCAGCCACGAGCGTCAGGCTAGAGTGGAACCCTCCGCTCTCCCCTGAACCCTCGTGGCTCGATGATTGGTTCCTGGGCTCGTGGTGCCGCTCAAAGCAGCCACGCCCTACTCCAGTTCCTTTCTTCCCGGAAGTGCATGAGGAGCTGACAAGATTGTGGGAGGCACCTTTTACTTTCAGCTCCCCCACCCTCACTACCCTCGATGGCGGGGCGGCCAGGGGCTATTCGGCCATTCCCCCGGTGGATAAGACGCTCGCGGTGCACCTATGCCGCAGAGCACCGCCACCTGGCGTGGATGCCCAAAGTTCCCGTCTAATCTCACTCTCCGGGCGACAAAGGTCACGGCGCGGTCTCTCGGGCGGGTGATGTCCACCTTAGTGGTCCAGGAGCGCCACCTTTGGCTAAACTTGTTCGAGATGGGTGAGGCCAACAAGGCAAGGTTCTTTGCTGCCCCCATTTCCCAGGTTGACCTATTCGGCGACACCCTTCAAGGACTTTGCCCAGCAGTTCTCGACAGTGAAGCAGCAGACAGAGGCTATCCGGAACATCCTGCCCCAGCACGGCTCAAGATCCCGCACCCCGCCTGCTCGTTGCCAAGGGAGTCGCCCTGCAGTGACTGCACTGGCTCCGCCACAGCCCGCCCCTTCGGCCCAGCCCCGGCGTGGAGCCCACTGCAGGTAGCAGATGCCACCCGTCTCACGGCCGGCCACCAAGAAACCTCGCAAGGCTTCGAAGCACCCCTGAGACGGGCAACCCAGGGACGACGAAACCCACCTTGGAGCTGGTAAGCAGACCACTCCATCCCCCGGGAGGAGAATCTTTTCTTGCTTTTTCATTTAATTTCGCCGCATGCTCAAGTGGCCGCGGTACCCAACAGTTCAGCAAAAGAGCGGTTTCCTCATTCCCTGGGTCACGTACCCGGTGTGCACGGCTGTCATCATGACCACCGTCCACCTTTCCATCCTTGCAGGTTTGGCGCTCCAACGGCAGTCTCCCCGCCCCTGCGGGCTCAGCTGTGGCACAAATCCGCCCCCGATGTGACAGTCTCCATGGGTCACGAGGACAGGCCTCATCTTCCCCCATCCCAGGCTGTTCCAGGGGTGGTCACAAGGAGCCAGGTAAGTGCTTAATTGTCCCTGAACTCAGCACGGCTGCCTCGAGCTCCGCCCCACCGCGAGGCTCCACCTGCCGGTACGTCCGACGATATTGTCCCCTTGGTCCCCCTCGCTCAGAGCTTGGATGTGTGGCTTGCCCTTTCCAATCCGTCACGATGGCTGACCCGGACCGTCCGACTCGGCTACGCGATTCAGTTCGCCAGGCATCCGCCCAGGTTCAGCGTCCACTTCACCTTGGTGAAGGGCGAGAACGCTGCTACCATGCGTGCGGAGATCGCTACCCTCCTACGGAAGGATGCGATAGAGCCTGTCCCTCCGGCCGAGATGAAGAAAGGTTTTAAAGCCCCTATTTCATTGTACCGAAAAAAGGCAGTGGGTTGTGGCCAATCTTGGACCTGCGAGTACTGAACCGGGCTTTACACAGACTCCCGTTCAAGATGCTGATGCAAAAACGCATTCTGGTGAGCGTCCGGCATCAAGATTGGTTCACGGCGGTAGACCTGAAGGACACGTACTTCCACGTCTCGATTCTACCTCGACACAGACCCTTCCTGCAGTTTGCATTCGAGGGTCGGGCATATCAGTACAAGGTCCTCCCTTTCGGTCTGTCCTTGTCCCCTCGTGTCTTCACGAAGGTCGCGGAGGCAGCTCTTGCCCCATTAAGGGAAGTGGGCATTCGCATTCTCAACCATCTCGACGATTGGCTAATCCTAGCCCACTCTCGGGATATGCTGTGTGCACACAGGGACCTGGTGCTCTCGCACCTCAGCCGACTAGGGCTTCAGGTCAACTGGGAAAAGAGCAAGCTCCTCCCGGTTCAGAGCATCTCTTTTCTCGGTTTGGAGTTGGACTCGGTCTCATTGACTGCACGCCTCACAAACGAGCGCGCACAGTCGGTGCTGACCTGTTTGAAGGCATTCAAACAGAAAACAGCAGTTCCACTGAAACTCTTTCAGAGGCTCCTGGGGCATACGGCATCCTCAGCGGTGGCCACTCTGCTCAGGTTGATGCATATGAGACCGCTTCAGCACTGGCTTCAGACTCGAGTCCCGAGATGGTCATGGCACCGCGGGACACATCTCGTGGCCATCACACTGATCTGTCACCGCCTCTTCAGCCCTTGGACCGACCTCACATTTCTACGGGCAGGCGTTCCCCTAGAGCAGGTCTCCAGGCGCATCGTGGTTATGACAGATGCTTCCAAAACGGGCTGGGGCGCTGTATGCAACGGGCACACAGCCGCCGGCTTATGGACGGGCCTGCGGCTTCATTGGCACATCAACTGCCTCGTGTTGCTGGCAATTCTGCTTGCCCTGCGGAGGTTCCGGCCATTGATCCGGGGCAAGCACGTGTTAGTTCGGACAGACAACACGGCAGCGGTAGCATATGTCAACCGTCAAGGCGGTCTGCGCTCCCATTGTATGTCACAACTCGCCTGCCGTCTCCTCCTCTGGAGTCATCAGCACCTCAAATCGCTGCGAACCACTCATATCCCGGGCGACCTCAACACTGCAGCGGACGCGCTGTCATGGCAGGTTACCCTCAAGGGAGAGTGGAGACTCCACCCTCAGGTGGTCCAGCTGGTTTGGAGTCGATTCGGACAGGCACAGGTAGACCTGTTCGCCTCCCAAGAATCCTCCCACTGCCCACTCTGGTACGCCCTGACCGAGGCATCTCTCGGTATAGATGCGCTGGCACACAGCTGGCCTGCTGGACTTGCGTTTCCCCCAGTAAGCCTACTTGCACAGACCCTGTGCAAGGTCAGGGAGGATGAGGAGCAGGTCATCCTGGTAGCACCCCACTGGCCCACCCAGACATGGTTCTCGGACCTCACGCTCCTCACGACAGCCCCCCCCGGCAAATTCCACTGAGGGAGGACCTTCTTTCTCAGGGATGGAGCACCATCCGGCACCCATGACCAGACCTCTGGAATCTCCATGTCTGGCCCTGGACGGGACGTGGAAGACCTAAGCGGTCTACCACCAGCGAAGACCCCAGAGTTGCGCAGTCGGATCGGTGCTTTCCTTCCTGCAGGAGAGGTTGGAAGGGCGGCTGTCCCCTTCCACCTTGAAGGTGTACGTAGCCGCTATAGCAGCACACCACGACACAGTTGACGGTAAGTCCTTAGGGAAGCACAACCTGATCATCAGGTTCCTGAAAGGTGCCAGGAGGTTGAATCCCTTCAGACCGCGCCTCGTTCCCTCATGGGACCTCTCTGTAGTTCTTCAGGGTCTACAGAGAGCCCCCTTTGAGCCTTTGCAGTCAGCTGAGCTTAAGGCACTCTCCTTGAAGACTGCCCTCCTGACTGCGCTCACTTCCATCAAGAGGGTAGGAGACCTGCAAGCGTTCTCTGTCAGCGAAACGTGCCTAACGTAGGGTAGGACTATGTCGGCATACTCCCGACATAGCTCATGTGACGTATTTCCACTTAAGTATCCCTTGGGAGGGACACCCCCCGACTGGGTCTAGTCGGGGGGGTATCCCTCCCAAGGGGAGGATACCGTGGAGACCACACCTCGCCCAGAGAGGGGGGGAATATTTAAGTGGAAATACGTCACATGAGCTATGTCGGGAGTATGCCATGTGGAGAAGTCCCATGGTAGGTCCTACCCTATGGGGGAGGGGTTACTACAAGCATGAAGACTGGGACAGAGGGGCCTCTGCCCAAGGAAGACGCCGTTTGCCAACAGGGAAATGAATTAGCGGAAGATATACATTGCATGGGTTTACCTACGAGGAACCGCCACATGCAGAGCACCTACCCCAGTACAGGGCTTTAGTTAGCACGTGTACTGGGCCGGCAGCGAGTCTCTCCAGAAACTCGATATAATTCCCCTTTTTTTAGGGAGTGGGAAAAAAAGGGGATAAGAGGCCACGACTGGTCTAGCCCGTCTCTATATTTTGGGTAGTCGACTTGTCCCAAAGGGCAGTTCGACACTCATAACAGTGTTGGGGGAGGTTACGTGTCGGCCTGGTACGCTGGCTACGAGGAACACAGTGGTCTGCCCGTCACACACCGCCAGTTCACGTAACACAGTTCAGCCAGTTGTGGCGTTTTTGTATGGGGTCCCCTAGTGTCGCTACACCGACACAACGTCGAGTGAGTGACAGATAGGGAACGTCCTGGTTACTTGCGTAACCTCCGTTCCCTGATGGAGGGAACAAGATGTTGTGTCCCTCCTGCCACAACGCTGAACTACCCGCTGAAATGGCCGGGACCTTGTCTCGGCTCCTCAGCATAAAACCTGAATGAGTGGTTGCATACCAGCTCCTTTTATACCCGTATGTCCGGGGGAGTGGTATGCAAATACCACTCGCCAGTTTTCACTGGCCTTTTATCAAAGACCAGAGGTGTCTCGAGCTCCCAAGTGTGACCCCTAGTGTCACTACATCGACACAATGTCTCGTTCCCTCCATCAGGGAACAGAGGTTATGCAAGTAACCAGGAAGTTTTTCCTCATAGTATTTTTTTTAGTAGTATTTTGCGTCTGTGTTTGAGCTTCGGAAGGATTTTTTTTTTTTTTATGCAAGTGTTTGACATGTTATTTGACTCATGTATTTTGTAAACTGGTGTGTTGCCAGTTAACGTTGTGTTTAATTGAGAAGAGTGCAAAATTCAACAATTCTATGGTGTATGCCATTATTTCTATATTCTTTTTTTAATTATTATTTTTTATTCAATAATGTTCTAACTTATTCAATCATGTTCTAAACCATTTCGATTTATTGGGAATAATGCAATACTCTGGAATTCTATGGCGCTGGTTGTGATATCTGTGATACATTTCTTAACCAGTGTTAATGTATTTGACCCTATCATGTTTTAAGTCAGTTAATCATGTCCTAAGTCATTCTGATGTGTGTGGAAGGGTTAATATTTTGCAATACTTTCTGACTACAAATCTTTAATTTGATCGGGATCATTTGTACTTTAGATCACCCCTATTGAGTGTGTATTATTTGTTGTTTTGCTTTTTCACAAATTGATGTGTGTAGTGCATTATTTGGTGTTTCAGTGTATATCACTTTATTTGTATGAAGTTTTTTTGTTTCTTTCTTTTTTGGTTGGATGATCCTATGTACTTGATGATAGTTTCCCAGTAAGAGAAAGTGGCATGGCCAGCTTTCTTGAATTGCGAATTTGCACAATTGAGTCATTTGCACAATGGAGTCATTTTATTGAATGTTTTAATAATAAACATTGTTTTCTAATAAACTGTGGGTTGTATATCAGCTGGTCCTTCCTGAGCTTCTCTTATCAGGGGACTTGCAGCAGGACTTTAACCTTGTGTGTGCCTATGTACAGAAAAGGGCATCTCCCACCAAAATACAAAGGGATTGGCGTAGTCGGGGTTGTTATAAGTATAGTACCGCCACATTAGCTTACTTGTAGAGGTCTCACAGTGAGCCGAGAAGCAGGAGAGATGGCTCGCAGAACCTGGATGAGCGGTCTGATACGTCTAAATCCCATGTATGGTTGTTACAGAGCAATATCTGACTGCTGGATGGCGCCATTCACCAATCAGAATCAAGTATTCCAGAGAGCCGTGTAATAACATTAGTTAATGCACTATGAACTAACATGAATTAACAATGATCAATCAGACTGCTTATCCATGTCTCCGTAGAATATTGACTTGTTGAAGATCAAAATCTAAATCAAATATTAAGTGTTGTTGAAGAACTCCATGGAGGAGAGGAAGAGAAAGCTATGGTGAAATATCTATCTTCATACATAAACAGAACTATATGCCATTTACATGTTTTCACAGAACTAAAAATAAATAAAATATATGCTTAATAATAATAATAATAATAATAATAATAATAATGTTTTAAATCACAGTAAGTTTCAAGATGTAAATAGGTTCGCAGTAAAATGTTTCAAATCGCATAGACCTACACTACTGTATACATCCCCCTGTCCCCTTACTCAATAAGAATGAAAAAGTAAATATGGGAAACATAACATTTTATTCAGTTCAGTGCAACAGAGAGCCAAAGCTTTTTGACATACAATTTTTCGTCATACAAAACATACAATGTCTTATCACCTACCTTTGTCTTTTGATTTCCAAACTATTTTTATGTCTGGCTTGTCAGGACCAAGTTGTTTGATGGCAAATTTGTCTTCAATTTGCAATAGAAATGACATGCTGTTACACACACATTCATCGATAGTGTTCACCATGTTCATAATCTGTCATACTGCTAGCGTGCACTAATACTAAAGTTACCTTTGCTTTGGCTCTACGTTTATGGGTAGATTAATTTCTGCCCCAGCGCGTCTCAATATCATATTTGACCACAGATTTCCATTGGAAAAATGATGGGTGCTGTGGAGTTCGGGAGGGCAGCAGATTATCTGCCCCAGATGCCTTAGATCTATATCAAATAAAGTGTTACAGAGGTTTCAGATAAATTACAACTTCAAATTAGAATAAAAACTTATTTTAGGCCTGTTTTTAGATACATACTGTATGTCAGAATTTTGAACACATTATGTGTTAACAAATTACATATTGGCAATTTATAGTATGGATCTATGTTTTCAAATGGATGAATATTTTGGTGGGGCTCTGCCCTATCTGCCCATATAGATGGGCCGCACCTGCTGTAGTATTTATATTGTGTTTGTTGTTTTATTATTTGGTTTGCTTGTTTTGTTTACATGTACTTTTATGTTTGATCATTTGCTGAAAGCGGTAAATGAAGTAAACATTTATTATTGTCATTATTAATGGTAGTAACTCAGTCAGTTGCATGAGTTTGTCATGTGTTGTCAACATGGCAGTACCCAGTAGGGGGCGACCCACTCAATGTTAAATTAAACAGCTTTTGTTGGGCTAAAAGGTGCTATTAATGTTTTTATGTGTAAAACTTTTTTAATTAGCAAAAACGTACTGAGTGTTCCTTTTTGTTGGGATAGGGGAAAGTATTTTAATACTGAATAAATTACACACTTCAGCTTCAGAGATGAATAATTCACCTTCTTCTACTCTCTTGAAATATGAGGGGTATGTATCATCACACTACTCTCATATAGGTCACCGAGTGTAGTAACCCCCCTCACAATCCACTCTGACCAGCAGAAAGGGAACTTATTGATATGTAGTTCAGGGTTCAGCCATAAGCTCGAGCCAACATTTAGATAAATATCCGAATTAAACACTCTGGACACTTTTGTACACACCGAGTGCAAATGCGAGATAACGGGGTGTAGTTAGATGGATAGACTTCTCCGGTTAGATGGATAGAAAGGTTTTGCAATGTTAAAATAGGGGCAAGAACTTCCTGTTCAATACAGAGCCAGGGAGGGGCTCTTTCAGGTGGAAGCGACCAATGAGCCAAATATCTGAGACCGAACGCATAATAATAAAACAAAATCTTGGTTTGACCTAGCCTTTGTCAATCGGCCTATGCAGTTTACTGAAATGTAAGCTGGGACGCTTACCATTCCAGATGAAAAACTTCGCTATGCTCTCAAATTGCTTGAAATAAGAGAGGGGGACATCTACTCTATAGGGAATGACTGTAGCAGGTAGACACCTGACGGGTGCCCTTATCCAGAGTAAAATAATCTGAAATTAATCTATTTGACTGTATCGCCACTATAGGGTGTCTATAAAGTAACTAATCCATCCAATAAAAGTATTCCCGAACCCATATATTTCCAAAATCTTAAAAAGATAATCCCATTCTACCATATCAAATGCCTTTTCAGCGTCAAGTTAGATGGCAGCTACCGGAGTCTGATCATTCGCCACTGACCACATGATATTGATGAAACGCATAAAGTTATCAGAAGAGCTGCAGCCCTGAATAAACCCCACCTGATCAATATGTTTAAGAGATGTCATAACTTTGCTTAATCGGTTAGCCACATTTTTTTACAATATTTTAACATCTAGCTGGATCAGGGAAATTGGATGGTAACTCTTACACACGCTTGGATCTTTGTCCTTTTTAAGAATCAGACTGATCCAGGCTTGTGTCATGGTTGGCGGAAGCTTTCCATCCTTTAATGATTCCATATAAACTTCTAGCAAAAGTGGAGCCACTACTGTAGCATAAGATCTAAAAAATTCAGCGGCAAAGCCATCTGGCCCTGGAGACTTTCCTGTAGGCAAGGTCTTAATTACCTCGTCAAGCTCCTCCAAGGTTATCTCAGAATAAAGAGAATTGTTTTGTTCAGTTGTCAATTTAGGGAGTTCTAGAGGTTCCACAAAGTTTCTAATACCTTCATCAGTAGACGAAGACATGGAACTATAGAGAACTGCACCCAAGAATTTCACACACTATTGCACTTGTGTATATGGTTGTGTGACAATAAATGTGATTTGATTTGATAGAGATCAAGATAGAACTCTTTAAAAGGATTATTAATATCAATGGCTGAGGTAAATATTTCACCACCAGCAGATTTCACTGAGGGAATAGTAGAACAAGACTTTCTCTGCTTTATATATCTAGCCAAAGGTTTTCCTGCTTTGTCCCCTGACTCAAAATATGACTGCCTTACCCTGAATAAACAAAACTCCACTTTCCGTGACAAAATAGTATTATATTTGTATTTCAATCGGGTCAATTCTCTGAGGCCATAAGACAACATTCGGCGCTTCAGCTCTGCTTCACCACTTTTAATATTCCCTTCTAACTCCACGAGTTCTCGTGCTTTGGATTTTTTAATGAATGAGGCATACTGTATGATCTGGCCCCTAAGAACTGCCTTAAGTGCTTCCCAAGCCACGCCCACAGAGGATACTGAGGACCAGTTGGTCTCCAAATAAACATTGATTTCAGCCTTTAACATTTGTTGGAATTCAGGATTTTGCAAAAGGGATACATTAAACTATATGATTTCTTTTTCTCCATATGTGTCAACACCTCTAAACTCACCAGGGCATGGTCTGAGACTAAGATGTTTCCAATTGAGCAATCCACAACAGATGGAATGAGGGACTTAGATATATAAAAAAAAAAAATCTATTCTAGAATAAATCTTATGGACTGATGAATAAAATAATTAGTCCCTACCAGATGGGTTTAAAAGTTACCAAATATCTGCAAGACCAAACATTTTACACGTCCTGTGAAGTGTCAATGTTGCTCTAGGGGGCTTACACACTTTTGCTTCACTATGATCAAGGACTGTGTAATAATTAACGATGGCAAAGGAGGAAGCTGGGACCGGCTTGACAAACACATAGACATTTAATAACACTTTTCAGTATATAAAGAAACAAAAACACGCACTGCTTTTCAGCCAGCTACATCAAATCATAAAACACACACAAGATATGTGCCTCTCTCTCCCGTCTGCCGCTGTCTCTTCTCCTTAAATACTCCCGCCTTCCCTCGCTGGAACACAAGGCCGGTGTGGCTCACAGGTGGAAGTCATTCGCCACTTATCTTCCCGGCCTCACTCTGCCCAGGTGCCGCTCAGCTCCGCCCTGCTCACCACAGACTGAATCCATCAAAAGATTAAAGTGTCCTCCCAATATTATATCATGAGGGGTGCCAGCAGCTTGCAGCATCCCTTCAAGATCTATAAAAAAGGTCATCAGCATTAGGCACGTAAATATTAGCCAAAATCAACCTTTGCCCCTGAATTTCTGCTAAAACAATAATGTCTCTTCCTAATTTATCTTTAATCTGTTTGAGACATTTGAATTGTAGATGTTTACTTATCAATGTAATGACTCCTCTGCTCTTACTCGAGCCAGCACTAAAGCAAATATGTCCACCCCATATCTTCCCAAATTTTTAAACTTCCTGTGGGGAAAGATGAATTTCTTGAAGAAACACTATTTAATATTTCTTATGCTTAAGAAAAGAAATAACCTTCCTTCTTTTTATGGGGTGTCCCAACCCATTGACATTCCACATGGAGAAAGATAACCCACTCATATTAACATCTGACATTTTGATATATTAGAAAAAATAAATTGTGTGTCAAAAACAGGATTATAAAGACCACATTCCAACATTAGTTATATACATATATGTATATAAAGCCGTTCAGTTTCCTTGGATAGTCAAATTAATGTTTAGTGAGCTGGCTGTTCATGAGTGCAGCAGATGACTTAATCCTTCCAATGTCCTGCAAAAAATACTCCACAAAACAAACTCCAGCCAATAGGAGTCTTAAACACAACGAATGTGCATATTCATCCACAACTGTCCCGAAGGAGTGTTATTCCACCAAACAAACTCCAGCCGCTAGGCGGAACCAGCACAAAAAGAAACAAAACAGCCGTCCCAGTTCCTCGGACGGTCAAGAGTGTATTGAGTGAGTTAAGTTCATTCAGAGGCCACATAAGAAACACACCATGACTTCCTCAGTCCATCAACTTTATAAAAGACATCACTTGTTGTGGGCATGTAAATAGTTTTTGGCCATCCTTAGTATCCATTCTCAATCTGGCCGGGAACTTCAGTGTAAAAGCGATCTTCTGTCAATGCAAAAGTTTCTTGAAGGCGTGTTATTCCACAAAACAAACTCCAGTCGCTAGGCGGAACCAGCACAAAAAGAAACAAAAATGGCACCCAACTTCCTCAGACAGTCAAGAATATGTACAGCAAGACAGCCCACTCGGGGGCCACATGAGAATCACCAAATGGATTACTCACCCAGTGACAGTGCTTGCTTGGGACATGTAAATACTTTTCTGCCATCCTTAGCATCTATTCTCAGTTTGGCCGGGAACATCAGCGCAAAAGCGATCTTCCATTGATGTAAGAGTTTCTTGCATTCCTTGAATCGATCACGTTTCTCTCTTGTCGAATTCGCAAAGTCCAGGAACAAGAAAATGTTGTGATTCTTCTAAGAAAGCCTTCCTTTGCTCCTCGCCTCGCATAACACAAGATCTTTATCGGATGATCTCATAAATTTGGCCAGAATTGATCGGGGCCTGTCTCCCTCAGTGGATCTGCGAGCCGGGGCTCTGTGAGCTCGCTTGATTTCCAGCTTATGGCCTGTTATGTCGAGCAGACTCTGGAAGAACTCGTCTAGGAATTTCACCATATCTCTACCTTCTTTATGCTCAGGAATTCCAACAATTCAGACGTTATTTCGCCGGCTACAATTCTCAAGGTCTTCCAGTTTTTCCAAAATGCGTTCCAAGTCTATCTTGGTCGCTAGCGGATTAGCAGCTAATTCCCTCTCCGATGACTCCAGATAATCAATCTGTTTCTCGACGTCCGACAATCTTGTAACCAACTCAGAGAATTCCGTTTCCATCGCCGTAATCGATCGACATATTACAGCAAGATCCTCTAAGTCAGCAACAACTTTCATCAGCATCACAGACATGTTGGACAGTTGACGTTGAATTTCTCCCACCGCACCGTCCAAACCGAGTCCCGGGTCTGTAGGCCCGTCAGAGGTTTCAGCTTGAGCACGTAACTGTCTTTTAATGTCTCCAGAGCCCAAGGATTTTGAATTCTTTGCCATGTTGACTTCAAAGTACAGATATGTAGCAGGATGTATTGAATCTCACCAGATTATAACACAAAAATAATTAAAAACTAGCAAAGAGCACAGAGCTCGTCCTTTACTCATTCGCTCCCGCATGGCGTCATGTGATTCCCCGAAAAAAGTCATTTTTGATCAAATCTAGACAGGCTCCATTTCCAGCAGCCATCACTCCAACACCTTATCCTTGAGTAATAATGCTAAATTGCTAATTTGGTACTAGAAAATCACTTGCCATTATATCAAACACAGCTGAAAGCTATTTGGTTCGTTAAATGAAGCTTAACATTGTGTTTGTGTTTGTTTTTGAGTTGCCACAGTATGCAATAGACTGCCATGTCTTAAGGTCAATATTAGGTCAAAAATGGCAAAAAAGAAACAGCTTTCTCTAGAAACTAGCCAGCCAATCATTGTTTTGAGGAATGAAGGCTATACAATGCTTGAAATTGCCCAAAAAAAAACCATAGATTGAGAAATAGACGCCTCACATGTCCTCAGCTGACAGCTTCATTGAATTCTAGCCACTCAACACCAGTTTCATGTACAACAGTAAAGAGAAGACTCAGGGGTGCAGGCCTTATGGGAAGAATTGCAAAGAAAAAGCCACTTTTGAAACAGAAAAACAAAAAGAAAAGGTTAGAGTTGGCAAAGAAACACTGACATCAGACAACAGATAATTGGAAAAGAGTATTATGGATCTTAACCCCATTGAGCTTTTGTGGGATCAGCTAGACTGTAAAGTGCGTGAGAAGTGCCCTTCAAGACATCCACATCTATGGCAAGTACAGGAAGCGTGGGGTGAAATGTCACCTGAGTGTCTGGACAAACTGACAGCTAGAATGCCAAGGATCTGCAAAGCTGTCATTGCTGCATGTGGAGGATTTTTTGATGAGAACTCTTTGAAGTAGTTTTCAGATTGTAATAGTAATTTTTCACATTATTAATGTCCTGACTATACATTGTGATCAGCTGAATGCCACTTTGGTGAATAAAAGTACCAATTTCATTCCATAAGTGCAAAAACTGTACATTATTCCAAACCTTCGGCCGCCAGTGTGTATATATATATATATATATATATATATATATATATATATATATATATACACTGTATATATACTGTATATATAGCTAAATTGTTACTACATAAATAAAATACTAAGCACATAGATGGTCATTAAAACATAATTTTACCAAATTCATTGCAGCGCCTTTCCGCTAAAGGATAAAACACCTGAAATAGCAGAACAATACTATGCAACAAAAATTAAATGGGCAATGGGTGCTGCTCAGTAATGAAGAGATTTCACATCATAGGTGTTACTATATTGTGTATTTTAGCATGCCTGGAATTCTGTATTGACCAGTCAGCATCCAGTACAGTTTTGCAAAATGTCTTTTTGTTCTATTTTCAGTATGTACTTTAAAAAAAGTATTTTGTTAACACCTTACATTAAAGGGTTTTAATATTAATATTTGTAATATTTAATTTATATTTAAGTGTTTATTAAGGGGTTCATTAATGACCAATGACTCATTTACAAATGCATTAAATCAATGATATGAGGTTACAACAACATGAATAAAATGTGTGACTGTCATACTTGCCAAATAGTAAGCCATTTTACCTTACATGTTTTAAATGCTTAATAACACTTATTCAACATTAGTAACCTATGCAAATGTATCTTAATGTAAAGTGGACACATGTGAAGCATTTTTGAGGTGTCAACATTAGAAACCTGTGTAGATAAAGTTCAGTATGGTTTAATGGTCATCAGGCTTTATTATATGATATTTGCTGTGAATGAGCATGAAGAGCTGAAAAGTGTTTTGGAAACTAGGACTAGGTAAAACCATTCTTTTGACATCAGCGTGACAATGAAAGTGACAACACAATTGAGTCAAGAAATTACAGTAATGAATATACACACAATGACATAATCCCTCCTTTTAATCTCACTATAATTGTCTACTTTTGCTGCATTGTGGAAACAATTCTTAATTAGACCATTTTATGTTTTTGATAAATATAAATATTTCTAACATGTAAGTTAAAATCCTCACTATTTGGCATGTACTGCATGAAAATCGCCCTTTTTATTCATGTTGTTCTAAATGATTTATAATGCATTTGTAAATTTAATATTTAAATATAAAATATTAGACTAATGAACCCCTTTATAAACCTTTAATAAAGGTAACATTAATGTAAAGAGTTACCAGTATTTGTTCCTCCTCATTTCAGTCTCATTATTGAGTTCGGTTTGTGAGAAGACACATCCATTCTCCATAGGCCTGCAATCATGTTTTCTCACGATAATTGTCTGCGTTTCAGATCTTTTCGAACCAAGAGATATAAATCTGCATATCAGAACCGTGCAGCTGTGAGCATTTTAGAAGCCTTTTATGTTTTCCTGTACAAAGCACCTTTATATCATACAAGTCTTAGGGGAAGTTACAATAAAAAGAAAAACACAGTTAAAACCTGAGAGAACATTTGAAGAATTAAACAATTTCTTTGGCCTTTGGGATGCGTTCTTAGTATGCAGACTCTTGTCTGTATGAACTAATGTACTATTCCGTTGCATGACTTCAAATACGGCAGGGCTTTTTGTTGTTCTTGAAAGAATCTGCTTCTTCAGTCTGTGGTCCTGAGTGAGTCAGGTGGGGGTCACTAATGGCTCACTTTGTTTCAGATTGTGAATGATTTTGTATGATAATAGAGTGGGGTTTGTGTGTGTGTTGGCTCTCAGCACCGTGTGCTGTAGATCAATACTTACTCAAGTAACCAGCCTCAAACCACTGGATTTAAGAGTTAAATCTTGTCCCCTGCGTTGCTGGCAGTAAATCCAATGTAGCAGCCATTAGCCTGAGCTGTCCAACGACACAAGGGGATGAAAATATTTTGAGGATGTACCATATCTTCTCTCTAAAATACTGGAGTCACTTTTGAATTATCTTTAATTTGCCAGACAATGTAAACATCTCACATTCTCTCTTTTTTTTATTTATTTATTTATTTATTTATTTTTTTGTGCTGTTTGCTATGTTGAGCATCTCTATTATTGTTCATATTTGGGTTTGTTATTTAAACAAACCCTTAACCTAAGTCTTAAACTTTGGTCATCCTGCACCATTTGTACTTTGGACAAGAATCTGTAAATAAACATGGGGGATAGGGGATCTTAGGCTCAAGCCTCTCTGTTATGGACTACACACCAAATCTGTAATCCTGTTTACCAAATCCTATTTATATCAAAGATATTTTCAGAGATGTATGAGGTGTTTATATCCATACAATGCAAGTCAATGGGGTCCAAAACTTTTCAGCTCCAAAAAGGACATTAAGGCAGCATAACGTTAATCCATATGACTCCAGTGGTTTAATCCATCTCTTCTGAAATGATACCATCAGTTTTGGATAAGAAACAGACCAAAACTTAAGTCCTCATGCACTATAAATCTTGACATCTGTAGTCTCCTTGGCACGTTCATGAGATAAGCTCGATTACACTTCCTCACGCTGGACGAAGGGAAGCAGTCACTTATATATCCTTGAGATATTATAGACAGGACTAGATGAACAAACTCCTCCTGAACTTACATATGCAACTTTATTTATTATTGCGAGAATGTTTCTCATTGTTATGAGATATTAACTCATAATTATAAGAAAGTTTCTCAATATAATTAGATACTATTTCATAATGACTTAACTAATTAATATGACATAAAGAATCACATCTGTTAATCAGCTGTGGAATAAACCGGCTTCGATAGGTGAAACATTTACCAGGATATAATACACATGTGCAATTTGTATGTTGCTTGCAAAAAATAAATAAATTAATATATATATATATACGGCTACTTTTGAATGGCCATTAATTGAGAAAGATTCTATTTTCCCTGCAGAATGGTGTAGTTACAGCATCTGACAGCAGGGGTGAACTGACTGTGCTAATCAGCCAAACCTTGACCCCCTGACAAGAACGTTACCTCAAATCCTGCAGCTTGTTAAGGAGAGGTGTGCTATTACTATTCCAAGTGATTGGTTAGTTGCACATGGTGACCATGTTCGATTTATGGTTTAACGAGTGTGGGCAAAAACACTTCCAGTTTCACCTGATGCCGGTCCAGAGACAGCTGAAAATTGTGTTTTATACAAGGTGTTTACATGATCTGCCATAGATCACCATAATATATATACATCGCACACAGAAATAAACATCAGAAACAACAGCAGTGGCTCATCTATGGGTGCAAGTTTATGTGAAAATTAATAAATACTGATAGGCATGGATACAGATTCAATGAACAATATTAATTTAAGTTTAAATGCATTTAAATATGCACATGTAGGGTAAAAAATGCAGTAACACTTTACAGTAAGGTTCCATTTGTTAACATTAGTTAACATCATTATATAACATGAACTAACAATGAACACTACTTTTACAACATTTGTTAGTCTTAATTAATGTTAATTAAATAATCTACTAATATTTTTTTACTTTAAATCAAAAGTTGTATTAGTTAACATTAATTATTGCACTATGAACTAACATAAACTACACATTGAACAATTATATTTTTATTTACTAACATTAACTAAGATGAATAAATGCTGTACAAAATGTATTGTTAATTGTTAGTTCATGATGCCTAATGCAATAACTAATGAACCCTTATTGTGAAGTGTTACCAAAATGCCATAGAAATCCTTGGCTGGACAACAATCAACACTTTTTAGTGAAATTAAGATTAAGTTGCAGTTTCTGTTCACACTAAACTTCTAATTACACACCTATGCAGCGCTATTCCCTACATCCCTACTTTACAATAGATTCCATTCTCTAACATACTTAATGCATTAGTTCATTACATGCACTAACAATGAAAAACAATTTTATACAGCATTTACTAATGTTAACTTAAATTTATAAATATACTATTGTTCATTGTTAATTTATGTTCAATCATTATACATTAACTAATGTTAATTTATACAACTTTAAAGGTATTTTTTTATATGTTGACATTAACATTAACCAAGATTGATAAATGCTGTCAATGCTGTTTGTTGTTATTTCATGTTAGCTATTGCATTAACTAATATTAATGTACTGTATAGAACCTTATTGTGAAGTGTTAAACAATATTTTTACACTATTTATTGTATACTGTTGTTTTAGTTGGTTCAGCGCATTGACATGATCCCATACATTTTAAATCAGTGCTTATACGACTGGAAATAAGAATGCCCACACTCGTATCCCGGAAGTGAACTGGCACCATCTTGTGCACCAAATGAACTGAACTTAGACTGTCCTGGCTGATAATAAGAACGGTTTAAAAAAATCCCATAGACTGAAACTGAAGGAGGGACGCAAGCTATAGAGACCAGAATATCATAGACACTTTAGGGTCAGCTCGTTCGAATTGAGCCAGTATATAACAACCTAGCAACCACCCAGAAATCCCTAGTAACCATATAGCACTGCCCTAGCAACCAAAAATCTGGTAAGACATTAGTGTGCAAACTGAATATAACAAAAGTAAATCACTGCTGCTTAGATACCCTCAGTCACTGAATGTCATACTATAAATCGCATTATGAAGCACAGCACGTTTGTCATATTTAAAGAGAGGAATGTCATTTCTGAGATCTTAATCAAGCCAGTATCACTACTCACTGCCTTGTTGGAAGTAATGCGTAATTGGATCACAGAATTATACCATATGCCGATGAATCATCCCTTAATAAAATATCAAATTAGTGTAAAAAGCAACTATGTGGATTTCATAAGCAGAAAACTTAATAAACACATCATATGCTGTTTGATATGATATGACACATAGAGTTGTCTGCCCATGAAGGTTGGTGAGTAAGATGCTGTTGGCTGTGGAGGCAGCCTGATCTCAAATAAAAATCGGCATGTGTGTGCCAATTTTTCTTTAGTCGAAATCGGTATACGTTGACCAAATTTGAAAACACTGCCTCCAGAGGCTAAAGCAGTAAGTGTTTCAGAACAAGTATAATATAAACAAGTGTGACATCCATTTAATGTATATCCAGGAGAGGTCGTCAGAAGCCAGTTGTAAAAAGAATTGTTTTCAGCTGAACAGGGTGTAAAACAGTGAAGAGAAATGCTTATTTTATTTAATCTACCCCCCAACGAAAACCCAAATCTAACCCTAGCCATTAGTAGAGACAAAATGCAATGTTAGGGATAAAAATGCAACATCTTTTTATACAAACGTGATTACTTGTTCGTTTGATTGGGGATTGAATGGTGGTCTCCCATGCAACTGATGCAACGCACTACCAGTCATGCCACGAGGGAAAATAATTGTTGTTGAGCCGTTCCAAATATGTCCGATGGGAGATAGGGCTGTCAGTGAGTCGGCATACTGTTGCTGATCCTAGGGTACCAGAACTTTCGGAAACAGCATGCCGACTTGCCGTGTGATCATGTTTGTGGAGGTACTGACAGCTGATGACATGAGAAGTAGTTGCCTCACAACAGGTTTTGCCTAAAACCATTTTCAGCCTGTTCTTTTGTGCGAATGCTACATGATAAGGTCCTCTTCATGGACGTTCCCCTTTTTGGTGGTGTTAATTTTCTGCCATGCTGAACTGTGTGTTCATGGACATTTAGTTTGGTGTACATTTGGTTGCTTGTTTTAGTGTGTGGACAAAAGATCATTGATGAGAAATGAGCACATAATGATTTAAAGAAAACCCTAACCCTCATTATGCGTCACTTAGTAATGTCCAGTTTGTGAATGAATCGTTCATTTCAGTCAGTTATTTTGAGTCAGTTCTTTTCAGTGAACCAGCTGAAGCAGCTCACCAGATCAAACTGAATCAGTTGGAACATGTTGCATCTCAAGTGAACACTGATCCACAAGATCCTCAGTGAACTGGTCCACTCTGACTTGAAATGAGCCAATAGAGTGCAACAGTCTGGTTCTGAAAGTAAAAATCCAATTAAATGTTTTCATAGGCAAATACATTTTTTACCTTTAAAGACAGACCTACCGTGAAGTTCTGAGGATGTGAATTAATGGTACGTGCTTCTGTTAAAGCCATCAGTCATTATTTTAACTTCCTTGTTTAGAAATCATTTTTAATAGTAGAATTCCTGGTGAAGAACTACACAACCCTTAATCCTGAAGAGAAAGATCCACCAATCAGAGAATTGCACGGAAAGAGCTCTGCAGCTACAAGTCACTCTCCCTGCACATCTGAATATATATATATATATATATATATATATATATATATATATATATATATAATATTAGGGCTGTCACTATTGATTACTTTTGTAATCGAGTAATCTAATGATTATTATTATGATTAATCGAATAATCGGAAAAACTATTTAATAACTCAGATTGCCTAATACTGTTGAGGTGAAGTCATGTTTGGCTAAAATGCATTAATTAACCTAAGTTTTGATGTACTCTTTGATTGAATTACAACAACAAAACGATTGTGCAAACATTACCTAAAGACAACAGACACTAAAAGCAGATCTGTAATATAACTATATATTAACTTATTCCACAAGATCTACCCATTTCAGTTTAGAACCCAAATATGGGAAAACAGGCCATAGAAATATATTATTTTATCTTTTTGGAAACAATGTCTGCCCACCAATCTTGTTTATTGATGATATTTTTGGCAATTGGTTATGGAGACATAAAAGCCATTTTATTTGGTTGTTGTTTTGTTTAACTATCACTTACATACAACACAAAATACAATATTTATAGTAATCGCGTCACTGAGAGATGTTTTGAGACATGTTTTCACTCTCTTGCACTGAGCTGCCGCACTTGCAGGCATTGTTGCGCTTGTGCCCCATACTGTCCAGAACACAAAAGCTTGTCACTTGCAACATACCGTGTAAAATGCTCTTAAGCATCTGGACATTCAATTCCTTATTGCAGAAAACACTGTTAATAATTTCACATGCAAAGACTAGCCGTTACTCCCTCAGGTAAGACTGTTTCACATTGTGTATGCGGGGCTCAAGACACGCATCAGTGTGGCTTTAACAGCAGACTCACATTGAGCTTTGACTGACAGTATACAAAGCCTTTGCTTTATTCAGTAAATACAGTTCTCTGGATTCCTACGTTGAGTTTTCCCTGCGTCACTTCTGCCTTATTTTCACTTTGTCGATTAGGCAATTTTGTAATCGAGGAATTTTTTTAATCAAGTAATAAAATTAAATCTAGTAATCATGACAGCCCTATACAATATACTTTAAATATATCGTTTCTACATTTATAATCAACAATCGAGTCAAACCTTCCTCAGATCGTTTGCTGGTATAGTTCTGCAGGCAAAGTTCACCCTATCATCATTTCACTGCCCTTTTGTCACCTGAAACTACAGTGAAAGTGCATTGTATTCACTGACTGCCAAGCTTAGTTGCATATTAGTTGCATACTAATATAAATCATAGTTTTCATCTATTATACTTGCTATAGTTTATGTCCACATTGCTTCTTCATCAAATACTGTAGCAATGTCAAATGTAAATTAAATCAGTGCCACTCTGAGGAACAAATAGCATGTAAAATATGTATGTGCACATGCATATGGAATACTGATAATTCACCATTGTTGCGCAGAAAATCGACATGATATAGTAGTCATTTGTATGAATATAGTTCTCATTTGTCTTGTAATAAACAAAGAAATAGATATCATATGATAGTAAACTTATATAGATATGAAATAATGAATAAAATATGATTTATGAAAGTGCAAAGATATATTGCGACACTTTTGGTAATATATATACAGGATTGGGGAGTAACAGAATACATGTAACGGGATTATGTATTTAAAATACAAAATATAAGTAACTGTATTCCACTACAGTTATAATTTAAATCATTGGTAATTAGAATACAGTTACATTCAAAAAGTATTTTGATTAATTAAGAGATTACTTTGCATTTTATTGTCATTTGTTTCATTTAGTATTTAGTCCTTTCAGATGGAAAACATTTATATAAATAATGCGATCCATAGTGCATTTCAACAGTGGTGAAACACTTTCTTATGATGTGTTACATTCATACGAGCAGACAGAGAAGTACGTTTGAAGTAAGTTTGGAGTAGAAGAAAGAAATAAACCTTGTGTAAATTGTCAGCTTAACACTAAGCTAAAATGCTATTTCTAGACATTTTACATGCACACGTTACCAGGCACGATCATATTTTTATCAAGAAAATTCATGTTAGATCATAATTTCTTTTTTTCTAGTAAGACCATTGATATTAGGGCAAAAATCATATTCTTGATAATTGTTTTCCTGTAATAATATCTAAAAATCCTTAAAACAAGATCAGTTTGATTTATCTTTAGAAACAACACTGCATAAGATATTTAGGTTTTTCAGAGAATGTATTTTTAACATGTGTATTTTGTCATACTGTACTGGCAGAGTTTTTATAGTCAAAACAAGTGAAAAAATATACCAGTGCTGAAGAAGTAATCCAAAGTATTTAGAATACGTTACTGACCTTGAGTAATCTAACGGAATACGTTACAAATGACATTTTACAGCATGTATTCTGTAATCTGTAGTGGAATACATTTCAAAAGTAACCCTCCCAACCCTGTATATATATATATATATATATATATATATATATATATATATATATATATATATATATTGGTATACAGTATATGTATGGCTCTGGAAAAAATTAAAAGACCACTACAAAATGATACTTGGTGGAATGACACTTATTTTCAATCACAGCTTTCATGTGTCTTGGCATGCTCTCTACCAGTCTTCCACATTGCTGTTGGGTGACTTTATGCCACTCCTGGCACAAAAATTCAAGCAGCTCGGCTTTGTTTGATGGCTTGTGGCCATCCATCTTCCTCTTGATCACATTCCAGAGGTTTTCAATGGGGTCAGTCATCACCGATCCTGAAGATGCCTTCAAGTCACAGTGTCTCGCACCCACTGTGAAATTTGGTGGAGGATCGGTGATGATCTGGGGGTGCTTCAGCAAGGCTGGAATCGGGCAGATTCATCTTTGTGAAGGACACATGAATCAAGCCACATACAAGGTTGTCCTGGAAGAAAACTTGTTTCCTTCTGCTCTGACAATGTTCCCCAACTCTGAGGATTGTTTTTTCCAGCAGGACAATGCTCCATGCCACACAGCCAGGTCAATCAAGGTGTGGATGGAGGACCACTGGATCAAGACCCTGTCAGAGACCCATCTCCAGAACTGAACCCCATTGAAAATCTCTGGAATGGGGAGCCTGGGTAGCTCAGCAAGTAAAGATGCTGACTACCACACCTGGAGTCACAAGTTTGAATCCAGGGCATGCTGAGTGACTCTAGTCAGCCTTCCTAAGCAACCAATGCCTGGTTGCTAGGGTGGGTATAGTCATGTTGGGTTAACCTCCTCATGGTCGCTATAATGTGGTTCTCGCTCTCGGTGGGGCGTGTGGTGAGTTGTGCTTGGATGCCGTGGAGAATAGCGTGAGCCTACACACGTGTCTCAGATGAGAAGGCAACTGAGATTCGTCCTCTGCCACCCGAAATGAGGCGAATCACTACGCCACCATGAGAACTTGGAACTTTGGGAATTGGGCATTCCAAATTGGGGAGAAAAGGGGAGAAAAAAAAAAAAAATGAAAACCTCTGGAATGTGATCAAGAGGAAGATGGATGGTAGCAAGCCATCAAACAAAGCCGAGCTGCTTGAATTTTTGTGCCAGGAGTGGCATAAAGTCACCCAACAGCAATGTGAAAGACTGGTAGAGAGCATGCAAAGACGCATGAAAGCTGTGATTGAAAATCAGGGTTATTCCACCAAATATTGATTTCTGAACTCTTCCTAAGTTAAAACATTAGCATTGTGTTGTTTAAAAATGAATATGAACTTGTTTTCTTTGCATTATTTGAGGTCTGAAAACACTGCATCTTTTATGTTATTTTGACCAGTTGTCATTTTCTGAAAATAAATACTCTAAATTACAATATTTTCCATTTTTATATATATATATATATATATATATATATATATATATATATATATATATATATATATATATATACATTACCGTTCAAAAGTTTGGGGTCACTTGCCTGAAAAGTTTCTCATGATCTTAAAAACCTTTTGATCTGAAGGTATATGCTTAAATGTTTGAAATTAGTTTTGTAGACAAAAATATAATTGTGCCACCATATTAATATATTTATTTACAAAACTAAAATTTTATAAAAAAAAAAAAGTTTTTGATATGGTTCGAATAACGGACCGAATTAAGAAAAGCAGCCAATAAGTGCCCAACATAGATGGGAACTCTTTCAATACTGTTTAAAAAGCATCCCAGCGTGATACCTCAAGAAGTTGGTTGAGAAAATGTCAAGAGTACATGTCTGCAAATTCTAGGCAAAGGGTGGCCACTTTGAAGATGCTAAAATATAACACAGTTTTGATTTATTTTGGATTTTTTTAGTCACAACATAATTCCCATATTTCCATTTCTATTATTCCATAGTTTTAATGACTTTACTATTATTCTAAAATGTGAAAAATAAAAAAAATAAAAAAAATAAAGAATGAGTAAGTGACCCTAAACTTTTGAACGGTAACATGTATGTATATAATTGTTACACTATTCATAATAGAAAGGTTGAGGAATACTAAAGAGGTTGAGGCATATTGCCAAAAAATGGATGATGAAAATGGGGTGGAATAAGATCCCTGTTCACTAAAAACCAAAAGGTTTTTATTCAGTCAAGTGTGTCCAACGTTTTGACTGACAGTCTACCTCATACTGGTTTAAAATAAATAATTGAATATCATCTGCTGATTGTCGCTGTAGGCTCACAATAATGGTTTGTTGTCTTTCATCTTCTGAGATGGTGCGTGTTCTTTAGTTTGTTTGTTACATAAGTTATGCTGTAATTACACAGTCTAGAAAATTATTTCCAATCTGACCTGAAATGCACCAGCACCCATTAATGGGCTCTTTGAATCTGTGCCGAGAAATATTAGAGGGAGCCTGTAGCTTTTGTCATACATTAATGAATATGTGCTGTACAGAGAAAGACACGAGCTCCACTCTTAGCCACTGCAGTAGCCTCTGCCAAGAAAACAGGAGAGAGCGGGCGAGAGAGATAGACGGACAGAGAAAGAGAGAGAGATTAATTCAGCCATCACTCTGTTCTTGCTGGGTCTCATCAATTAGCAGCACTCTGAAGCTTGGCAGAGTGAACAGAGCTGCTTTCTGCCCGCGTCCTCAATCACAACTGAAATATACAGCTGACCCAAGCAACACATCCCACACATTTATTCATTCATGAATGCACACACACACACACACGCTTGAAAGCATATGCGCATACACAAACGGAGATAACATTAACTTCAACCTGCTAGGAAATGGTTTCACTTAAAGCAATATGTATATTCAAATGCAGTAAATAGTCTAGCTTTAATTTGTTGTAAAGTCAGTATGTATTTAGTATGACCTTCTTTCTTCTGTGGAACACAAAAGATGTTTAGCAGAATGTCCACTCTACTCTTTTTCATACAACAAAAGCACAAAGCCACCAAAAATTTTAAAAACAGCATAAAAGTACAATAAAAGCAGTTCACACAATTTACGTGTTGTATTCCAAGTCTTCTGAAGCCGTTTGATAGTTTTGTGGAATGATCAGCAAATCTTCTGCTCCACCATAAGTGGATACTTAAATAGTCATGTGTGTCATTTGAAAGCTTAGAGTCACATTTACATTTATGTTATTTCAAAGCACAAGATGTGACCTGAAAACCTCTATGCCTCAAATGGGCGCCACCTTATGTTAATGATTAAGAAACATGAATATGAATGAAAACATTTTCAAAAAGCACTACATTAGACATGTCATATCAGATAAAGGAATGTGACTATGCAATTCATTTTGTGGCATTAACACAGAAAATGTAATGATTATCAAAAGAATCACGAGTGAGTTAGACTCTCATCTCCCAATCTCGCTCTCCATTCACACACTAACACTCGACCACACCCCTTGCCACCACATACCCCTGCTGCCAACACGGCTCCCAACCCTCTGTCCAACGCATCAGTCTGTAACACAAAAGGGAGAGAGAAATCGGGAGCACAGCTTTCACCTGCATAAAAGCCTGTTGGCACGGCTTCATCCACTGGACCGTGTCTGGGGCTCCCTTTCTGGTGAGATCAGTCTGGTGAGATCACTTAGGCACAAACCTTCAAAAGTAGCCGGCCAGCCCCATGTGCCTCACCTACTTTTTGGTCTTGGGTCTCTAGCAGGCTGCAATCACTGCGGTCTTATCAATTTGGGGACGCACCTGCCCTTGACCCAAGTGGAACCCCAGATACCGTACCTCCACCCGTCCAATTGCACACTTCTTCGGGTTTGCTGTGAGTCCTGTCTGCAGCAGTGACCTCAGGACCGCCCTCAGATGCTGCATGTGCCGCTCCCAATCATTACTGTAAATAATGATGTCAACCAGATAGGCAGCGGCGTACGCAGAGTGCGGTCTGAGGACTCGGTCCATAAGGTGCTGAAACGTAGCTGGGGCCACAAACAAACCGAATGGAAGGGTCACAATTAGGTGTAAGCCTAACGGTGTGGAGAAGACCATTTTCTCATGGGACATTGGCATTAAGGGGATCTGCCAATATCCCTTTGTCAAATCCAGTGTCGAATAAAAGCAAGCCGCGCCCAACCGACCGAGCAGTTCGTCAGTACGAGGCATTGGATGCCTGTCAAATTTAGACATCACATTGATCTTTCTATAATCCACACAGAACCGGACCGAGCCGTCGCTCTTTGGAACCAGCACCACTAGGCTGGCCCGGTTACTGTGGGATTCTTCTATTACCCCCATATTGAGTATGGCTTTTTTATTTTAAATATATATACATATTTTATCCCCTTTTCTCCCAATTTGGAATGCTCAGTTCCCACAACTTAGTAGGTCCTTGTGGTGGCACGGGTACTCACCTTAATCCGGGTGGTGGAGGACAAGTCTCAGTTGCCTCCACTTCTGAAATAGTCAATCCATGCATCTTATCATGTGGCTCATTGTGCATGACACCATGGAGACTCCGCATGTGGAGGCTCATGCTACTATCCGCAATCCACGCACAATTTACCATGCGCCCCATTGAGCGCGAGAACCACTAATCGCGACCACGAGGAGGTTACCCAATGTGACTTTACCCTCCCTAGCACCCTGGCCAATTTGGTTGCTTAGGAGACCTGACTGGAGTCACTCAGCACGCCCTAGGTGTGGTAGTCAGCGTCAATACTCGCTGAGCTACCCAGGCCCCCTGAGCATGGCTTTTAATTCTTCCCGAACCACTTTTTTGTGCTTGGGTAACCAGTAGGGATGACTATGAACCACTACACCTGGGGTTGTTTCGATATGGTGTTCTATGAGGTTTGTATGACCGGGAAGGGCCGTGAACACGTCGTAGAATTCTCTTTGCAACCGGGCCACGTCCGTGATGAGAGGTGGTCTCCGCAAGTGACTGGTGTGCTTCAATTAACTTTTACATTCACCTCCGGCTTGAGCTCCTCTCTGGTACCACCATCGCCAAAGGCACAGGGACCACCTCCCTCCATGGTTTAAAGAGATTGAGGTGGTAAATTTGCTGTGCTCTGCCCCTATCCGTTCGTTTAACCTCATAATTGACTTCCCCGACCCACCGTGTGACCTCAAAGGGCCCTTGCAACTTTGTGAGTAATTTAGAGCTTGATGTGGAAAGAAATTCAAAGACTTTATCTCCCTGTGTAAATTCCCATAGCCGAGATCTCCTGTTATACAGCTGGGACAGACATTCTTGAGCCTGTAGCAAATTTTCCAGTGATAGCTGCCCCAATGTGTGGAGTTTTGCTCTCAGGTCAAGAATGTATTGAATTTCATTTTTGCTGTTTGAAGGTGACATCTAAGGCCCCATGAGGCTTACGTCCATAAAATAATTCAAATGGGGAGAACCCGGTGGAGGCTTGCGGGGCCTCTCATACTGCGAATAACAGGGGTTCAAGCCACTTATCCCAATTCTGAGCATCTTCATGCACAAACTTAAGAAGCATGTTTTTCAGGGTTTTATTAAACTGTTCAACCAAGCCGTACGTTTGTGGATGGTACACGCTTGTCTGAATCAATTTAATTCCCAATAATTCATACAGCTCACATAGTGTACGTGACATGAAAGTAGTGCCTTGATCAGTGAGGATTTCTTTCGGAATTCCCACTCGGGAGATAATTTTAAAGAGTGCCTATGCAACACTACGTGCTGAAATGTTGTGCAGAGGCACTGCTTCCGGGTATCGCGTTGCATAGTCCACCAGATTCAACACAAAGCAATGTCCGCATGCTGTCCACTCTAATGGCCCAACGAGGTCCATACCAATTCTTTCGAAGGGGACCTCGAACAAAAGAAGCGGGCGCAAAGGCGCTCTTGGGGTGGCCGACGGATTCACCAGCTGACATTCACGGCATGCTGCACACCATCTGTGAACATTCCCGTGAACGCCCAGCCAATAAAACTGGGCCATTAGACTCTTTAGTATTTTTTCTCGCCCTAAGTGACCAGCCATCGGATTATAAATAGCCATCTGGAATAACATTTCCCGACGGCTCTTCAGTATTAATAACTGGGTTGTATCTTCTTTTGTCTAAGCGTCCTGTGTCACACGATACAACCGATCATTTATAATAGAAAAGTACAGATATGCGAGTGCAATGTCTGGCTAAAGACGTTGACCATCAATCACTCTCACTTGGTCAAAGGCATACCTAAGGGTTTCGTCTCATGTCTGTTCCAGAGGGAAATCCCCAGCGGGGAATCCTCTTAGGGCTGGAGACGCCGAGACTTCCCCCTCCCTTATGTCATCCTGATGCGGAGTTGACACAGATGGCCCCAGCTCCACCTTCCCAGCCAGCGCATCACAAATCCCACACCGAAACACTCCATTACATGACCCATCTGCACAAATTTCCCTTAATAATGTGGAGAACGCTGGCCAATTTGTGCCCAAAATCACCGGATGGGTGAGGCGGGAACTAACCGCCGCCTCGACACTATGCTTTTGACCCCAAAATTTAATGGTCACAGTCACTACAGGGTAATCGTGGATATCCCTATGCACACACTGTACCTTCACCCAGTGACTAGCACCCAAAGCCTCATCTTCAACCAGGCATTGATGGATAGAGGTTTGACTGCAACCCAAATCCACCAAGGCCTGGTATCTACCCCCCTTAATACTCACAGGTATGCGGTATGCCCCAGCTCGATCGGAGGCAGCCTGAGGTGGGTCGGGGACCCAGACCAATGTCCCCACCTCCATCACCGGGAATTGGTCCTGGAAATGCCCGGGCTCCCCGCAGCCCCAACAGACCGCCTCCTCCACCGACACCGGGCGATGGCACTGGACCCATTCTGCAGTTTTCCTCGGCAGGCATGCAATGAACTGCTCCAGCACCATCAGATTAACCACTGCATTGGGCTTCCCATCGGCAAGCACCCACCTCCTACAGGCATCGCGGAGCAGCTGGGCGTACACAAACGGGCAGCCAGCCTTGACAAACATGAGGGAATGGAACTGCTGGTGGTGGTGTTCAGGTGTGCGGCCAACCTTTTGGAGAATAGCCTTCCTCAGGTCCCCATAGATCAGGCGTTGTTCGGCCGGTAGCTGCTGAGTCGCAAGCTGGGCTTCCCCGGAGAGCAGTGGTAAAAGATGTAGCGCCCATTGGGCTTCTGGCCATCCCGAGGCAGTAGCAGCCTGCTCAAAGAGCCCAATGAAGGCCTCCGGCTCATCCTGGGGCTGGCCTTGCCAAGTGTGAGGGAATGGAACCGCTAGCGGTGTTGTTCAGGTGTGTGCGGCCGACCCGTTAGAGGATAGCCTTCCTCAGGTTCCTGTAGATCAGGCGGTGTTCGGCCGGCAGCTGCTGAGCTGTGAGCTGGGCTTCCCCAGAGAGCAGCAGTTAAAGATGTAGTGCCCATTGGGCTTCTGGCCAGCCCAAGGCAGTAGCAGCCTGCACAAAGAGCCCAATGAAGGCCTCCGGCTAATCCTGGGGCCCCATCTTGGTCAAAAGGAGAGGGGGTAGGGTTACTGCCCCCGGGAATTCGGCTGAGGACCTGCCTGGGGCTATCAGGCTCCGCAGTACCTGTTGATCCTCGGCCTGGGCATGCAGGAGCTCTTGGAAACGCTGCTCCTGGGTGAGGAGAGCCTGATGGTGTTGCTCTTGAATGCCGGCAAGGGCACGGATGACTTCGCCCAGTTGTGAAGCTTCCATAATGGCATTTTCTCCAATGTCCCTTGTTTCAGCACCACTGTAACAGAGTAAAGGTTGGGCAAGGAGGAGACGGGAACCGGCTGAACAGTCAACATAAAGTTTAATAGTCAACATAAACTTAACCAACATAAAACATAAGGACACACACAAAACATGTCTTTTGGGCACTCCAACATATACATGCACAAGGGACAAGTGTGTCAGTCTCTCTCTGTCTTCTCCGATGTCTTACTTCCTTTTAAACTCTCCCACACACTCACTAGAACAAGAAACAGGTGTTAGACTCATTATAAACAGGTGACAATCCTTACCATTCTCATCTCCCAATCTCGCTCTCCATTTACACACTAACACTCGACCACACCCCTCGCCACCACAGTGACATTCTCTGACAAAATGAAAAGATGGCGCCACAGATGGCTGCTTCGGTTTGGAACTCTCTAGCGTTTTTGTTACTTTTGTTTGTTTGTCATGTTTTTTGTCACAGTTTCACCAGGGATGAACTTCTAAATATTCGGCAGAGCATACCTGATAATATTTTGCCGGTGTTTGATTATTCGGACGTTTTATTAGACATCTTAGTTGGAGGCGCAGCAGTGCTCTACAAGTGATCCAAAAGACGGACGCGAGGGAAGCGAGCCAGGGTGCTTGTGAAGCTTCATCAATGCGGCTTTAGGACTCTGCTGCCGAGTATTCATCAGGCGAATATCTGCTTCCTCACCAACAAAACGGACAAATTGCTTCTGCTCACTCAAACAAATAAGGACTTTTCTAATTCCACTGCTCTGTGTTTCATGGAAACCTGGCTGAATGAAGCCATCCTGGACAGCGAGTTTCATCTGCCGGGCTTCCAGCTGTTCAGAGCGGATCACATCGCAGTGTTATCGGGGAAAATGAGAGGCAGTAGAACATGCTTTTACATCAATGAAAGTTGGTGTACAGATGTGACAGTGTTGAAGAAGATGTGCTGTCCTAATTTAGCTCTTCATCAGCTGTAAGCTTTTCTACTCACCGCAGGAGTTTTCCTCGTTTATTCTGGTGAGAGTTTATATCCCACCACAAGCGTGCATGAATGCAGCGTTGCAACAGATCACCTTGTTTTATATTCTTTGTCTCACTGTAATGTTCTGTGTGCACTTGTTTCTCCTATCACCAAAAACAATTCCTTGTGTATGTGAGAACACTTGGCAATAAAGCTCATTCTGATTCTGATTCTGAAAATCAAGTAGTTTGTTACCGTCTCATGATATTCTGGCTTCAATAAACTGTTATGAGAAAGTTTTTGGACCAGTGCAAGTTTACAGCAGATGGGGTTACCCAGTGCAATGATGCTGAAAATATAAAACAAGCAAATGATAGAATGTACCGTCGCTCGTCATGGATAGTTAGGACAAAAACTCTGATGATTAACATAGAAAAGATAAATTTTATCGCATGTCGTTTGCCGTCAGGTTAGGAAATGGTGTGACTATGGCTACCTTCAACCTCCTCTGTCTATGGCTGCATCAAAAAACTGGAAAATGTTGCCTTTGAAAAATTTGTACAGAGGTAGGATGAAAATAATGTGCTCTTCAAACTGTCCTGAGAACAGTTTCCTTAAGAGTCCTAACCCTAACCCACCATTCATAAACACTATCGGTTAAGCCGTTAACTAATTACATTTTGGGATGCAGCCTATCTCTCTCAGTTTGATGGAGTACTTTGGCTAAAAAATAAAATAAAATAAAAATAAGGCTGGGCATAGAAACTACAAACTCATCAGACATGTAAGTTCTGTTCTCTGGTTTGTGTGCAGCTGTGTTGTGTTATGTTGTTTCAATCACAGTGGTGGACCTGTTTTTAGATTAACAAAACACGTTTTCGCCTGAACGTCCCTTTTCGCCAGTGGGCTGTATGAACTACTGGTCTTGTGCAGTCTCAGGAACGTGCAGAGTAGAGCAATGTTTCACTAATGAATTGACAATGGTCAACAGTTTCACTAATAATTCAATCAGATTTTGGTTTGTTTCTCACCAAAGCTCATCATATGTTTTCATTACAATCATGAGTCTCATGGAGTAATTTAGTAGACTTCTGAATTATATTTTTGCCTGCTTTTGAAGCTTGAAGAGGTGGTCACCATAAACTGCCACTGTATGATAACACTGAGCACAATTTTGTTTTCACAATTTCTCAGTTTGTGTTAAGAAAAAGAAAGAAAGTCAAATGTGGTTATAACAACACAAGGGTGAGTAAACAATGACTGAATTATAATTTTTGGGTGAACTAACCCTTTAATATCACATCAAGATACAGATTTTTGTCCTGTCTGTTTATACACTCTTAATACATTACCGGCTGTGTCTTTATATCATTTCGGGCTGTGTCTTTATATAATTTAGCGTCAAGAGGGACAATTTGAAGCGCATTTAAATGTTCACGCACGCAGCTCACCGCGAGATAGGAGAGCTCTGTAGAGCACGTGCAGACTTGCGCACGTAACCATGGATGTAGTCAAACAAACAGCACGTGGGCACGAAATTGAGTCAGTTGGAATTTATTTGTGACACAAAATAATTGAAAACTCTGTTAATCCTGTAATTAAAATATTTTCCTTTGCATTGACCAGGCAGCCAAGGTATGGCAGCTGCCATACCCTGCCATATGCAACTGATACACCTGCCTGTTAGTCAATTCCATTGAATCCACAGGATATATTAAACAAAAGAAAGATATATGACCAACAGGCTGATACTTTATTTCAAAGGTTTAGAGAGAGGGGATATAGGGAGGACTGGTTAAAAACTCTCTTCTCCGGTATCGTGCATGACTTGTTATTCCCCACTAGGTGGTGTTTTTAAGAAAATTATTAAAAAAAAAACATTGGCATATTATTGATGAGTATTTTTAAAGAACCACAAGATTGATTTTTAAAAGACATCTTAATCTTAGATATATGTTGGTTAGAGCAGACATGCCTCCTCAAACTATTAGAACGTTCTTAGATAATATACCCGATGTGGGTATTTATAAATGTGGGTCCTGTGCCCAATGTAATTTCACATATAAATGTTGATTTTTCAACCATCCTAGTACAGGCAAAAAAAATATAACATCGATGGTGTGATTAGCTGTAATACAAATAATGTCATTTACATCTACATTTATGCATTTGGCTGATGCTTTTATCCAAAGCAACTTACAACTTACCTTATTACAGGGACAATTCCCCTGGAGCAACCTGGAGTTAAGTGCCTTGCTCAAGGACACAGCGGTGGTGGCTGTGGGGATTGAACCAACAACCTTCCACTTACAAGTTCAGTGCTTTACCATGGTGTTTTGTTGAAATTGACATCATAAAGTTTGTCTTAATGTTCTGAGGAAGACTCTTACATGGGTCGAAATGTAAACAATATGGTTATTTATTAAATAATAAAAAAAATTTTGGAGTCACATGATGCCATGCGAGGAGCGGACCTGTGAATGGCGAGCTCTGCACACTTTTTGTTTTAATTCTATTTGTGTCATAAACCGGTGAGATTCGATAAAACCTGATTCTTAACTGTTCTAGGAAGACAATATGTCAAAGAATTCAAAATCCTCGGGCTCTGGAGATATTAAAATACACTTACATGCTTAAGCTGATTCCCCTCAGTGGCAGGGCGAAAGCCCTGGACTCAATTCGGACGGTGAACTGAAAGAAATCCGGCGTGAATTGATGAATGTGTCGGCAATGCTGACGAAGGTCGTTGCAGACTTGGATAATCTTGCTGTGATACATCGATCGATCACTTCCATGGAGATGAAATTCCTGGTTACAAGAATGTCGGATGTTGAGAAACGGATCGATTATCTGGAGTCATCAGAGAGGAAATTAGCTGCTAACCCGCTAGCGACCAAGGGAGATTTGGAATGCATCATGACTGGCTTTTCGTCTAGGAATTTTTTTTTTTTTTGTTCTGGGGAAAATTCGGGGGTTGATTGTTGCACCAATGTGGAATGTGGTCTTTATAACTTTATTTTTGACACACAGTCTAATTTTTCTAATGTGTCAAAATGTCAGATGTAAATATGAGTGGATTGTCTCTCTCCATGTGGAATGTGAATGGGTTGGGGCACCCCATAAAAAGAAGGAAGGTTATTTCTTTTCTTAAGCATAAGAAATATTAAATAGTGTTTCTTCAAGAAACGCATCTTTCCCCACAGGAAGCTGAAAAATTTGGGAACATATGGGGTGGACATGTTTTCTTTAGTGCTGGCTCAAGTAAGAGCAGGGGAGTCATTACATTGATAAGTAAACTGTGGTGAGCAGTGCAGAGCCGAGCGGCGTCTGGGCAGAGCGAGGCCAGGAAGATAAGTGGTGAATGACTTCCACCTGTGTGCCACACTGGCCTCGCGTTCCAGCGAGGGGAGGCGGGAGTATTTAAGGAGAAGAGACAGCGGCAGACGGGAGAGAGATGTACGAAGCTTGTCCGTGTGTTTGAGTGTTTTTATGATCTGATGCAGCTGGCTGAAAAGCAGTGCGTGTTTTTGTTTCTAACAGTATGCCTCATTCATCAAAAAATCCAAAGTACGGGAACTCGTGGAGTTGGAAAGGAATATTAAAAGTGCCAAGGCAGAGCTGAAGCACTGAATGTCTTCTGATGGCCTCAGAGAATTGACCTGATTGAAATACAGATATAATACTATTTTGTCACGAAAGGTGGAGTTTTGGCTATACTGGGCAAGACAGTCAAATTTTGAGTCGGGCAAGCTTATGGCTAGATATATAAAGCAGAGACTATTAGATCTCCCTAAATTGATGAATGAGCAAAACAATTCTCTTGTTTCTGAGATAACCTTGGAAGAGCTTGGCGAGGTAATTAAGGCCTTGCCTACAGGCAAGCCTCTGGGGCCAGATGGTTTTGCCACTGAATTGTTTAGATCTTATGCTACAGAACTGGCTCCACTTTTGTTAGAAGTTTATATGGAATCATTAAAGAATGGAAAGCTTCCACTAACCATGACACAAGCCCGGATCAGACTGATTCTTAAAAAGGACAAAGATCCAAGCGAGTGTAAGAGTTACCATCCAAGTTCCCTGATCCAGCTAGACGTAAAGATATTGTCAAAAAAATCTGGCTAACCGATTAAGTAAAGTTATGACATCTCTTATACATATAGATCAGGTGGGGTTTATTCAGGGTCGCAGCTCTTCTGATAACATTAGTCATTTCATCAATATTATGTGGTCAGTGTTATGCGCTGCGTCTTGAGTATTTAAATTAAGTCATTGTCATTCCTTAACTCGCCTCTTTCTATGTAAATTAGGCTTATTGTAGATTGTGCTTCATTCACAAAAATTGCCTGGCACCATTTAGACCGTGCTATTACCGTGAATGAATGTAGGCGGTAAAATGAATTTAATTTAAAAGAGATGTTTGTGAACATTTTCAATCAATCATATCAGCAGTAATTCATCAAATAATGATCAAATGATGGAGAATAGCCTTATAACCTGGCATATATCCAGATTTGCTATGTAGTCAAGCACACTTTCGGCATGTCTAAGAGATGATTTAGGCATCTGGATCACAGTAATGACGTACAGTCCAGGCAGGGTGTCAAATATGGTGGTTTGCGACATCCTCTGCTATATAGCATTCAGAATCGGACCGCAAAATATAAATTGCATGTGCAATTGCGTTCTGCACACTTTTTGCAGGCACGATTGCTAGAGCTGTTCGACTCCACAAATTTGGGAATCGACTCCGATTCCAATTCCTGGATTTGGAATCGATTCCAAGAGTCGATTCCAGACTTATATATTCGATTCTTTTTTCAATTCCGAAAAAAAAAAAAAAAAAAAATGGGAGGTAAAGTCTCATAATAAAATCTCATAATAAACAGGTCACTACAAAGCATTCTTTGCACTGTTTATAATAGCTTGAATGACATTTACAATTAATAGGTCCATTCTAAAATTAAATGAGGGAATATATGCACATACCACAGCGCAATGCTTCAATACCATTAGATAAATTTGAGGGAAGTTTGAGTTGATGTGCCCTTATTTCGAAGAAATACCGAAAATAGTCTTAAAAGCACCATTTAACCTACATTGAAATTGTCTGTTACCACTCATGAGTTCTTGTCTAGAAAGAGGTTTATATTAGAATGTCCAGTAATTATCCACTGCCGTTAGTACACTGAAGAAAATGTCCAAATAATACACTTCAGTTTTATTTTAAAGTGCACCTATTATGATTTTTAAACGTGCCTAATTTTGTTTTAAAGGTCTAATACAATAGATTTACTTGCATCCAAGGTCAAAAAAACACTTTAATTTGTTTATAATTTAAATTACATTCACTTTTTTTCCCAGTGTCAAAAACGACTCCTTCAATGATCTGTTCTAAAGGATTAATTATAAACGCGTGCACTGGCTGTACATGTAAACAGACCAGAGGTGGGTTTTTTGTTACCAAATTACATAGGTTAGTACAGGAAGTAAGTCTAGAATTACTAACGACTCGTTTCAGGTGTTCAAAATCGGTTCTTTCTTATGGGTGTCAATAACTCCATATTTCGTTCACTCTGATTTTTGAAACTTTGCAGACTTTTGTACATTCACAAACAGCTATATAACACACTACATGAAAGGTAATATTTGAAAAACCGTAACGGGTGCTCTTTAAAATCCAGATTGTTGTACTGGTTTATTTCATACAATATCTAATATATATATATATATATATATATATATATATATATATATATATATAAATTTTTTAACGTGTATTGAAAATTATTATTTTTTTTTATTTGATTTCATGAAATAATTTAAATGTAAAATTGTGTAAAATGAAGGCTAATTAAAATAATACAAAATAATTAAATTGGGGGGCCTGGGTAGCTAAGCGAGTAAAGACACTGACTACCACACCTGGAGTCGTGAGTTCGAATCCAGGGCATGCTGTGTGACTCCAGCCAGGTCTCCTAAGCAACCAAATTGGCTCGGTTGCTAGTGAGGGTAGAGTCACATGGGGTAACCTCCTCGTGGTCGCTATAATGTGGTTTGCTCTCGGGGGGGCATGTGGTGAGTTGTGCGTGGATGCTGTGGAGTATAGTGTGGAATAGTGTCTCCGTGGTAATGCGCTCAACAAGCCACATGATAAGATTTGCAGATTGACAGTTTCAGATGCGGAGGAAACTGATATTCATCCTCCACCAGCCGGACTGAGGCGAGTCACAATGCAACCATGAGGACTTAGAGCGCATTGGGAACTGGGCATTCCAAATTGGGGAGAAAAGGGGAAAATAAATAAATAAATAAAAAATTAAAAATGTTATATATACACACTACCGGTCAAAAGTTTTGAAACACTTGACCGAAATGTTTCCCATGATCTTAAAAATCTTTTGATCTGAAGGCGTATGCTTAAATGTTTGAAATTAGTTTTGTAGACAAAAATATAATTGTGCCACCATATTCATTTATTTCATTATAAAACAAAAATTTAATAAAAATAAAAAATAAAAAGTTTTTGAAATCGATGACTTGGACCAAATAATAAAGAAAAGCAGCCAATAAGTGCCCAACATAGATGGGAACTCCTTCAGTACTGTTGAAAAAGCATCCCAGGGTGATACCTCAAGAAGTTGGTTGAGAAAATGTCAAGAGTACATGTCTGCAAATTCTAGGGGAAGGGTGACTACTTTGAAGATGCTAAAATATAACACAGTTTTGATTTATTTTGGATTTTGTTTAGTCACAACATAATTCCCATAGTTCCATTTATGTTATTCCATTGTTTTAATGGCTTTACTATTATTCTAAAATGTGAATGTGAATATAATTAAGAATGAGTAAGTTTTTCAAAACTTTTGAATGTTAGTGTATGTGTATATATAGTATATACAGTATATATATAGGCAAAAGGTTTTAAAATGTTGAGAACGAGTAGAGAAGCATTAGATGCTCACTTTAAAAAGTGCAGCACATTGATCATTTAATCTTTAGTATACAGATTTACTGATGTGAACTGGGAAGCTATCTCAACTCTGCCATCTCCTTGTTGCAGACATGTGTTGTAACATTGGGGAAGTTGTTATTGTTTGCCAATTTGTCAGATTGTCACAAATTTGCCATGTTACTTGATTATAAATTTAATCCAAAGTAAAATTCCAGCAGACTATACCAGTCTGGAAAGAAGCTGTGTTGAAGGGCTTGTGTGATTGCTTCATTCAGATGAACAAACGGAGTGGATTTACAGATGCTGACAGACTACAAAAGACTCAGAGTCCGGCTGATAATCATTAAGATGCAGTCATTTTATAATCCTTTCGTAAATTGTATTAGTGATGTTAGGCTTCTAATGTATAGTAGTTCAGTGGTTGAGGAAATAAACACAGTCTGAAAAAATCAGCTTTGGAGTCCATTCCAATGTTTTGAATCGATAAACGATTCCCAATGCCTAGGAATCTTTTCTTTTTGGATTCGATTCCCAGCCCTGTTGTTTGCACTGTTGGCTAATCTGCATAATTCCTTTAGAGAATGTGGCGCTAAACCATTGCAAAGAGCGTGGTACAAAATCAATCTTATTGAATTCCCGGCTGAATGTCTATGATTTAGCACATGGCGAGTGTTCAGGTGTATTAAGAGTGCCACCTGCATTTCACATCTGTAAATTGGAAGGTGATTGAGGAACATTGCTTTTTCCTAGTATTTTGCTGCCATCTAGTGGAATGAACTAACAATTTTAGCAGGAACACAGAGCAAACAGAGCCTGAATCACAGAATTTCAAAGACAGGATAACAGCATGTTTGTTCATCATGAGATTGTAAACATAAACAATATTATTTATGAATTAATAACATTTTTCTATTTTGTTCTGTAAAATGAGACCAATATTTTGCAATTAATCCATCGTATGTGTGTATGGTGAGCGGTGTGGAAACTACAGGTGGCAGCCAAAATATGCAGCTGAGTTGATGCTTTTTTTTTTTTACCATTGTTCAGTTGGACAGAGCCCATTCAGTGTATGGAAAAGGGCAGGGTGAACATTCTACTAATTATTTCTTTTTCTTTTTCTTTTCTTTTTTCAGCAAAGAAAGTCATACAGTTTGAAACAACATGAATGTGTAAATAATAAGATAATTTTAATATTTTATAATATTTTAAGACTGATGTTATACACCATCTTTAAGTCATTGAATGTAAAAATGTATTGAATGTGAAAATCATACAGACAGATCATGCCGACTTACTCATTATTTCCCCAGAGGGCGCTGACATTCTGTAGCAAATCTAAAGTCTTTTCTTTCCTTATTTCTCTTTCTGCTTCACTAACTGGATCTGTATAGAGAGAAATATACCCATCCACTGGCACTCTTCTTCAAAGCACCAAACACATTGGCAAGTTCTCTCATGCAGTTGAGGCACACTGATTTGCCACAACTATTTCAGAGTCATTTTGGAGCTCATTTCATATTCTTCCCTGCGTTCCCACCCAGCAGAACTTGGCAGGCAAGTCTTTGGATGATCGAACAACCACATTGCATAAAGCTTAATTTAATTAAAGTGTTGAGGAGACAAAAAGAGTGTGCGTGTGTGTGTGTGTGTGTGTGTCAAGGTGAAAATACTCCAGTCTGTACTACACTAAAACTGTGTAGTATTTTGTTGCATCATTTATAAAGCTCTGACAGGACAAGCGATTAGCAAAGTGGCCTGAGAAAGGACAAGAAAAACTGTTAAGAAGCTCTTAGTGAGCTGAAGCATAAGAAGCCACGCACTAAAGGCACTGTCCACGATAAATGTATTAAAATGTTAATGGAAATTTTAAAGTTATTAATCATCTCACACCAGCAGTTGTGTCACATGTGTTTTGTAACATTGTGAAGTTTTATTGTGTTCAAGGGCCAACAACTTTGCCCATGCTCTTTCTTTCTGCCACTGTATCGTTTTCTACAGAAGTGGTAGAATTGGTAGAATTGTGGTAGAATTGGTTTTGCTTGGATTTTGCATTGGGCATCAAGTGGCAATCCAATGCAATAATAAAAAAATGGTTTAGTGTACAAAAGTAAACAAAAACGACATACACATTTTAAGCACATCTTTTTAGTATTTTGCAACATTTATTTATATTTTTAAACATTTATCATATTCATACAGTTTAGCATGTCACGCTGCCTGTCCATGTTTGGCATCTGCCTAATTAGTGACTATATTAGTGTGATTCTCATGAAACCTGTCAATAAAATGTACTGGTCCTATTTTACTCCAAAATTGAAAGAAAAAAAATAAGAAATTAAAGTTTACATATAGAAAATGAAGTCTATTTTTAGAGCTTTTAATATTTCTTTACATTGTGACATTTTTTTTCATGACAGTTACGGACATTTTAGTCCTCAATTCTGATTACAGTAACACGAAAAAAGATGGTCATTGTGAATTTGTGGTTTTGTGGTTGAATTTATTGTCATAATGCAAATTGTCCTAAGTATGATTTTTGTTTATTAAAGACCACATGTCCTGTATTTTCTAGATATTAGAATGAAAGACAAAAATGCATAGCACAGGCAGCCATTTCAGTGACTGTGATTTTGTGGATCAACACCAAACAAACATAGTCCCTAACATATGAATGCAACAAAACTGTCATGAGAGTTTTGTTGCATTCATATGGGCCAACAGGAGCTGACATTTAAACAATACCAAATGCAACAGGTACTGTCACTGAAGCATACTAAATGCTCAATGCTGACTGGCACTCATTCAGATTATCTTTTACCCAACAAAATCATTCATATAAACTTGCTATGCCTTGCCATGCTTTCTCCATCAGTTTGGTTCAAATGACGGTGTGATTGTGTATTCATCACTCAGCAGCACCAAGAACTGTCACCCAGCATCATAGAAAAGCTTTGTGCCTCTTACAGTGCTGAGATTTGTTGACAATGTGTGAGCAAGTTGGTGCAGATATGGAGCTCACAACACTCCGGTACCTTTCTGGTGTTCACGCTTGGAACAGTGACCAGGATGACTTTAAAAATGCAAGAAGAAGAAGGTGGCTCATTCATACATTTGAAAAGCAACTTTAAATTAATGTTCCCTTTGTTAAGGGTTAATAAAGGGGTTCATTAATGACTAATAAGGCATTTACAAATGCATTAATTTTTCCAAATCATTCTTTTGACATCAAGCTGACAAGAAAAGATGCAACATAAGTGAATCAAGAGATTACAGTAATGAATATAAACACAATGACATAATCTCTCCTTTTAATCTCACGATAATAATATTTGTTGCATTATAACATAAATCATGAATTAGGGCATTTATGTGTATGAACAAGTGTATTTATGATACATTTATAACAAGTAAGTTATATGTAAGATCACTAGTTGGCAAGTATTGCATGAAAGTTGCTCTTTTTATTCGTGTTGTTATAAATTAGTATAAATGCATTTATAATGCATTTGTAAATGAATTAATAGCCACTAATGAACCGCTATTTGAACCCTTAACAAAAAGCTTAATGTAAAGTGTTACCAAATTTGTTTTGGTTGCCCAAATCACAAGATACAGTGCTGTGAAAAAGTATCTGATTTCTTCTGTTTTTGTGAATTGTTCATACTAAATTGTTTTAGATCTTCAAACAAGATATAACATAAAACAAAGTCAACCTGAGTAAACACAAAATACAGTTTTCATATATATATATATATATATATATATATATGGAACTTTAGCACACTTTTCTTTGCATGAACTGCCTGTTTAAGGTCATGCCACAGCATCTTAATCGGGTTCAGATCAGGACTTTGACTAGGCCACTCCAAAACTTTAATTTAGCTTCTTTTGAGTCATTCAGAGGTGGACTTACTCCTATGCTTTGGATCATTGTCTTGCTGCATAATCCAGTTTTGCTTGAGCTTCAGCTACTGGACTGATGACTGGACGTTCTCCTTTAGGATTTTTTTGTAGAGAGCAGAATTCATGTTTCCTCAACTATTGCAAGTCACCCTGAAGCAGCAAAAAAGCATCCTCACATCATCACACTACCACCACCATGCTTGACCATAGGTATGATGTTCTTTTTGTGGAATTCTGTTTAATTTACACTAGATGTAATGGGACCTCTGACTTCCAAACAGTTCCACTTTCGACTCATCACAGAATATTCTCCCAAAAGGTTTCATGACATGTTTTGGCAAAATTCAGATGAGCCTTAATGTTCTTCCGGGTTGGCAGTGGTTTTCACCTCGCCACTCTTCCATGGATGACATTTCTGGCCAGTGTCTTTCTGATTTTGGAATCATGAACAGTGACCTTCATTGATGCGAGAGAGGCCTGCAGTTCCTTGGATGTTGTCCTTGGCTTTTTTGTGACTTCCTGGATTAGTCGTTGCTGTGCTCTTGGGGGAATTTTGGAAGGTCGGCCACTTCTGGGAAGGTTCACTACTGTGCCAAGTTTTCTCCATTTAGAGATAATGGCTCTCGCTGTGGTTCTTTGGAGTCCCAGAGCCTTTGAAATAGCTTTGTAACCCTTCCCAGACTGATGTATTTCAATCACATTTTTCCTCATCATTTCTGAAATTTCTTTCGACCTTGGCATAGTGTGCTACTAGGTGAGACCTTTTAGTCAACTTCATGCTGCTGAAAAAGTTGTATTTAGGTGTTGATTTGATTGAACAGGGCTGGCAGTAATCGGGCCTGGGTGTGTCTAGTCCAGCTGAACCCCATTATGAATGCAGTTTCATAGATTTGTGGATTTAGTAACTAAGGGGGCAAATACTTTTTCAGGCAGGCCCATTTGGTATTGGATAACTTTTTTGTTTCAATAAATAGCATTAATATTTAAAAACTGTATTTTTTGTTTACTTAGATTGCCTTTGTTTTATGTTAGATTTTGTTTTAATTTTTGAAACAATTTAGTACGAGATATACACAAAAACAGAAGAAATCAGGATGGGGCAAATAATTATTCACAGCACTGTATTGCAGATATAAGACAAAATGGACTTCACTGTAAAGCTTAAAATATATGAGAAAAAAATAAGAGAAAAGAAAGTAGAATTATTTAATTTCAAAGGATATTTGAAATTGCAGTTGATAATTGATGCTGCAAATGTCCATGGCCCTAATTACACTAGTATAATCCACTTCCCAGAGACGGAGAGAAAGAGAGAGATGGAGAGAGCAGTTGAAGGACCTCAGACTATCAAAGGCAAAGCAAGGATGTTTCAATATTACTTTTCAGAGGGTTTATTTAGATCATATGCACATGAATTTACCAACACAAACTGTCTTTGGACTTGACTTGCATTTACTTTTTTCAGTGCTATTAGTTGCATTTATATGTAGTTAATTCAAAAGGGGAACTCTATTACAGGCTTTCTTGCCCCATATATTTAGACATTAATCATAATGCTGCCACAGATTATATGCACTGCCACAACAGCAGCATGCACACACAAGGAGAGACAGACTTACTAAAAGTGAGACTGATCAATAGATACACAGTTTAAAGGGTCATAAATATTTCTGTTCACTAATTAATATTGATAAATCATGTTATTGTTGCAAAAAGTGTCAAATTGGAGTGTCAGTTTTAAATAACAAATAGTGTGTAGCCATATGGTAACAATTTATTTTCTTCACTTTCTTTTTAGAAAAAAATAAAATGAAAATAACTAGTCCAATAACCAACAACCAATACTATGCTGTTTTTAAGCCACATGAAATTGTATTTTCCATCTAAAATAGTTTTTTTTTTTTTTTCAGGGGTCACCCTTACACCTGCTGAAGTGTTCAAAAATTAAGGCACATGTCAGTGTGTTTCTTCTACATCATTATTGTTGCTGCATCTTTGAGAAGTTAATTAGATGTTGTTAACTGGAAAATATGAAGGAATATGAATGTTACAATATGGTTACACTGTACTACCATGGAATTGCACTAATACTTTTTCTAATTGGAATTGTTTTTATAGATGATGGTATCAATTACAGTATATTATTGCATTTATGCATTTATTTGGAAGTGTTTAGTATAAATGCATATATGCATAACACAATTATGATTTGTATTTCTTCTTTTCAGACAAACATGACCATGACAATGCTCTATGAAAAGGGCAAGAAGAGGGCACAGAATGACACAGTGAGGAGATGGTGAAAATGACATAGATAATTGACAGTATTGAAGGAAGCATGATAATGATTCACTCAAATTTAATTTGTAGTTCCAAATGTATAAATATATCAAGTAATGAATTAAATATTATTTCAGTAGATAGATCATTTTTAAGAAATGCCATAAGGCATTTTACATTTTTTTTTTCTTTTAGAGCTATTTTAGGTCAGAAAATCAAATATACACTGGTGGCGAAAAGTTTTGAATATTGTACAGATTTTGCTGTTTCAGAAGAAAATTGGTACTTTAATTCACCAAAGTGGCATTCAACTGATCACAAAGTATAGTCAGGACATTACTGATGTAAAAAACAGCACCATCACTATTTGAAAAAAGTCATTTTTAATAAAATCTAGACAGCAGCCATCACTCCAACACCTTATCCTTGAGTATTCATGCTAAATTGACCATTTGGTACTAGAAAATCACTTGCCATTATATCAAACACTGCTGAAAGCTATTTGGTTCATTAAATTAAGCTTAACATTGTCTTTGTGCTTGTTTTTGAGTTGCCACAGTATGCAATAGACTGGCATGTCTTAAGGTCAATATTAGGTCAACAATGGCAAAAAAAGAAACAGCTTTATCTAGAAACTCGTCAATCAATCATTGTTTTGAGGAATGAAGGCTATACAATGCTTGAAATTGTCAAAAAACTGAAGATTTCATACAAAGGTGTACACTACAGTCTTCAAAGACAAAAGACAACTGGCTCTAACAAGGACAGAACGAGATGTGGAAGGCCCAGATGTACAACTAAACGAGGATAAGTACATCAGAGTCTCTAGTTTGAGAAATAAATGCCTCACATGTCCTCAGCTGACAGCTTCATTGAATTCTACCCGCTCAACACCAGTTTCATGTACAGCAGTAAAGAGAAGACTCAGGGGTGCAGGCCTTATGGGAAGAATTGCAAAGAAAAAGCCACTTTTGAAACAGAAAAACAAAAAGAAAAGGTTAGAGTGGGCAAAGAAACACAGACATTGGACAACAGATAATTGGAAAAGAGTGTTATGGATCTTAACCCCATTGAGCTTTTGTGGGATCAGCTAGACTGTAAGGTGCATGAGAAGTGCCCGACAAGACAGCCACACCTATGGCAAGTGCTACAGGAAGCGTGGGGTGAAATGTCACCTGAGTATCTGGACAAACTGACAGCAGGAATGCCAAAGATCTGCAAAGCTGTCATTGCTGCACATGGAGGATTTTTTAAACTATTTGAATGCACTTCAAATCACACACCTAGCCCTGGATTATCCCTTACATATAAAAGTCTAACCGGGGTCAGTTGTAAAATTTTATTTTTAATCACAAAAAAAGTACATTTTCCTGTTAAGTACTACCAACCAAATATTTCTACCATGAAAATACTTGAAGATATTCTAAATAAATCCAATTGTGACCCGACAACAGGGTCAGACATAGCATCTAGTTGCATTAAGCCTGTTTGAGAAAGATGCATTTCTTTTGTTTGATTATTATTATTTTTAAATTAGGCTACCTTATTAAGCCAGTAAAGGACTATAATGCACAATATTTATTACAGGAAGAACCACTTTTAACTTTCAAATGGCATTTAAAGTGCTGTTGGAATTACAGCATTACACACAAGAATCAATGGCTGATTGTACGGTGATGTGTGACATGGCCTACCTTGACCCAGACATACCTTAAGAATCATTGTACTTTTTCACCCAAAAAACAAAAAACAAAAAAACAAACACTTTATTGTAATTTATTTCATTTTATAAGATGGGGTTGGCAAAAAAGATAAACAAGAGATTAAACAACGGCTGATAAAGGAGTGAAAGGTTGGCCAATATATGCAAAAAAATAAAATTAAAACAAAATAAAGAAAAATTTGAATGGAGAGAGATTTCAGAGTAAATAGTCATCCAGATTTTTATGACATACATGCATTGCACTGCCATTAGTGTATTATTTGTGTACACATTATTTGTAACACCAACAACTGTGCTCACTGGGGCGAGAGGAGCTGTCATGGCACACAATATAGAATGGCAAATATAGTGGAAATGAAAAAAATAAATGAATAAATGAAAGTAGTAAAGCTTAATCAGCTTAGTCCAAATCTTAACCAGTATTTTTTACACACTAGAAATAAACTTCATAATTTATATAATATCTTTCAGCAATTTTGTCATTGCACATAGTTTAACATACCTATGAATGGGGTCAGTTGAAACACACACACACACACATGTTGGTGCAGCTATCCTTATGAGGACTCTCCATAGACATAATGATTTTTATACTGTACGAACTATAGATTCTATCCCCTAATCCTAACCCTAAACCTAACCCTCACAAATAACTTTCTGCATTTTTACATTTTCAATAAAACATCGTTTAGTACGTTTTTTAAGCGATTTGAATTATGGGGACACTAGAAATGTCCTCATAAACCACATTTATAGCATAATACCCTTGTAATTACCAGTTTGTAACCTAAAAAAAGTCCAAACTGTCAAATCATCAAAAGCACAACAGAACGCTAGCACTGGTGTTCATCTGTTAGAAAGATCAGGTTTTATGCATAAATATCACAAGAAGCGTCACCCACAATGCAGAATTGAGCTCTTTACACAATAATACATTTCCTTTGGTAGCTCCCAGATAATTTGAGAGCATTTGTGTCACTTATTGTAAAACTAGATTAAAAACTGGTTTATGTATAATAAATACAGTCTAGGAAATGCTGGATGGAGATGTGAGAAAGTGTCTAGTGCTTCAGTCTTGATTGTAGATCATTGTAATTCCTCTCGTGACCGACAGAGCTGACGGGAGCTGTCCACCCGTCTGTGGTGCTGAAAGACTTCAAATACACTTAACCAAACAATTAAGGGACATTTCTCTTCTCATATTCCCGCAAGAAATATCCTTTAATTGTAAGAGTAAGAATATATATATATATATTTTTTTCGATCTTTAGTAACGTGGATGTTTAAAATCAGTCCAGTCTCCGTAAGTATGTTCCCAACACATTGTCTAACATCCGTTCATATCAACATATTGAAATGAAATGATAATGTTCAGGAAAAAAGCAAGCAAAATATTAAATACATAGACTATGTAAAACCAGCACATGACGCATTATTTGCAGATTTCATATTATTGAAAAAGCACGTGGTTTTATGTTATAGCTACATGGCAATAGTTGAGCATGCTGCCAAATAAATAAATAAATAAACTGCAGTTGTTACCTTAAGGAATTATTTCTACCTGATCTGACTCTTTAAAATGACTTTCGTTGGTGTAACCCAATGTTGTCAGGTTGATGCAGTCATATTAAATATCTTTTTTTTTTTTTTTTTTTTTTTTTGTTGACGTGAATAAAACCCAATTAATGTATGTTACCACATGAACACTTTTAGGTTTTTACTCTGTTCATATGTAAGGCAGCTTGTGCAGTCTAAAAACTACTTGACAAATATGCAAGGAACCATCCTTCAAATGTCAGCAGTATATCATACACGCCTCTACCGTCCGTGACAAATCTACACAACACGACCTGCGCTATATAATAAAACCGTGTTCATTAACAAATATTAGCCTTATGTCCATTTTCTGCGATAATTCCCTCGTTTTCCACGGGACTTCAGGCAGCATCCCGCCGTCTCGCGCCGACTCCTGCCTTCCGCACGCGCGGCGGGATTGACACGTCCACTTCGTCACACTGTGCAGCGATTATCTAGTAAATAAAAATCACTCATAATCGAGAATGAATCGAGACCAAATTTTAACACAAAAAAAGAACATTACCGGTTCGTTCTGTGCGCGAGGGGTCGGTGAACCGCCAGCCTTCCTCAGATCTCCACACTCGTTTTCCTCACGTTTAACAGGTGAAACACACTGAACAGATGTTGTGTATAATGTTTGTTAACTGCACTTCGTTGTCCAGGATAGATTAAAATCGCAAATATATCGAAAGCACACATTCTAACACTCGAAAGAAAGTTAGCGATTCGTTCTGCGCGCGACGACTCGGTGAACCGCCAGCTTTTCTCAGCTTTCCACACTCGTTTTTCTCACGTTTTAACCGGTGGATTCTCTGTAAAATATATATCGTCTATAACGTCCTCATGGGTAGCTTCATGTATGTTTAGCTACAATCGTCCAATAAGATTATCGATCAAAACCGAGAATAAGTCGAGACCACACTTGAACACTCGAAAGAAAGTTGCCGTTTCGCTCTGCGCGCGATGACTCCGTGTTTTCACGGCTGGAAAGCTCTGTTAATGTCGTCGGTCACGGTAACTTCCTCGTGTATGTCTCGCGCCGCCGCCTTCTCTCTTCTCCAGCTTCGCGCCGAATTCCATCTCTTATCCGCGTGCGCGCTCGCTCTCTCTCGCGCTCTCGAGCTTGCGCGCGCGCGCGCGGACGTCCCTCCTCCGCAGTTTGGAGTTTGTGATGTGTCTCAGACTACGCGAGCGCAGCGCGAGAGCGAGACCGGAGGAGAGAGCGCGCCGGATCCTGGAGCGATCAACCGTTTTCCCTGCCCTTCTTCCCAATACCCACCCACCCCCCCACCCCGTATTCCCTGGCGGTATTCCTCACACGAGCGCTATCCTTCAACGCTGCCGCACTTTTTTTCTCCCTCACAGGTGCATTTGGTCTCCTCTTGACGTACTTTTCTCACTCACTGGGAATTACCGGACATCTGAAGATCGTGTGGATGCGCGTGTTCAGAGGGACGCGGAGATGGAATTGCTGATAATATGTCTTTCTGTTGGGATATTGCAACGCATTTCGGTGGGAGCGGACTCCATCATTCACATCGGTAAGAGTGAGCTGTTCAAAGTCGCTCTTTGAGACCAAAATGAGAATGAGTGCGCCATCAGTACTGAGGGACTGTGTTGTAGGGGTTGATGTGAAATAACCATTGTTTATATCCATTGAAAATTTGCCATGCTCATCGGGCTGAATATCAATTGAGCAGACCACTTGTGATAACGTCTCTCTTGATCACAACGGAGATTGCAGGGAGAAGTCTAATATAATCCCAGTCTGTGTAGGTTGATCTCAAGGAATTTCTAATTGTGTAAATCATAAATTTCAGTTAAGTTGGAAAGCCAGGAGGCGTCTGTCATAAGGCAAAGTAAGCCAGTGTGTGTGTGGGTTTCTCTCCCCCTCCCATCCATAAGACTGAACTTTGTATGAAACGTGAGGGAAATCTTAATAAAGGATGCTGAAGTAAATAAATGACAAGAGGACAAATGCTCATTCTTGGCTATCCCAGGCCGTAAATGTCATTTTAACCAGTCCCCTTTGCCTCTGCCAGACACCCTCTGCATTCAGATTATCTCCCCAAACGTGAAGAAAGAAATATTTGGGCTCCCTACAGCAGCAGAGAGGAGGGCTGATGGGGAGGAGGGTTGGCGCTCTGTTCAGTTGGCATGAAGGACTCCAATCATAACACATGGAAATACATAAACCCAATCACTCATTCGCTCATTAAAGAAAGGATTCATTGGAATCTGTTTTCCAGATAATAATATCCCAGCCTTTGCAATTCTGCATTACTTCTGTCATTCAACCCAAACAGGGTTTGCTGTACTCTACTAGACTTGCTTGCCATATTGGCAAGTTTATTTACCCTCCAACAAAATCTAATTGAAGTGGATTCGAATGTGCCATCATTTGATTTAATCAAAAGAGCTTCCTCATTAAAAAATATTAATAATTTATATCAAGCACATTTCAACATTTTGTATGGCCAACACTGCTGGATTGAATCACAGCTCAAATATTAAACCCAAATAAGCTTGGACATATCAGAATGAATGATATTGGCGAGTCTTACAAAGTCATTTGTCTGTGTTAGGTAGTTTGCTGCCTGGAAGGTTTATTAAGACTTGTTAATGATTCAAGACAGTCAGAAAGTCATGCACAAGCAAGATCAGTCACCTCCTGGCTATCCCACATTGAAATCATGTATATTTGAGGTGTTATGACCTGGTGAGAATGCAATCTCTGGGTTTGCAATGTGAATAAATCACACGGATGCACACAAGAGTGAGTTATATTGACAGCTTTTCATCAGATACTTCAGTTTAACGACTAGTTGGTTGTAGGTAGAAAAAATCCTAGGTAGTGAAGACCCAACTGTTTCTGTGGCCATGTAATTGGCAGGGCTCACAGATGCATGACACGTGAAATATCTAATGGCCATCTCTCCAGTGCCCAATACTTCCACTTTGTCACATCCACTCACGTTATCATCCTGACGAAATTCTGCTTCGAAGGGCAAAAGAAAAATATGGCTGTCCCTTGAGTGGAGTGGGTGACGTGAAGTGATTTTCTGGGTGGTGTGGTGATTTACAGAGGCAATGGCCATCCAAAACTGGTAATTGGACGGCTAGTACAGGCAGTATGGCTCAGGGCGGCTCTCACTGGCAACTGGAATGAGCAGATACGACACCCCTATTTCTGCTAAATAAGTTGAACACTGCAGTGATACATCAACCACATTTATACCTGCCCATCCTATAGGCTGCACCTAACACAGGTAGAGAGGATGGTACGCATATGAGGCCTCTCAACCTGGCAAAACCCATTTCCAAATATGATGTCTGAACATGCTTAAATTTATTAATCTGATATACATGCAACTTGTTACAGAACTTTCATATAAGTCGGTTTGGTAAGAAAGCACCTGCTAAGAATCTAAATATGACACATTTTTTTTGAGTCTTGTGTTCGTTTTTTGTTCATCACTCAACTAAAAGTGTAAATTCTGCCATTATTTACTTGCACTCATGTTGTTTCAAACCTGTAAGACTTCATGGCTTCTGTGGAACACAAAAGGAGAAGTTTTAAAGAATGTTCATGTTGGTCTGTTTCATATAATGAATGTGAATGGGGACTAAGCGCTGTCAAGCTCTAAAGAGGATAAAAAAGGCACCATAAAATTAGTCCATATTAATTATGCACTTAATTCTAAGTCTTATGAAGACATATGATAGCTTTGCATGAGCAACAGACTAAACTTTGAGTCATTATTCACTGAAACGCAATGGTCTTCATTTACTTCCATTGTATTGAAAAGTGTTCCAATTAATGATTCAATTTTTGGTCCATGAAAGAAAAAAGGCATACAGGGGTCAATGACAAGACACTATTTTTTTTTTCACTGTATAAGCAATGATTTATAATGCATTTGTTCATGATATATTAGTCATTAATGAAACATTAATGTAAATAGTTATCATTTTATTTCTTATTTTACTGAAAAAAAAAAACAAACAAAAAAAACATGCTATTCCACATCTTGTTCAATCAAAATCCTTTTTAGATATATTAATAAAATATTAAACCTGTATAGATGACATGAGTCAGTAATTTTCCATTTGCCCTGTGTATGCAAACTAACCTTTATTTGCACAATCCACTAAGACCCAAATAACTATCTGCACATGCCCGCAGGTGCCATTTTTGAGGAGAACGCAGCGCGGGATGATGAGGTGTTTCAGCTGGCGATCTCTGACCTCAGCCTCAACGATGACATTTTGCAGAGCGAGAAAATCACCCACTCCATAAAATATATTGAACCCAACAACCCCTTTCAGGCAGTCCAGGAAGGTGAGTGAATCATCGTGTTCAGTCTCATAACTCTTGAACTGCATCATTCCCCGATGTCTGCATGTACGTGCTAAAAAATTTACATGCAACTTGTTATCTGGCGGTTTGAATAGCATTCGGTCTACTGTGTAACATGATGACAGTGAGACATTGAGGTAAGGGAATGATATACAGCGCTGGGGTTCCTGCTTTTATCCTGAGCGGGTGTACGGCAACTGAATGTGTCTCGAAAATGTACATGAACTTGTTTAATGCCAGTACGAAAGGTGACATTTGGTTTCAAAGACTTGCACCTGAAGCTCCTCCACAGTCTAGTGTCTTCTGTGAAACAAGAGCTAGGTGGAGGTATTGAGTCAATCTGGTCTCAGTAACATTTTTCAACATAATTGCAGTTGAGTATGAGTGCTCTGAAGCCTGAGCTTTCCAAAAGATCATTTTGAAAAACCAGGAGAAAAAGAATGTATTTTCTGAATGGACTAATGGCAGTTAATGATGCTGGATTTTAAGAGGAAGAAGAAGAAGATGATGATGGTGATGATGATGAAAATATCCTCAATCAGAATATTCTATGTTGGTATTTGAAAATATCTTTCAAGTGAGCTATTGAAGTAGATACAGTGCAATCTTTGCTGCCGTTTTCTTTCTTTTCTTTATTCTTCGTCTACTATTACTTGGACCTTTAGTAACTAGTCTCAAATCATCTAGTGCTCTCTGTTTTGTCAAAATTTCCTGCATTCAGTGTCATAAGCCTCTTTCTAGTGGATTAGGTGAGGTGTTTTATTGTCACCATGTCAGCCTGAAGAATAACACTAACACACAAGGGAATCTAACTCTCTTTAATATCGCTTGTGCTAACAACTGGAATGAAACTGTCCCAATATATGTTTGATTTACTTTATGCAACAATGGTGACACCAGGGATCAACCTTCAAAGTAGGAAAGGAAATAACAGGGGTTAGAAGGAGACGAGGGAAGCGTTTGTGATTGGTTGGTCTAAAAGTCATATGATTTTGTGTTATTTCGCCATTGTCATGAGGCAGTGTTGTTTATCTTATACATTGTTGTCAAAATTTAATTTTGGTGATTAAATTAAGGATTATGAACGGGCAGATTAATTTTTCTGCCATCATTGTGTGATGTTTCATCTTTGGCAATGCTGAAGATGTTCTTTCAACAATTCTTTTGGAAAGTGTGATGAGAGTGGTGCTGTTGAAATGCAGGGCAGTGTGTAAATACCTCAACGCTGTGATGCTGTGCTCTCTTGCCTGAATGCCTGTTGATTTTGGCACAGTGAATATATTCCACACCATTCAAGTCAGCCAATGCAGTTCTTTTTAGTGGTCACAGTTGCCATCTCATTGTGTGCTGGGTTGTGCCGGAGAAAAGCATTGGGACTCATTTTATTCAGCAGTAGAGAGACTTATTCATGCCTTGGTATAACTTATTCATGGTTTGGTTAAGAGATCTCACAAAACCTGTCAAAAACACATCTGGGTCACATTTCACCCCAAAATCAAAAGAAATAATATTCTGCTTACAGAAAATTAAGACTCTTTACAATGATTTTTAGATGTTTTTTTTTTTTTTTTGTTGTTGTTTTTTTTTTTGTTTTTGTATTGTCATGAAAATAATGCACAATTCAAATAAAACACATTCTGCATTCAAATAAATTAACATTATATATATATATATATAAAATCCATTGCAGTATTGAAAATAAAGTTTTTACATTACATCTAAGTAGTATTTGTTGTACTGCCTTTAATTTACGACAATTTATTGTATTATAGTAATGAGAATTACCACTGAGAATAATGGGAATTACAAACAATATTTTTTATTTTTTTGGAAACGTGTGTAATTGGCATGAAAATAATGTCACAATGCAAAAAATCTTAAATGTCCTAAAATAGGAGGTGTGATTCTCACAAAACCTTTCAAGAAAATGTCCTGGTCATATTTAATGCCATATCAATACAAAAATAAATAAATAAAATAAAATAATTAAAAAAACAAAATCATAAAAATACATTTTTACATTTTGAAATGAAGCCCAGATTTAGGACCATTAATATTATTTTGCATTTTGACATTATTTTCTGACATTATTACTGTAACATGTTGTACATTCAGTATTACCATTGTTTTCAATGGTAATTCTCATTTCAGTAACACATTCTGTCATTTTTTGCACTCTATTACAGTAAAAAAGATGCTGTTGTACAATGATCTTTGTCATTAAAATCAGCTAAACTGAAAGGCAGTAAAAAGGAAGAACTACTATGATGTATAAATACTTTACAAAATAAACAGTGTACCATTTTGCTCTTGTTGTGGTAATGAGAATATCGTCATAATGTCACAATTAGGGCTAGGTGTTGATACACATTTCCCAATTTGGTTTCAATTCACAAGCTTTTGATTAAATTTGATCCAGATTTCGATCCAATATGATTCGATTCCAATTACTTTTGGTATATTTTGGTTATTATGGCCATTTTGCTTACATATGAAATCAGTTCCCCCATATAATGGTGTTAATAATACTGGGGACCTGCTAACTTGGTACATTGTGAAAAATATAAATTTTACAAACTTTTTCATTTAGTTTTTCATCATTTTGGTCACATTTTTAGCTTTTTAAAAATTTACAAATCCATGTATTAAAAAATATGAGGGATTGAAATTGCATATTATTAATTGCATATATGTTGTTACATGTTTACCGCATCTGTGCTATGTATGATTAGAATTAAATGTTTTTGATCAACAACTGACTGTAAAGAACAGAAATGATATTAAAACAGACATTATTCAATGACAAATGGATTGTGTGGATGTCGTCTTTAGACACACATTACACGGAATGAGTCAAAGCAAACTTTTACCCTCAACATGCAGTGAAAGGATCTTGCTGCTGAAATTCTTCACCACAAGGGGTGGGTAAAAAAATATCGATTTTCTGATGCATCGTGATCTTCATTTGAATGATCTCAATATTGATTCTTAAATACCAAGATTAATATTTTACTCTGTTTGCAACCCTCTACTACAGTGTGAGGAAATCACTCACATTTGCAACTAAAATTTGCGCTAGGCAGCTAAAATGAATATATTTTTCTCTCGTTTGTTTCTAATTCATCTGTATGGGCACAATGGCTCCCGCCTCATCGTAAGCAAAGACCACGATGTGCTGTGTGTGTTTGTGGGCTGGTTATGTTGTAATATTGACATTTAGATCATTCGGTTCTCAAAACTTTAGAAAAGCTGGCCGGTATTGAGATCGCTTCTCAAGTTTTCCTGGTAAGCGACTCTGACATGAGCAACATGGTGGAAAGTGGTGTGTGTTTGTGTGTGTAGCTTTAAACTAAAGCCTTTTGGTTGTTTTTAAAAATGGGACGAGTCGATCAACATGTCCTGCCCCCAAATTCCTGTTTCAGTAGGAAACTCGTCAAAACAGCTAATCGAACAGCGCTCTTCAAAACACTTCAGTGCCAGTTTAATACCCTTTCTGTTCTCTACAGTCAGTTGTTGATCAAAAACAAAAAATAAATAAATAAACATTTCATTCTAATCATGCATAGCACAGATGAGATAAAGCCGTTCAAGTCTCTCTCAATAACATGCGCTCATTAACAGTAATGCTGGTTTTGTTAAAAGAGACAGTACCGACTTTGCCAATGTAAATACTTGTAAATAGTACAAATTATGCAATTAAACAATAAACATATAACAAAAAAGAATATATGAAATATAAAATGTTATTTATTGATTGAAAACATGGATTTGTTGATTTTTAAAAAGCCAAAAAGTGACCAAAATAATGAAAAACTAATAAAATACAATTAGTAAAATTAATATCTCGTAATATACCTAGTTAGAAGGTCCCCTGTATAATTAACAGCATTACTTGGAAATAAATGTATTTCATATGTAAGTAAAATGGACATTATAACTGAAATATATATGAATCTATATCGAATCAAATCGAATCGAGCTTTTGAATCGGAATCGAATCAAATAGAAACATCTGTATCAATACACAGCCCTATTCACCACTACACTACTCAATCACTGCTGAGAGAAATCTGAACATTTCTTCTGAACATTATTATTATGTGGTCAAATACCCTATTATGAAATGTAAATGGAAGCTAAAGAACCTACAACTTTGACTATGGGATTAATATCAATAATACAGGAAGGTCTTTTGAATATTCCTGATTTCATCAGAGCATGTTGCCTGGTTCTGTTGCCTGAAGTTGATTCTAGATTACTACTTAACCCTCCTTTTGAATTTTCATTACTTATAGCGTGTTCCTTTCTTATTGACAAATGTGTTATATTTTCATGCTGTATCCTCAGGCTTTCATCCTACACTCTGTATTAGTTGCTAAAATCTACCACAGAAGCTAATGGAGAAGGTGAAATGAAACCACATCTTGCAGGGTGTCTGAGGAGCTTTCACACTAGAGCTTTTGGTGTACACCAGAGTCAGTGAACTGCTTTTGATGACATATCATTTGTATCTTTTCATGCTCCTGGTCTTATTATAGTTTAATGCAGTTCTTATAGATTCTTGTCTGTGATTTAAATTTCTTTGGAGATCAGATCACATTCCTCACATCTCTTGCAATGGGTTTAGACCCAAGAGTGCAATATTTAGGGAGACCTGGGTGGGCAGGACTAGAGGGGTGGAATCAACCTCCTGTTCAGATCCTCAAAACGAGTGTGAAAACAGCCTGGGATGTCAGGAACAATTTGGAGATTTAGCTAAATTGCTATCACAGAGGAGAATAACACACACAGTTCCACTCCAAACTCCCTAAATGGAGCGAGACCTATCATTCACTGTAGCATAGCTGGTGTTTTCAAAATCTTTCTTTGTTAGTTAACCACTCATTTTCCCATCGAGTTCCTTTTCCTGTCAGAAGACTTGTAATGAAACTTAATGATATTTTAAATGGCACATGTGTGCAAGTGAAAAATTGTCATAGCACTCCAATTGGTTTATTAGTGGAAAAGCACAAACATGGGTTCATACATGCTCTGATTTGATGTGTCACAATGTCATAGGGTTGTTTAAGTGCTAGTTTCATTATGTTTTGCCATCTCCTTTGCTTTGATTATTACATAATTTAATGGATTGTGGTTATTCAGGGACTAAGGAGCACTATTAATTCCTGCTAAAAAACATACATGCAACTGATGTGCAATATACTCATTTGAGCTTTTTACTAATCACGTAGTTGTCCAGAAAAGTAGGCAACTGATCAGCGATTCAGTGTTGTAAATCACTCACCGCATGCTGTGTAGCATCAGCAGTCTAACGGGTAGCTAGAGAGTGTGTCTTCGCAGCTGAGATGAAGATTTATGCATGTGTTGTAATGAACGGTACAAAAATACATAAACACTTATAACTATAATTTATCTTGATCTCTGAAATGTTGTCTTATATATGTGAACACTCCAATTAAATCCAGACCTTCTCAGGAATCTGCAATGTGGTTCACTTATAACTAGGGTGGCCAGACGTCCTGTTTTTCCCAGGACAGTCCCGTTTTCAAGCACTTTTTGTAGTGTCCCGAAAAAATTGTGTTTTGTCCCATATTTCCCCTCTCCTAAAATGTCTCTGTCGCCTATGTGGCTTTCTCAGTCACTTGAGTATTCTAATCAAAGGTAGCCAAGGAAACGGCTTGTAAAACCAATAAAATCACACCATCTTATATGAAGTACATGATTGGCTTAAACTATCCAATCACAATCCCCTATCAATAGACATCCAGTTGGTGGACTTATTGAAGAGTCAGTTTGAAAGTGCACACAGATGAAATTGCTGCTGGAAAAATGTCAAGGAAGTGTGCATGTACATTTAATGAGGATCTTCAAAAAGAGTTAAAATAATAAAAAAAAAGGAGTCACAGACAGAGCCTAGTAAAGTGAGGTGTGAGATTTGTGGAGCTCGCTTTTCCACCGCCCACAGATGCTGCACCGACATCGCGCAGCATGTTCATAAAAAAAAAAAAAAAAAGCATGTGGATGCTGCTAAAAGTAAGTGTGCCACACCAAGTGTTAGTGATTTTTTTGTGAAGCAGAGTTCAGAATCTGACAAGGTGCACGCAAGTGAAGGACTTTTTGCTTATCATTCTGTTGTGCACGGCCATAGTTTTGCATATTCATGACCTGAGGGAAAGTCTTGCAGTCCAGGATGGAGGAGTCAATCATACCCTCTGACATTAAAAAGCAGTTGGATGCCCTGGTTGAAAATGGTGACATGTGAGCAGATGATTTCTTTTGTGAGAAACTTTTATTTAGCATTGGTGGATTACCTCCAAAATTGGAGCCGCTCATTGGAGAACACAGAAAAACTTGAGTGGGCCCTACTGAGAGACATCCCAGAGTGGAAAGACATTCAGAGCAGCCTCGAACACTTCTACTCCAGAATCCCCGCTCTCAGTTTGATTGACGAAACCACGCTTTTTGATGAGTGGGCTTGCGTGAAAAACATTGCCACTCATCGCATGAACATCAACAAGACGGCCATGTCTGAGAGATGGACAGATGCTTACCCTGATGTACACATCGCTTTTGAATAGGGTAAATCTGGACTCATCAGACCACATTACCTTTTTCCACTGCTCCACAGTCCAATCTGTATGCTCCCTATCAAATTAAAATGATTATGATGCTATTGAAAATTGATGTTGCAGCTTTACAAAAATGTACAAAAAATATTCTAATTTTGAAATAGATGTTTGAGACCAACATACTACACTTCTGCTAGAGAAAACACACATTCGCTCAATTGGACTTTTGACTTAGTCTTATTGTTACTGAGACATAACCTTTGACATATCCTTTGTGTGACAACTAGCCCCAGTCTTCCCTATACAACTGCGTGTACATGCTTGCCTGAATAGCTGATACACAGTGCCATGTCACCATATATGTTTGAAGTCATGAGAGCTTATGAACTACAAGCACCCACAGGGATCTTTAGGAATGTGATGGCCATATTTATATGAAGCATGCTTTATGCTAGAAGTGCAGCTCTTGTCACATGCATGGCCTTATATAGCCAAGATGGTGTTAGTGGTGTGTTCATGTTGGTCACCCAGCTGTACTAGTGCATAGTTTAGAGATGAGTTTTTTGGATCCCGCTGTGAAACACCAGGTTCTTGGACCTGTGTCCATCAGGAGATGCTAATGCTAGAGATTTCAGAATGACCCACACATATATTTTTGGTCTGTACTGTTAGTCAATTTATGTGCAGACGTCACATGTTGGTGTGGCTATCCTTATGAGGACTCTCCAAAGACATAATGATTTTTATACTGTATGAACTATAGTTCCCTATCTGTCACTCACTCGATGATGTGTCAATGTAGTGACACTAGGGGTCACTCTTGAGAGCCCTAAACACCTCTGATCTTTGAAAAAAGGCCAATGGGAATTGGCGAGTGGAATTTGCATGCCACTACCCCAGACATACGGGTATAAAAGGAGCTGGTATGCAACCACACATTCAGATTTTCTCTTCGGAGCCGAGCGTTTCTATTAATTGAAGATGAATTCATCCGCGAGTTCATTCACCTCATCTGCTGAATTTTACGGTGCATTTCAGTGGCTTCTCCCCCCTGCACCCGTGGAGTGCAGAGAATGCCCCTGGGCACTTCGGCAGAATAACAATAAGAGTATATTCTAAAAAGAGTATATTTTCATTCTAAAAGAGCGGCACACATGGAACCTCTTTTTAAAGATGCCTTTCCGTTTGTGTGTTATTCCTGATTGCGGTCGTTATCTCTCCGCTTCTGACAGCCACGATCGCTGTCTTACGTGTCTGGGCGCTGCCCACGCGGAGACATCTTTCATGGATGGATCTTGTCCTCATTGCGAGAACATGACCATGGCAACGTTGCGGTCACGGTTTGCATTCATAAGAAAGCAAGCCACCCCAGCGGCTCCCCGCCTCGGTCCTTCTGCCTACAGGTATGAGGCCGTGCCGGTTAGCACTGGGGGCGATTTGGGGACCTCAATGGGAGCACCTCCGCCGGGTAAACCCCCATGGACCTCCCATTCCCCAGCACGCTCGCTTGCCCTGGTCGGGCTCTCGGATGAGACCGCCGGCTTGTCACAAGGCGAGTTTGACCTCTTATTCGGAGCCCGGGAAGATGATAAGTTATCAAGCGCAGCATCGGAGAGTGGGCTCGTCCACTCTGACATGGATGCCTCGGCTGGGCTCCCTCCTTCGGGTGTGTTTGCCCAGTCTCAGGCTGACACGGAGATGATGGACATGCTTTCCCGGGAAGCCGCGAGCGTCGGGCTAGAGTGGAACCCTCCATTCTCCCCTGAACCCTCGCGGCTCAATGATTGGTTCCTGGGCCCAGAGCGCCGCTCCGCTCCCTTTCTTCCCGGAAGTGCATGAGGAGCTGACAAGTTCATGGGGGGCACCTTTTACTGACCGATCCCGATCTTTCAGCTCTCCCGCTCTCACTTCCCTCGATTGTGGGGTGGCCAAGGGGTATTCGGTGATCCCCCAGGTGTATAAGGTGCTCGCGGTGCACTGCGTCCAGGGCCTGTAGGTTTACATCCGCCCTGTACGCCATGGCTCCTCACCAAGCCAAGGCACTAAAAGAGCTGCACGAGGGTAGTTATGACCCGGGATTGATGCAGGAACTGCGCTCAGCAATCGACCTCGCTCTCCGGGCGATGAAGGTCACGACGCGGTCTCTCGGGCAGACGATGTCCACCATGGTGGTCCAGGAGCGGCACTTTTGGCTCAACCAAACTTTTGGCCTATTCAGCGACACCGTCGAGGACTTTGCTCAGCAGTTCTCGGTGGTGAAGCAGCAGACAGAGGCCATTCAACACATCCTGCCCCGGTGCAGCTTAAGACCCCACACCCCATCTGCTTGTCTCCAAGGGCATCCTCCTGCAGCAAAAGCACTGGCTCCGCCGCAGCCCGCCCCCGCAGCCCGGCCCCGGCGTGGAGCCCACCATAAGAAGCAGATGGCACCTGTCTCACGGCCAGCCACCAAGAACCCTAGGAAGGCTTCGAAGCGCCCCTGAGACCGTCGACCCAGGGACGAGGAGATCCACTGCTATGGAGCTGGTAGACAGACCACTCCATCCCCCGGTGGAGGGCCGGGAGGAGAATCTTTTGTTTCATTTTTTGCCGCATTCCCAAGAGGCTGCGGTACCCAAAATTTCAACAAAAGAGTGGTTTCCTTGTTCTCTGGGTCACATGTCAGGTGTGCACAGCCGTCGTCATGACCGCCGTCCACCGTCCCATTTTCGCAGGTTTGGCACTCCAGCAGCGGACGCCCTGCCCCTGCACGCCCAGCTGTGGCACAAACACGGCCACACCGGGTTGGCTCCGACGGACTGCGGGGACGATGTTCCGACTCCCCCCTCCTCAACCAATCTTATGGTGGGTATCAGGAGCCAGGTAGAGCCCAGGAACCAATCATCGAGCCACGAGGGTTCAGGGGAGAGTGGAGGATTCCACTCTACCAGGAGCCTAGTGGAGTGGTGGTGGCATAGTGGACTAAAGCACTGAACTGGTAAGCAAAATGTTGTTGGTTCAATCCCCACATCCACCACCATTGTGTCCTTGAGCAAGGCACTTAACTCCAGGTTGCTTCAGGGGGATTGTCCCTGTAATAAGGGCACTGTAAGTCGCTTTGGATAAAAGCATCTGCCAAATGCATAAATGTAAATGTAAATGTAGGTAAGTGCTTCGATGTCCCTGGACTCAGCACGGCCACGGGGCTTGAGCCTCCGCGACGTGGCGCCTCTGGATCCGCCCTGCCACGAGGCCCCACCTGCCGGTACATCCGATGTGATTATCCCCTTGGTCCCCCTCGCACTTTCCAATCCGTCGCGATGGCTGACCCGGACCGTCCGACTCAGCTACGCGATTCAGTTCGCCAGGCACCTGCCCAGGTTCAGCAGCGTCCGCTTCACCTCAGTGAAGGGCGAGAGCACCGCTACCTTGCGTGCGGAGATCGCGATCCTCTGCGCAAGGGCGTGATAGAACCTGTCCCTCCAACCAAGATGAAGAAAGGGTTTTACAGCCCTTACTTCATCTTACCGAAGAAAGGCGGTGGGTTGCAGACCAATCTTGGACCTGCGAGTTCTGAACCGGGCATTGCTCAGACTCCCGTTCAAGATGCTCACGCAAAAATGCATTTTAGCGAGCATCTGGCATCAAGATTGGTTCGCGGAGGTAGACCTGAAGGACACGTACTTCCACGTCTCGGTTTTACCTCGATACAGACCCTTCCTGTGGTTTGCTTTCGAGGGCCTGGCGTACCAGTACAAGGTCCTCCCCTTCGACCTGTCCTTGTCCCCTTGCGTCTTCACGAAGGTTGCAGAGGCTGCCCTTCCCCCTGCTAAGGGAAGTGTGTCACTAGTGTCGCTACATCGACACAACGTCTCGTTCCCTCCATCAGGGAACGGAGGTTACGAAAGTAACCAGGACGATTCTATCCCCTAACCTTACCCCTCACAAAAAACTTTCTGCATTTTTACATTTTCAATAAAACATAATTTAGTATGTTATTTTAAGCGATTTGAATTATGGGGACACTAGAAATGTCCTCATAAACCACATTTATAGCATAATACCCTTGTAATTACCAGTTTATAACCTAAAAGAAAGTCCTCGTAAACCACTTAAACCTGCCCACACACACACACACACACACTATCACTCTCTCTCACACACACACACACACACATATTAGTGCGGCTATCCTTATAAGGACTCTCCATAGACATATTGATTTTTATACTGTACGAACTATAGATTCTATCCCATAAACCTAACCCTCACAAAAAACATTCTACATTTTTACATTTGTAAAAAAAAACATAGTTTAGTATGTTTTTTAAGTGATTTGATTTATAGAAATGTCCTCATAAACAACATTTATAACATAATACCCTTGTAATTACCAGTTTGTAATCTAAAAAAAGTCCTCGTAAACCACCGAAACCCACCCACACACACACACACGCACACTCACACACGCACACGCACACACACACGCACACACACACACACACTTGCGCACACACACACACTCTCACACACACACATACAGACACACACATACACACACAAACACTCTCAAGAGACACACTTATATACAGGCCCTTATTTTAGGCTGTGTGGGCAGAAAAGCAATTCTCCATTGAATTCGTATGTTTTTAAGTTTTGTGTTGATAGAATACCCCTGGTTGTCTGCTGGCCTTTTCTCTTAAATTAAGCTGACTGATGTTCCCTGACTCTGTGATTCGCTCATGAACTAAATTGCCCTCTATGGGGTCTTAAATGCACTTTTAACACAAATAAATGAGGTTAATTACCTTGTTACCCAGGCCAGCCATCTGATTGCCAAATTGCACAGTGTTCCTGTAAAAACAACAAATTTGTCCACCATGGGTAGCACCCTGCTGATTTCCCTGAGTAGAATGTTTTCATGCTTAACAACGTAATTCAGGCTGAAACATCATTTGAGTTTACCCATCATTCATAAATATTGTCTTCATTACTTGGCTCAGTTCTGTGTCTGAAAGCAACCTGCTTAAGACCTATTAGACATAAGACACTCTCCACATCAGAACAGCCACTATAGCCATGAATGTGCCAAATGGAACATGTTCCTAGATATACACTTTGGTTGGATACACTTTCCTATCAACTAATCACACCTTAGGGATACGGATAGGTGTTAGGATTAGGCTTTTGGAGTCAAGGTTGGGGCTTGCACAACCTTCTGGTCAACCTATGTGATTTAAGGGTTAGGATTATGTTTGGGGTTAGGATTTGTCTCGAGTCCACACACATGCACAGATAGATCCCAGGTGGTGCTCAAGCACCTGCCCATTTGGCCTCTGACTAGATAAGTGCCCTTTTTCCAAGACATTTTTTTTCTATTTCTTTTTCTAATTTTATATTTTATTTTTAAAATTTGGACAATGGCATCCATTCTCAATTAAAAACATGTTGTTATGCCCGACAACTGCATTTGAGTTCTAATTCTGCGAGACCGCACGAGCCCCTGCCCCTCCCTCTTCGACTTCCCTTGTCACCACAGTTAACATATGCAAATCGAGCACCCTTTGAAGCACCATCCATGTGTCCCTGACCTGCCTTCACTGGTGACAGCCAGGTAACGATAGTGTTTACCTTAAACTTTGGCATTGTTTGTCACTTGTGAAATTAAACAACAATTAAAACATCTCAATACAGCCAGACTAACTTAGGCAATAGCCTTCTATTAAGCTAAATAACAAGCTAGCTAGTCTGACGTTGGCATAAAATAGCGTTGTGACACCGTCATCATTAAAAAACTAATGAAATCCAGTAGGCTAGTTCCTTTGTCAGGCAACTGAAACAAATAAATATGCATTACCTGGTTAATAGTCAATCATATTTGGATATCAGAAACGTTAGTCGACCTGTCACCCGTCACAAGAAAATGTGCAAATATATGATTCGTCCACTGTTTACATGCTCATACTGACTAGCAAAAACTTTAAGATATAGCCTAGTAAATTATCATTTCGTACTCCTGTGACACAAAATTTAATGGTAATTGTAGGCAAGCCAAATGATTGTCATTTCAATACAATAGTCCAGGGCCTTTACGAGCTCAGATTTGAAAGTTTAACTGTTCATCTAATTTTAATTTTAAAAGCAGGAGAATGATCATGCTCCCTTCACCTCAGTACACATAACACACTTAGCCTAATTGTTGCAACTGAATGTAGGCTTACTTTGTAGTTTGGAGGGTAGATTTGTTGGTTTATTATTTTATTTATTCAGAGAACAGCCTTTTTTAATTTTGTGCAAAGATTGATTTTGAATGGTTATTTATTTTATAGACCACTGTTGGGCCTCATGTATTCAGATAGAAGACAAAGGCAGGCCTAACAGTCGTAAAAGCCTGACCACACACTCCATCATAAATCTTACTGATAAAAACCGTGCCAAAATCAACCAAAGGGAGTCCAAAACAGACTATGAATCCCATGAAGCTTTGCTCACTAAAGGATCGATCTCTCAACTCCTATTAGATGAGGCACACAACAGAACGGCCCTCAACCATGACATCATCGGGAGTAGAAATAACTCTGAGATGCTTCCGGGATTTGCTTCCAGCAACTTTGCTCACCGTGTGTAGACGCAGCTCATCGCTGCTCTCAGGTGTAGCCTCGTGGCACAAGGAAGTAACGTCCGACTTGAAGCTGTGGCTATGCAATCTCCATCTCGCTGGATGAGTTGAGATTACTCTGTGTTCCACCGAACACTCTAACGGATCCGCATCTTCCATCTGTTTGCCTGCAGAAGTGAAGAGAGAAAAGATTTCTCTTCCATCTTCAATCAAGTTGACATCTCTGATTTCTCCGCCAGCCCGCTGAGAATCAGCAGCCGTACCGCCCACCGACAGAGCGAGGAAACAGCCTCCCATCATCACTCGAGCCTCGAGGAACCGAGTCGGAGTTAAAGGATGAATGAACACACATTCTAGCTGCATCCTCATACGATTCAAGTAAGAAGTTTACATCTGGGCAGAGATAGAATATTATAGTGTGTTATTCTTATGCATCAAGGTTATTGCTTGTACAGTTTACGGACCGCCGAGTCCGCTCATTGCTAATAATAATACTCAAGGTATTACTGTAATGACTTATCACGAATGAGATCTGCTGTGTTGTAGTCCAACCACATTGGACTGTTGTGCATTTCCGCCATTGCGGGTGAGACCGGCACACTGAGTTTATCCATTAAAGAATCAAAGACTGCGGGATGATTTACGAGCCGTCCACCGTGTCTCTGAGTGATAAACTAAAAGCTGCTTTCTCTCCCACGATCGTGAAACCGGCTTTGGGGCCGTCACTTTATTCTCTCTCTCTCTCGTACTAACCACACACACACACACACACACACACGCGACGTAGCGCACTACATTTACTGGAGCCCCATATGAGGTTTTAATGAGTTAGATTCTATTATTTAATTTAAATATTAATTAATAACTAAAGAAATAATTATTAATTATTTCTGATAGTAACACTGATCTCAACAACTAGTAAAGCCCTACACCACTAAAGCATGCACAATGTGGCATTGTTTTCTTCATTGTTGCCTGTTCTTGTGATAAATGTAGAAATAGCAGTGTTTCCCATTAATTACCTAGACTGTGGCGGCCCGCTAGTCTAATTTGTCCCGCCACTGTTTCATAATAAACCGAAAATATTTTTACACTTCTCATAATAACATACAAGATCTATAGTGTTGTGTTTTGCGCTGTTGCTTCGGCAAAGCATCTCTCACTCCCAGTCTGCATCTGAGGAGCAAGTTCAACACAGGTAACCACTTTTGCTTCATTTCTTTGATGGCTCAAATGTATGCTCAAATCCAGGGCTCTTCAACTGCTTTCTTGCATTGGCCAGATTATCCAGATGAAAACTTTGCGGGGGCCAAATGTTTTCCGTATTCATTTTAGCTAGCACTTTAATCGCAAGTAACATGTTACTTAAAAAACACCCTTATGTCATGTGTATTTTGTTGATTCATGTCTTTTATTTTGAAATGTTTAGTTCCTGTTTCCCTTGTCATGTGATTCCTGTTTTCCCTCCATGTTCATGTGTCATGTTTTCATTGGTTTATTGTTTTATCTTGTTATCAGTTCTGTTTGTTCATTGGTTTATGTTCCCCCATGTCTTTTATTTAAGCCCTCATGTTTTCCATTGTCCCTTGTCAAGTATTGAATGTGAATGTATGTGTTTGGTAAGCTGTTGTCAAGTCAAGTCAAGCCAAGCCAAGCCATAGTCAAGTCTAGTCTAGTCCATGTTCATGTTTTGTTTTGTAGTCAGGGTTATTGGTTCTCACTTTGTAAATAAACTGCACTTGGGTTGTCTACACTACGTCATCGTCTTCGTCATCGTCATCGTCATTACCAGCAGCCAGCAACGTTACAGAATACTTGACACACTATGAACCCAGCAGTTCGACTCATACAGCTACGTCAGGGGAATCGTCCCCTGGAGGATTATGTTGAGGAGTTCTGTGATTTGGCCAGCCAGGTGAACTTTAATGAGGTCGCCCTCAAATACATTTTTTGCTTTGGTCTGTGTGAGCCAATCTCCTCCTTAATGCCTGGTGGTCGCAGTTCCCTCAGCCTGGCTCAATATATCGACCTCGTCCTACAGATCATTGGTTCCACGTTCTCTGTGGGGGAGGTGGATGCCGAGTCAGAGTTCCACGACATGGCCGCCGCCGAGTCAGAGTTCCACGACATGGCTGCCAAGCCAGAGTCAGAGTTCCACGACATGGTCGCCAAGCCAGAGTCAGAGTTCCACGACATGGCCGCCAAGCCAGAGTTTCACATCATGGCCGCCAAGCCAGCGTTCCACGTCATGGCCGCCGCCGAGCCAGCAATCCACATCATGGCTGCCGCCGAGCCAGAGTTCCACGACATGGCTGCCGCCGAGCCAGAGTTCCACGACATGGCCGCCAAGCCAGAGTTCCTCGTCATGGTCACTGAGCTAGCACCATCTTTTGCTCCATGCCACATCACAGCAACGCCTCAGCCTGCTCCATGCCATGTCACAGCAATGCCTCAACCTGCTCCATGCCACGTCACAGCAATGCCTCAGCCTGCTCTATGCCACATCACAGCAACACCTCAGCCTGCTCCATGCAATGTCACAGCAACGCCTCAGCCTGCTCCATGTCACAGCAATGCTTCAGCCTCCTCCATGCCACGTCACAGCCACACCTGAGCAGTTGGACCTGAAGATGGTTCCCACCCTTATACCCACCCTTAGTTCTCCTGAGCAGGCAAGGGGAACTTTCGGCCCTCCGACCCTGCCTGGACCCTCCGAGCCCCGGACTTCGCCTTGGCCTGTCGGTCCCTCGACATTCCCTCGGCTCCACTTCGGTCCTCAGCCTGTCGGCTTTGCTGGGGTCCCTCGTCCCTCCGGCTCCTCCTTGGTCTGTCGGTCACCTGGCTCCGCTTTGGCTCTCCGATCCATTGGCTGTGCCTCGTCCCTCCGATCTGTCAGCTCCACCGGGGACCTCATTCCCTACCCTCCACCCTGGCCCTTCGAGTCTTCGGCTACTCCTTGGGCACCAAGTTCCATGGCTCCACCCCTCGAGCCTCTCATGGCTCCGCCTTCCATGGCTCTGCCCCTCGAGCCTCTCATGGCTCCACCCGCCATGGACTTTGCCCTGGTCCCATGCCCCTCGCCCTTTCTCGCCACGCCACGCCTCAAGACACCCCCCCCCCCCAGCTCCCTACAGAACTTTGTAATGTTTTTTGTGTTTTGTTTTGTGTTGGGGCATCGGGAGCCACCCCTTAGTGGGGGGGATATGTCATGTGTATTTTGTTGATTCATGTCTTTTATTTTGAAATGTTTAGTTCCTGTTTCCCTTGTCATGCGATTCCTGTTTTCCCTCCATGTTCATGTGTCATGTTTTCATTGGTTTATTGTTTTATCTTGTTATCAGTTCTGTTTGTTCATTGGTTTGTGTTCCCCCATGTCTTGTATTTAAGCCCTCATGTTTTCCATTGTCCCTTGTCAAGTACTGAATGTGGATGTATGTGTTTGGTACGCTGTTGTCAAGTCATGTCAAGCCAAGTCAAGCCATAGTCAAGTCTAGTCTAGTCCATGTTCATGTTTTGTTTTGTAGTCAGGGTTATTGGTTCTCACTTTGTAAATAAACTGCACTTGGGTTGTCTACACTACGTCATCGTCTTCGTCATCATCATTGCCAGCAGCCAGCAGTTACACCTTAATACTGTGCATTTATTTATATTAAAATAGTCACAGGGGTTTCTGTATTGAGTTATCATGTTTTAAGTTCTGTCCTTAAATTACTTCATAAGAACTGGCTCTTAACTAACAAATACATTTTGATCAACTTTGAATTTTTTTTTTTAGATCTGCTAAAGCCCTCTCACAATATCAACCCACATATGAAAACAATAAAAATGTCATGTTTACTTAAGAATACGTTTAAATTTAATTTTGTTTTTGCAAAGCTAAAATGTTCTTCCATTTTCTCTATAAAGTATCATCCTATTCAGTGAGGGGGGAAAATTAGTCCAGCAGATAATCCTAGGGAAAAGGAAAAGTTGATGCTGTTCGTTATTGAGAGGGCTGACTCACAGCTGTATGTAGAACCAAATATAGTCTGGATATTTGCAGGTTCAGTTCCACATTATCACTTTTTGACAAGACCAACAGACCATGCACAGATGAGACATGCCGTTTGACACTTCAAGTATAGTGAATAAAAGCTAACTTTTTAGCGCATTTTCTTTGAATATTCAGTTTTCATCATCGATTTATCTTTTGTTGCCTGAGATGTGGATATGTGCTGACAACATTTCTGTCACAACTGCTGTGATAATTTTTGTATCAAACCTGTAGATTTGACCACACTCCACACAACTAAGCAATTTATATAAATACATTTGATTGAAAAAGACGCAATCGAATGCTCTCCTAAACTGTGCGATCCACTCGTATTGTATGGACCTACAGAGCTGAAATATTCTTCTAAAAATATTTGATTGAGTTCAGCAGAAGAAAGAAAGTCAAACACATCTGGGATGGCATGAGTAAGTGATGAGAGAATTTTTATTTTTGGGTGAATTATCCCTTTAAGTACCTTTATCTTTTTGTCTGATTTTCAAATACTCTTTTGCTTCAAATCAAAGTTTGTTATGTTGTGATTCATCTCTGAGCTGGCTGAAACCTATTTTATAAAGATTTTTGGAAATCCCTGAAAATGTGGGCAGGTACTATTGCGCTCTATGGACACTGAGATAAAATAATTTACTTGTTTGTGCTGTGATGTGAGCAGCATTATCAAATGCAAATTGGGAAAGTAGTCACTAAGAAAGCTTCATATGTGTGACCTCAGCATCACTCTGTTACCAAATATCAACGGAGATGTAGAGGCACTGGATCACAGTGTTAGGATATTGAGCTCTCTCTCCTGGGCAATCGAAGCGTGTCCCTGCACCTTTACAGTCAGTGCCGACTGACACTTCCTGTGAAAGATGTCAATTGTAGGATAGAGGAAACAATGCGGTGGAATTAATCGGGCAACGAAGGCTCCCCTGATCCATCTATGGCAGCTACAGTTTTAAAAGCCTGAAGCATCACTGAGGAAGGGATAAACATTGGAAAGTGCAAGCCTAGTCCTATCTGAAGGGAGATATACTGCCGTGACTGTGCAGATGCTTCATCCATTAGCTGGGCTGCTGCTTCCAAGCCAAGGATAATTAATTTGCAGGCTTTCCCCACTTTCCATTGCAGTGTGTCTAATGTAGGCTCTGATTAAAATGCGTTCTGCATACAGTACGGCTTTATTATGGCATCCAAGAGAGACGGCATTCCATGACATATTGAACGGGTGTGCCATCTGAAAAAAAAATATTTAAATCAAACACGTCTGTGAGTGATGTCTGTGAGTGACAGCTTCTGCAGTGTGACCACTTGAGACAAATTTATGTTCTCATGTTGGTGTTATGAACACTAGAGATGAAGACCAATTTTGAGCACTTCACAAATATTTGAATACTTGAGAGACACAGCTTTTAGATGATAGTTTGTTGTGACTTGACTGGAACATGAGCTGATGATCAGAGACAGATCATCTCTTCAGAGACTGAGCTTCTCTCGTTCTGCTCTTTGGATGGATGCTGTGTGCAGCGGTCAGTTCAGAAAGCTTCACATGTGTGTGGATGAAAAATCCAATCAACCTATAAAGTCAATTGACTCTTTTACCATGTGCTGTGTCTGAAGATAAGAACGTTAATCATGTCTGGACCCGTTTGATAGCAACCACTGTAGCTGATTTAGATCTGGCAACTATCAAAAAAATGACTAGTGACATTTACTGTAGAATGATGTGCTATCTAGATTCAGCATTGACTACTTTCCTGTATTTAGGTTATTGCTAAAAATGTATTACAATGGTGTGATAATACCAGTTGTTAAACTGAGTTTCCAGTCTATAGTTCCATACAACTAACACAGTAATAAGCCTCGAGAGGCTGGGTGTAACAGCAATTTTAGGACTGTGATGCAATCATGTATGTCACAAGATTTTAGATCCTGTATTGGTATATTTTTTATTTGTTTTTCTATGCATATAGTTTCCTACAGTTTAATTAATGAGGAAAGATATCTCTAAATAAGCAAAAAATAAATAATTAAATAAATAAAAACTCTGAAACTGACTTTTCTCAGTGTGGTCAGAGCCACTGTTAGGAAGCCCCATACCGGGAAGTGAACCAGGCGAGAGAAGATAAAACTGATCCCACAGATGCACTCTTTTTTGTGGACACGTTGGTTCTCTCTTGCCAACACACTGCCATAACAATACGTCATGCGTCACCAAAATGACTAATCTCACAGTGAAACCGGAAACAGTCAATTGATTTTTCTTTAGCTAAATTCAGTCTTTTTATTTTATTTATTTTGTCAATGATAATGAAGACAAGATGATAAAGATGCATCATAACAACATGATCACTAGGGAATTCGGCATGCTGTTTCCGAAAGTTCAGTTACCCTAAGATCGGCAACAATATGTCGACTCACTGACATGCCCTATCTCCCATCGGACATATTTGGAATGGCTTAACAACAATTAATTTCCCTCGTGGCTCAACTGGTAGCGCAGTTGCATGGGAGACTACAGTTCAATGCCCAATCAAACAAGGAAGTATTCACGTTTGTATAAACTATCACGAGCATGATAAGGAGGTTGCATTTTTGTCCTTAACATTGCATTTTGTCTCTACTAATGGTTAGGGTTAGATTTGGGTTTTGGTTGGGGGGTAAATTAAGAGTGCTTTCACACTTGGCTCGATTCCTGGGACCAAACCCGAGTTCGTTCCCCCAGCCTGCCCCCGCTGGTCTCTGTTCACATCATATTTTTTGGGTTCGAGCCGCGGTCCGATTACATCATCAACGTGAGTACAAGCGGCAGCTGTTTACCACTGTATCTACTCTAGGTAACAACTCAAGAAAACATCACTGTGTTAAGTGAAGTATTAAAGATTGTCTCTTTGGATTTACCAAGAAAACTTGCAATGCACAGAACAACATTTGTGTTTGTCTCCCGCAGATGCATTGAATGTGCAATAATGTGATGAATATTAACATTTGTCTGCCGCGAGCCCGCAGATGCATTGGAAGAGATGTGAAAAATGTAAGCTGCTCTCTGAAGGCAGTGTATTTGCACACATGCAGGTTGGAGAAATGCATTATACTATAATAATTGCGATCGGGAGCCTGCAAAGATGCAAATTAACGTCATCACAAGCGGTTCAGTTCCGCGATTTGGTACGATTGTGTTCATATCAGCAGTGAACCGTACTGGAGTTCACATGAACCTTACTCCAGACCACCTTTTCAAGCGGACCTGGGTGTGGTTTGCAGGTGCGCACCCAAGTTTGGAAAATAGCGTTCACATTATCCAAACGAACCGAACTTTGACGTCAGTCGACCCCGGGTGCACACCTAAAGTGATAGTGTGAAAGTACCCTAAATAAAATAGGCATTTCTATTCACTGTTTTACACCGTTCAGCTGAAATTTTTTTTTTGCTTCTGGCGACCTCTCCTGGACATAAATGGATGTCACACTTGTTTATATGCTCTGAAACACTAACTGCTTTAGCCTCTGGAGGCAGTGTTTTCAAATTCGGTCAACGTATACCGATTTCGGCTAAAGAAAAATCGACACACACTTGCCGATTTTTATGTGAGATTAGGCTGATCATAAAGATATCAAGCAGTTTTAATTCAAACATACTGACAGAAATATGATGAGAAAAAAAATAGATTGCATAATAACAATGCACTAACAATGTTTTTTCTTTCTTTTTTTTAAAGGAAGAAAAATCTAGAAATAACTGCTGTAAATAATCCAGTCATAGTGTGTGGTGGATTTACCTGCTGAGCATCTGTACAATGTACTTTACGGGTTAATTAGCTCACTCAAACACATCCTATATATGTGATATTAATCACTATATCCACAACATAAACCTTATATTATTATTTACATCTGCACAGACAATGAAGACAATGAACAGCTGAACTTGAACTAAGTTATGCGCTAGTCAGAATGTGAAACTTGTGTTGTGAATATGCCGTTTCCTTAAAAACACGCTACACATAACACAATATCCTAAACTGTCTTAATGTGAGGAATTCACAAGAGTCACTTCTAAAAGTAGCTCATACTTCAGTAGATTTATATATATGAGATTACTACAGGAGCTCAGCTTTTCACAACAGTATTGTCATGGTGTAATCTTTTATGTGCTTGATACATGTTTAAATAATTGTGCATAGTTTATACATTTTTAACAATATTTTAATAGTAGTCTGTTACAGTTTGATTCATGTTTTTGACATTTTGCACATATGCACATATTCTAAATGCCATTTTAGTAGAACTGACTAAAATTAATGATGAAATATTGACTGAATTTCAAAAGATTGTGTGAAAATGAACTGCTGGGGATATGACTTTGTAGGCCCCACTTCCAACCCCTGCTGCCCCGAGTGCCAGACCCCTTATCTTACTTGAAGTGACATGGCTAAAAAAATATTAGGAAACACGTGTTTTAGAAGGCTAACATTAGTGGTCCCCTCATTCTCTTTTCGCTAAAGGCACAGCGTCCTTTGGCTATCTTGGTCCATGAAGCTTTATAGGCCCCTGAGTCTGAGGCCTATGGCCCAGTCCATAATCCAGCCATGGTTGGACCTCGGATTCAATTCTACTCTAAATTTAGATTGTAGATTATGTAGCCATTTTTATTAAAAGTTCTTTTAAGGATATAACACAGAAAACATGCATGTATGCATTTGTTTCATCTGATTTCCATGTCTTCTTGTGAGTGCACTCAAAAGACCAGAGGGAAGGGAATCTCTGGCCCTTCCAGTAGGGCCTTTCAGGTTAAAGGGTCTCAGAGGAACCATAGCTTTTATTGAGAGCCTCTTCTTGATGATTGTTACATCTCTCTTTAGATGTCTAGGGGTATAAGAGCATGTAACACATAAGAGATAAGGTTAACTAAATTAGGAGAATAAAATAAAAAGAAAAACAGGTTCAGTTACCGATAACTTGTGTGATGGAATGAAACAGGCAGAGACAGATATGGGTTACTGCTAAATATAATTTCTTTTTGCAACAAATCGTAACAGTAATACACCCAATCGTTTTTACAGTGCAGTAGTGAAACAACAAATAATTATTTACAGAATATATACAAATGATAAAACAAAGACAAACCAGACACAGGAGTGAAGGACAATGGCTAAAGCAAAGAAATCAACAAAAAAAAAACATCGTCTGTCTTACCTCTTTTAAGACCTAAGCTAACAAAGAAAATAAAGATATGAAAACAAACAACCTCCAGCATCGAAACAATAACTAAACTACGCTAACTAAACAAACATAAATACAGAGGGTAGCACCCGCTCCTTACCTGGTGTGTTTAGACAAACTCAGACACTACGTAGTGCAGTGTAAATCACGTGACATGCTAACCTATCACGCCTCTCTGGGTCAGGGAAGTTAGCTACAAACGAGTGATGCAATGTCACAATAAATTAACCAAACAACATAAACTTAGAAAAGAAAATGAAACCATTAACAAACATAACTTTAACAACAAAATGGTTGTTTCACTAATAAATCAGAGAGGCTAACACAAAACAAGTCCAAAGACAACCGAGAGAAAAACAAGCCTCTCTCCTCTTGTCACTTCCAGGTATTTATACAGAGAAGGCGAGTCCGGATTGGTTCCTTGAGGGGGCGTCGTTACGTTAACTAATGATGATTGATGTGATGAATAACCAATCACAAAACCTATGAATCATGACAGTAGAGAATGAAAAGAGGAAAGAAAACAAGCGAAATACGCAGCAGAACGTAACAATGATGTATGATCCCACTCTGAACTAAACACTTTTAAAAGTCAAGGGGAAAACAACATCACCCCTGAGGGATGCCCCACACAGCACTAAGATGCTCTTCTTGAATTGAGAAATCTAAGTATCTTAAAGGACAGCTGTTTTAACTTACTTGCCCTTAGAAACACATTATTGCTTGAGAAACTCAGGAATTTGGACAAATAGTCAAAAGTTTTACAGAAATTTTCCTTTGTGTCACTTGATGTCAGGTAATGTTAACACTGTGGCTTCATTAGACCTGGTTCCTGCCAATACCTGCTTTACAATTAGCAGTTAAGAGGATATAGAGCCATTGCTGTTAGCATACATTCTGCTGTAGCTGTAAATCCGTGTAATCCATATAAATCCTAATAATCCATGTGTTTTGCATGTAGTCAATAGTGTAACCATATTACATAGAAGTGTGCTTTAGCATCAAATGGCTCATTCTTAGCTGACTAACTAATCTGCATTCAGGTTTTCATTTATTTTCTTAAGACTTAAAGATCCAGTGTGTCACTTTAGTTCAAACAGGTTTGGAGTGAGTTTGAGGTTCTTGTGTAAGGTTAATGGTGTATCGAGTTTCAAATCAACAAATCCGACCTCCCTACCAAAAATCTTAAACCTAAACCTAAACCTAACCAGTGGCAGAGCCAGAAACAAGGCTTTGGGTTTGCCAAGGAAAAACTTGGTGTGCAAGAGATGAAGCAAATTAATTTATTTTGAGCTCTAAATTCTTTTTAGCCCTGTGTTACTTTATAATGACTTAACTAAACAAATGAATGGCATTCAATGGAGTTATCAATGGAGAAGGTAAGCCTGTTAATGTGTCTAAATAATAGGATTTATATTTAGTCATAAAATTTGATTAAATTATTTTGGAACGGTTCAGAATTATATTCCAGAATAATTTTAGGGGATGCAGGAAGGTTTGCTACATGTGCGACTGCAAATGTAAATAGGCAAAAAATAATACTAATGTCACATTAATTATTGAGCCATTATGAAAAGGATGATAACATCATGTCTGACTTTATGCAAACTAACAAGCAGACGGTAAATACACAGTTGAATATGGTAAATACATTTTAATATAATCGCAGAGGAACTGTATTTAATCAATAATTGAAATATAAAGAAAAATAATTTTTACATTAAGCAGGGTCACAGAATTAACAACTTAAGCCTATAACACGTGTTATGCACAAATATCACGAGTAAAGGCGCGCTACTGTACCTTTTCATGTCTATTCTCCAAATATTCCATAACATACATAATATATCAGAATTGGGGAAGCAAAGAACAACAGTTATCTTATTTTGGTCATATGGGAGCACACAATTATGAATAATGATGAAGAAATTCGAACTCAGTAGCATAAACTTTCTTAATTTAAAGTGCACACTTTTTTTTATTTAAAGTGCACGCTGTTGCAAGAGCGCACGTGTAATCTTAGAAGGTCTCTGTTACACATTGGGTATTGTTATAGTCATTACAATCTATTAATAAATTCCGTAATTGATGCATCGAAGATTCAGCATATATCGATGGATTTTTACACCACTACATACTATTATTAATCTTCAAAAAGGTATTTTATTTGGGTGTGCATTGTGCAAGCAGACGTTTTGGGTGGCACACTAAACCTAACCAATAGTGCATATGCTGTAGTAAAAGTGTTTATATGTCATAAAATAGCATTGTTTGAGGAACAGAGTGAAAAGTGTTTATGAACTGATAATCTGCCATTTTACTCAAGATTTTTGTGAAAATTGTGTTCATTTCACCTGGAAACTGCTGTAATACATACAACAAGCCTAATAATTTAGCAAAAATGTTGATATACAATAGTAACGTGATTCTGTGAGACCAGATTGGATTCTGCACATTTAACTGGGATAGGAGTATTTAAACATCCAAAAATTACACACATTAACTACAGGGGCTAATTTTCTTGCAACAGATGACTTGGTCATAATACATTTATTATGTTTAAAGGTCACCATGAGGGTTGTTAGAACTTACTCATGTGCAATAGTTTATATAACGTGCCAGTAGGTGTGATTTTCTTTAAAGTTCTATATACTGCAAATGCTGATATTTATTGAATTACAGTGCCACGTTGTCCTTTAAATGTAAGAATCCGTTGTGGTATTTGAACAGAACTTGAGTTATTCCTTAGCGTGTTTGCTCAAGATATCTCTCATATTCAAACAATCCCCTTGTATGTGCTCATTCAGATAGATTTATCTAATACTGATACCAGTACAAAGCAAACGTGGCATATTTTGGGTGGGACGTTTTATGGCTGATAAGATTTCCAGACATCTTGATTTAATTCAAAGCACTTTTTGAAAGAACAACATCTTGACAAGTGTTACCACCATTTGTGATCTGAGATTTTATTTTATTTTTTTACTTTTTTTGGGGGGGGGGTTCCTGTGAGAGTTTGAGTGGCCAATTTGTGATGATAAAATCGTATAATCACTGCTCTCAGGTCAGCGATATCTGGCCCCACAGAGAGCTGCTGAAACACTGCATGATACTAATGAGACATTAATCACATCAGAGTCATGGTATATTTGGAGAATATATCGCGTGAAAAGTCACTCTGTAACCCGCTGTTACAGTATCATGCCCCTCGGTATAACTCTGATTTACCCACGCTAAGACTCCTCCTGCTAACCTAATAAGCAGTGATACATAGTTTTTCCGCAAGGGCAGTGCGTTTATCATATCTTAGTCTGAGCTATGTTTGCTAAGATTCCTGCTATCTAATGTGCAAATAACTCACAGTTTAGCTCCCATGACTAGTTGTTCTGGGCTGGAGGCAGGGCTCAGAGAAGAAATTATAAATCAGTCCCGCTAGGATCCTACAGGATTTTTGCAGCCCAGAATGACAGAATTTGCAGCATCTTTTGTCAAAAATTGCAGGACCGCTGAAATGAACTGCAATAAATCTAAACAGTGCTTGAAAATGGTGAAAAACTCAAAATAAAATGGTGACCTGTTCCAGCTGATGTATACTGTACACTTATACAATCCTTTATGCATTCAAATAAATTATATTCTAAAATCCTTTTTTTTTTTTTTTTTTTTTTTTTTTTAAAAGAAACAAAAACATGTCATTTTTAGGAGTGGTGATGGCGTAGTGGGCTAAAGCCCATAACTGTTAATCAGAAGGTTGCTGGTTCAATCCCCACAGCCACCACCATTGTGTCCTTGAGCAGGGGGAATTGTCCCTGTAATGAGGGCAATGTAAGTTGCTTTGGATAAAAGCGTCTGCCAAATGCATAAACGTAAATTTTGAGCATGCTCTTCATCAGACATTATATTTAAATGCAAATAAATTATTTTTGCATAAAGAAAATTAAGACTACATTTAGGACCTTTTTTTCCCAGGACACTTTATAAGACACTTTTCAGTAAATTTTATCCCCCATTTCTCATTACCATAATGTGTCCAGGCATTTTAGTTTTACTTTTCCCATTGTTTTCAGTTATAACTCTCATTACTCTTACATTATTTTATTCTTTACTGTTGTACAATTAGTTTTAAATTAAAATAAGCAAAACTTAAAGGAGACTGCTTTGATGTATAAATACTTCACAATTTAAATAATATTACATTTTTTCACATTGCTATAATGAGAATTTGGGGGGTAAATGTGCGTATCTTTCACGAAAATAATCTCACAGTGTAAAAAATCTTAATGGCCGTAAAAGTATGCTTCTTTTTTCTGATTTTCTGATCTCCTGATTTTGAAGTAAAATAGGACCAGGACATTTTCTTAACAGGTTTCATGGGAATCACCCAAAAAGTTTAATTTACCTCAACAATCGTACAGTAATAGCAATAAACCTTATTTTTATTTGCATTTATTTTTTTGTAAAGTTAAATATTCCAAACGAAACTAAAGTGGCAGTGACATATATCTTTGTTTAGTGTGTAACAACTACAACCTTGCTCCCTTCAGTGTAAGCACTATAAGCGTTCTGCCCTGCAAAGTGAGTAGGCCGTAGTGACATAGTGAATTAAGTTCACTACGGTTCAGTTGAACACAGGAGCAGTGTGTTGATCAATTTTATTGGCCTGCAATACACAGATTTTCATTAGCTGATATAGAGCTCAACAGTCTGGTTCCAGAAGTAAAAATAAAATTTTCTCCATAGGTGAATTTGTTTTTAAAAATAACTTAATAACCTTTAAAGACATACGTATCTTGAGCTCTGTGGTTACTAACCAGTATGCTTCTGTTTCCCATACAACAACATAACTCACTGCTTAACCACCATAGTGTGAGGCATCGTTGGAGAAATTAACTAGTTTTCTGTTTCCTGAAATCGTACTAACTGTGTTGCAAAACCATCGTTCGAACCACGTTAGTTTAACAACATAGAGCTGTCCTTAATGATGTTATGCAGGGGGTGGAGTAATAACTTCAGCGAATATTAAAATTTAATAGCTCATTTTTACGTTCACCAGAAAGACATTTAATGCAAGAAAGCAGTTGAAGACATGAAAGCGGCATGCACTGTGTAATGTGACAGAAACATTGCACTGTAGTAGTGGGGTTTCCCTCTACATCAGACTTCGGTGTTCCCTCCACACGCTTGAGCACAAACACATATGATAAAACACTTTTTCTTAACAGCCTTTAATCCCTTAAACGGCTGCATTCGCATTTATGTGACGTTTCAGAAAGCCACTTTCTGCAGAACCCCTGAATAAGTTGTTTTCTTAAATGCATGTAAACATGGTCAAAGTGTTGACAGCATGAAAGATATTTATGAAATGAAAGATATAGAAGCCTCTACGATGTCCACACAGCAAACTAACAAGGAACTACAGTATGCTTGTAGTTCCAACAACTGTATGATGCTGTTTGCAAATGTTTGGTGGAACTATGGTTTCAGGAAACACCAAATCGTTGAACTATGTTGGTAACGATTAAACTGTTTCTGCCTACCTTTTGAAACAGTCTTCACATCAGTAGTGCACCTATGATGCCTAAAGATGCCTGCATGTTCTTGTACTGTTTTCATTCATCAAAGAGATTTGCAAAAACTAAATGCCTCAAGAAGTTTAATAGCTATAAGAAAATTCCATGGTTGTTGTTTTTTAATTTAATAAACATTTTGATAATTTTGTTAATTGATTTTATTACTGTCCTATTGCCATCAACATATCTCTTATTATGGAACATCTGGGACTGAGACTCAAGATGGCGCCAAGTATGGCTGCTGCATTGCGAGCTCCGACACAACATAGCAATGGTTTGTTTGTTTGTTTTGTTTACAATTCTTATGTTTTTTGTCTTGGATGTTGTCTGCCTTATTGTCTACGACAGCCAAACACTTTTGAACATTGGTTCAGCGATCTCACACCGTAAACCGGACTTCACATTCCTCAATGCCGACCCGCTGTTTACAAACACGCAAGCGGAGCCCTTTGTCTGGGCATCACGGCCGCGGAAACGCAGGAGGAAAAGGGGAAACAGAGCCGGCGTTCTCATCAGAGTAAGACGCCGCGCAAATCGACCCCCGCTACCCACTATTCTACTGGCAAATGTTCAGTCTCTGGATAACAAGCTCTGTGAGCTGAAAGCGCGGATCTCTTTCCAACGAGAGACGAGGGACTGCTGCATTATCTGCCTTACGGAAACTTGGATGTCTGCGGAGATTCCAGACTCAGCCATTGAACCCACGGGGTTCTCCATGCTCCGAGCGGACAGAGCGAAAGACCTCTCAGGTAAAACTAGAGGAGGTGGTGTATGTTTTATGATCAACAAATCCTGGTGTGATCAGAGGAACATACATTCCATCAAGTCTTTCTGTTCTCCTGATCTGGAATTTCTTCTGCTTCTGTGTCGACCATTCTGGCTACCGAGGGAATTCACAGCGGTCATTATCACTGCTGTGTACATCCCCCCACAAGCCGACACAGACCAGGCACTCAAGGAACTGTATGGGAGTATAAGTGAGCAGGAAACCGCGCACCCTGAGGCCGCGTTCATTGTGACCGGGGACTTTAATAAAGCCAGTTTAAAATCAGTCGCACCAAAATATCACCAGCACATTAGTTTCAACACACGAGGGGACCGGGTTTTGGACCATTGCTACTCTCCGTTCCGGGATGGCTACAAATCCCTCCCCCGCCCACCATTTGGCAAATCGGACCACTCTTCCATTCTGCTTCTGCCCGCTTACAGGCAGAAATTGAAACAGGAAGCACCCACCCTCAGAACGATCCAGTGCTGGTCGGACCAATCAGACTCTACGCTACAAGACTGTTTTGATCGCACGGACTGGGAGATGTTCCGGTCCGCCTCTGATGACGACATCGAGCTTTACGCTGATAGCGTAATGTGTTTCATCAGAACGTGTGTAGAGGAAGTGTTTCCGACCAGAACTGTGCGAATCTATCCGAATCAGAAGCCGTGGATCAATAGCGATGTTCGCGCGGCACTTAATGTGCGGACCTCCGCTTTTAATTCCGGGAACGCGGAGAAGCATAAACAAGCCAGTTATGCCCTCCGAAAAACTATCAAAACAGCAAAACGCCAGTACAGGAGCAAGATTGAAGGACAGTTTAACACCACCAACTCTAGAAGCATGTGGCAGGGAATTAACATCATCACGGACTTTAAAGGGAATAAAAACTCCGCCATGAACACCGCTGCCTCTCTACCGGATGAGCTAAATACTTTTTATGCTCGTTTCGAGGGAACTAACACCGCCCTCGCGGAGAGAGCTCTCACGGCCGAAGCTACAGAGGTTAGTTCACTCTCCGTCTCTGTAGCGGATGTAACCCGATCCTTCCGACGGGTGAATATCCGCAAAGCCGCGGGTCCAGACGGCATTCCGGGCCGCGTCATCAGAGCGTGCGCGAACCAGCTGGCTGGTGTTTTTACGGACATTTTCAACCTTTCCCTCTCTTTGTCTGTAGTCCCCACATGCTTTAAAACATCCACCATCGTGCCTGTTCCAAAACAATCGAAAATAACTTGTTTAAATGACTGGCATCCTGTTGCTCTGACCCCCATCATCAGCAAATGTTTTGAGAGACTAATCAGAGATTACATCTGCTCTGTATTACCACTCAATCTTGACCCGCTGCAGTTTGCATACCGCAACAACCGTTCCACTGATGATGCCATTGCATCTACAATACACACTGCTCTCTCCCACCTGGAAAAAAAGAACACTTATGTGAGAATGTTGTTTGTAGACTACAGCTCAGCATTCAACACCATAGTGCCCTCCAAGCTAGATGAGAAACTCCGGGCTCTGGGCTTAAACAGCTCGCTGTGCAGCTGGATCCTGGACTTCCTGTCAAGCAGATGCCAGGTGGTTAGAATAGGCAGCAACATCTCCTCATCACTGACCCTCAACACTGGAGCCCCGCAGGGCTGTGTTCTCAGCCCACTACTGTATTCCCTGTACACACATGACTGTGTGGCAACACATAACTCCAATGCCATCATTAAGTTTGCTGATGACACGACGGTGGTAGGTCTGATCACTGACAATGATGAAACAGCCTACAGAGAGGAGGTGCACACTCTGACACACTGGTGTCAGGAGCACAACCTCTCCCTCAATGTCAGTAAGACAAAGGAGCTTGTGGTGGACTTCAGAAGAAAAGACAGAGAACACAGTGCCATCACCATCAATGGAGCACCAGTGGAGAGAGTCAGCAGCTTCAAGTTCCTGGGTGTCCACATCACTGAGGAACTCACATGGTCCATCCACACTGAAGTCGTTGTGAAGAAGGCTCATCAGCGCCTCTTCTTCCTGAGACGGCTGAGGAAGTTTGGAATGAACCGCCACATCCTCACACGGTTCTACACCTGCACTGTGGAGAGCATCCTGACTGGCTGTATCTCCGCCTGGTACGGCAATAGCACCGCCCACAACCGCAAAGCACTGCAAAGGGTGGTGCGAACTGCCAGACACATCATCGGAGGTGAGCTTCCCTCCCTCCAGGAAATATATACAAGGCGGTGTGTGAAAAAAGCTCGGAGGATCATCAGAGACTCCAGCCACCCGAGCCATGGGCTGTTCTCACTGCTACCATCAGGTAGGAGGTATCGCAGCATCAGGACCCGCACCAGCCGACTCCATGATAGCTTCTTCCCCCAAGCAATCAGACTTCTGAACTCTTGATCTCCCACGATCAAAATACATCAGCCCTGCACTTTATTACTCTTTTATCTCACACCGGACTGTCATAATTATATTACTGTTATTATATTATGTCTCTCTTAACAACTGACTATCAACCGACAGCCTGAATGTCAATACAGTACAATACTGTACATTCTATATATATATATATATATATATATATATATATATATATATATATATATATATATATATACTTTTTTCATATATATTTTAATTTTTATTGAATAATGTGTATCTATATAGTATCTATATAGTAAAAAACAAACAAACAAAAAAACAGCATATTGTATACTGTACAGTGTATGTTATTATTTGTATATTGTTGAGTGTAATTATGTGTATAACAGATGTTTAAATTGTGTTGTGTTAATTTGATGTTTAAGTTGTGTAATTATGTATAACAGATGTTTAAATTGTGTTGTGTTAATTTGATGTTTTAAGTTGAGTGTAATTATGTATAACAGATGTTTAAATTGTGTTGTGTTAATTTGATGTTTTAAGTTGAGTTTAATTATGTATAACAGATGTTTAAATTGCGTTGTGTTAATTTGATGTTATTGTAAATTGGTATATGTCTCATCACTGTCACGACTGCTATGTTGATCGGAACTGCACCCAAGAATTTCACACACCATTGCACTTGTGTATATGGCTGTGTGACAATAAAGTGATTTGATTTGATTTGATTTGATTTGATCTTTAAGATAAAGCAAAAATGTCTTCTTAAAGACTTCTTAAAGTGCCTAAGAACACCTTGGCTCTCTGTAGGAGGCATGACTCCTCCAGTTATCAGCTACATTGCCTAACTATTAACCTGTGCAATTAAGCGCCGATTGTCTCATCATATCAGCGGGTAGCTATTACCTCCCTATACCAAGCTTTTAGCGAGCTTTTAGCGAGCTGATGGAAAAGAAAGAGCAACCTGTAAGTTCACATAGAACATATGCCATCAAAGCCTTTTAAGTGCTGGCATGGTGTTGAATAATTCATTATCACCTTCTCTCTAATGCCTGCATAGTTTCCTCATGTTTTATGTTCCCTAGATGTTTTTTTATTTTATTTTATTTTTTACCCCCCTCCCATTTATGCTAACTGTACCGATTAGCATAGCAGAATGCCTAATGAGAAGTCATTTGAGATGCCTCTCTTTATTTGATGTTGAAAATTAACATCTCTCCAAACTTATGAGCACGTTTCTGCACAGTGCTGTGGGAACTTGCCCTCGCCTAGTTACACACTCACGCTTGCAAACTACATATTAGCAAACCGATGTTCAACCAGACAAACACAAACCAGCAGCCTGTTAAAATCCTGCATTGGGAATGTTGTATTCAATGAAATGATACAACCTTTGGGCTTTGCATTTGGCCCGTCTCTCCCCGCATTCACATCAATTAATCCTTGAGCAGAGCAATTAATAATATTTGACTGCTGCAATTACTGTGATATGGAACACAAGAGGTTGATTATTAGTATGGTTAGATTTGGTTTGCACCAAAAATGATGCGCTTTGACCTCACTTGATCTAGAAAATGTAACCATGGATCTTTGTCACTTACTGCAAGTCTTTCCTCCAAATCCATGTCTTCGCTCTGAGTCAAGTACTCTACACATGTACCAAGCAGTATCACCCTGAGGTAAATTGTATTGCTCAGACATTCTCTGTTATTTTTCATTGAGTCTCAACTTTAAAGTGAAAGTTCTTTGTGAGGAATAAAAAATAGATAATTGATGGCATACACAAAGAGTGCAGAGCTATAAAGACTTTGGAGTTTTGGTAAATCTGAGCACACTGTGAGACATTGTTGAGATCTCTTCTGAAAATCTCTCTTGATCTGAGAAATTGTCTCGATTTGATCTCCATTTAATCTCATTGCTGTCCAGGAGAAACATTTAAAGCTGAAGTATGTCATTTCTGTGCCACTACCGGCACTAAATGGAATTGCAAAAATACTTTGTTTTCAAAACAGCTTTCTGAATACGCGCCCTGTCTGCCATTGGTCAAACATAGAGATAGTCCTGCCCTTATCTCACCCCACTGGTTAAGTAACGTTGTTGGGGCGGGTCTAAGCGGGTTGCTCAAAACAAACAGAGCAATTTTCAAAGTGCCACAGAGTTTTGTTAGAGTTTTTGAGAAAAATTAACCCTACGAATGGTTTACTAATTGTTGTCTCTGCATATTTAGCTGGGATAGATGAAATATTTTAACACAGAAAAAGTAACATACATCAGCTTTAAAGATATTCAAAAGATTGGTAACACTTCAAAATAATGTTTTCTTTGTTAAAATTTTATGAAGGGGTTCATTAGTAATTAATTTACAAATACATTATAAATCATTGATATGCAGTTATAACAGCATTCATAAAAAGAGAGACTTTCATGCAATACTTAACCTACACTGTAAAATCTAATTAGTTGACCTTACTTAGGTTTTTCAAGGCAATCGGTTTGCATGCTTTTTCTAAGTAAACATACTTATTCAGCTCAAGTAAACTGAACATAATTTTTTAAGTAACGTTAACTAGTTACAAGTAAGCTTAACTCATCTATGATTAAATTATCGTTGCTTTAATTTAATTATTTAAATTGGGTTATAACATGTCTTATACGGAAAGATATGAGGGATAAGAGAAATTATGACTAGACTCTAAGTTAGCCATATGGCACACTGGACTCTACTCAATACTTCATAGTGCACATAAATCTGCCCTTTGTAAAGTACAGTTGAGTAAAGAAGAATGGCTTAAACTAAACAGGCTCCAATTTCACCAGAGTTAACACTTATCACCCTCATGGTGACTTAACAAAAATCTCAATTATCAACCAACAACTATAGTCATAAGAATTAAAACTAAATACATTTTTAAATGAAAACTATTATTTTACTACATAAGTTCCCTTGTTTTGACCAAACAAACATAATTTATTCAAGCACAATGGTTTATGGGTATTCCACACAGCCGCAATTTTGTACTTGGTAATTTTAAGTTAGTAGTACTCGAAGCCAAATTGGAAAGAACTTATGTATTTGAGTTATGATTCCAAAATGTGACATTTCAAGTAATGTTTAATTAGGACCACTTAAATATTTTTATTAATGACAACTTTAGGATTTAGAGAGTAACTGTAACTTAATTTAAACTAGTAAGAATAGTACAAATTTAAGATTAAGTTGAGTAAACTATTTTTTATAATTTGAGGTTACTATTAGTGTTTACAGTGTATGAAAATGTGCCTTAATGTATATTGTACAGTGCATCCGGAAAGTATTCACAGCGCTTCACTTTTTCCACATTTTGTTATGTTACAGCCTTATTCCAAAATGGATTCAATTCATTATTTTCCTCAAAATTCTACAAACAATACCCCATAATGACAATGTGAAAGAAGTTTGTTTGAAATCTTTGCAAATTTATTACAAATAAAAAAACGAAAAAAATCACATGTACATAAGTATTCACAGCCTTTGCTCAGTACTTTGTTGAAGCACCTTTGGCACCAATTACAGCCTCAAGTCTTTTTGAGTATGATGCTACAAGCTTGGCACACCTATTTTTGGGCAGTTTCTCACATTCTTCTTTGCAGGACCTCTCAAGCGCCATCAGGTTGGATGGGGAGTGTTGGTGCACAGCCATTTTCAGATCTCTCCAGAGATGTTCAATCGGGTTCAAGTCTGGGCTCTGGCTGAGCCACTCAAGGACATTCACAGAGTTGTCCCGTAGCCACTCCTTTGTTATCTTGCTTAGGGTCGTTGTCCTGTTGGAAGATGTACCTTCGCCCCAGTCTGAGGTCCAGAGCGCTCTGGACCAGGTTTTCATCAAGGATGTCTCTGTACATTGCTGCATTCATCTTTCCCTTGATCCTGACTAGTCTACCAGTTCCTGCCACTGAAAAACATCCCCACAGCATGATGCTGCCACCACCATGCTTCACTCTAGGGATGGTATTGGCCAGGTGATGAGTGGTGCCTGGTTTCCTCCAGACATGACACTTGCCATTCAGGCCAAAGAGTTCAATCTTTGTTTCTCATGGTCTGAGAGTCCTTCAGGTGCCTTTTGGCAAACTCCAGTCAGGCTGTCATGGGCCTTTTACTGAGGAGTGGCTTCCGTCTGGCCACTCTGCCATACAGGCCTGATTGGTGGAGTGCTGCAGAGATGGTTGTTCTTCTGGAAGGTTCTCCTTTCTCCACAGAGAAACGCTGGAGCTCTGTCAGAGTGACCATCGGGTTCTTGGTCACCTCCCTGACTAAGGCCCTTCTCCCCCGATCGCTCAGTTTGGCCGGGCGGCCAGCTCTAGGAAAAGTCCTGGTGGTTCCAAACTTCTTCCATTTACAGATGATGGAGGCCACTGTGCTCATTGGGACCTTCAATGCTGCAGAAATTTTTCTGAACCCTTCCCCAGATCTCTGCCTCAATACAATCCTGTCTCGGAGGTCTACAGACAATTCCTTGGACTTTATGGCTTGGTTTGTGCTCTGACATGCACTGTTAACTGTGGGACCTTATATAGACAGGTGTGTGCCTTTCCAAATCATGTTCAATCAACTGAATTTACCACAGGTGGACTCCAATCAAGTTGTAGAAACATCTCAAGGATG